>NC_080029.1:30098225-30406854 GCF_030020395.1 Manis pentadactyla
CCTAGCCACGGCAATCAGACAAAACAAACAAATACAAGGAATCCAGATTGGTAAAGAAGAAGCTAAACTGTCACAATTTGCAGATGACATGATACTGTACATAAAAAACCCTAAAGACTCCAACCCAAAACTACTAGAACTGATATCGGAATACAGCAAAGTTGCAGGATACAAAATCAACACACAGAAATCTGTGGCTTTCCTATACACTAACAATGAACCAACAGAAAGAGAAATCAGGAAAACAACTCCATTCACAATTGCAACAAAAAAAATAAAATACCTAGGAATAAACCTAACCAAAGAAGTGAAAGACTTATACTCTGAAAACTACAAGTCACTCTTAAGAGAAATTAAAGGGGACACTAACAGATGGAAACTCATCCCATGCTCGTGGCTAGGAAGAATTAATATCGTCCTAGACTGCCTTCCTGCCCAAAGCAATATACAGATTTGATGCAATCCCTATGAAACTACCAGCAACATTCTTCAATGAACTGGAACAAATAATTCAAAAATTCATATGGAAACACCAAACACCCCGAATAGCCAAAGCAATTCTGAGAAAGAAGAATAAAGTAGGGGGGATCTCACTCCCCAACTTCAAGCTCTACTACAAAGCCATAGTAATCAAGACAATTTGGTACTGGCACAAGAACAGAGCCACAGACCAATGGAACAGAATAGAGAATCCAGACATTAACCGAGACATATATGGTCAATTAATATTTGATAAAGGAGCCATGGACATACAATGGCGAAATGACAGTCTCTTCAACAGATGGTGCTGGCAAAACTGGACAGCTACATGTAGGACAATGAAACTGGACCATTGTCTAACCCCATATACAAAAGTAAACTCAAAATGGATCAAAGACCTGAATGTAAGTCATGAAACCATTAAACTCTTGGAAGAAAACATAGGCAAGAACCTCTTAGACATAAACATGAGTGACCTCTTCTTGAACATATCTCCCCGGGCAAGGAAAACAACAGCAAAAATGAACAAGTGGGACTATATTAAGCTGAAAAGCTTCTGTACAGCAAAAGACACCATCAGTAGAACAAAAAGGAACCCTACAGTATGGGAGAATATATTTGAAAATGACAGATCCGATAAAGGCTTGACGTCTAGAATATATAAAGAGCTCACTTGCCTCAACAAACAAAAAACAAATAACTCAATTAAAAAATGGGCAGAGGAACTGAACAGACAGTTCTCCAAAAAAGAAATACAGATGGCCAATAGACACATGAAAAGGTGCTCCACATCGCTAATTATCAGAGAAATGCAAATTAAAACTACAATGAGGTATCACCTCACACCAGTAAGGATGGCTGCCATCCAAAAGACAAACAACAACAAATGCTGGCGAGGCTGTGGAGAAAGGGGAACCCTCCTACACTGCTGGTGGGAATGTAAATTAGTTCAACCATTGTGGAAAGCAGTATGGAGGTACATCAAAATGCTCAAAACAGACTTACCATTTGACCCAGGAATTGCACTCCTAGGAATTTACCCTAAGAATGCAGCAATCAAGTTTGAGAAAGACCAATGCACCCTTATGTTTATTGCAGCACTATTTACAATAGCCAAGAATTGGAAGCAACCTAAATGTCCATCGATAGATGAATGGATAAAGAAGATGTGGTACATATACACAATGGAATACTACTCAGCCATAAGAAAAGGGCAAATCCAATCATTTGCAGCAACATGGATGGAGCTGGAGGGTATTATGCTCAGTGAAACAAGCCAAGCGGAGAAAGAGAAATACCAAATGATTTCACTCATCTGTGGAATATAAGAACAAAGGAAAAACTGAAGGAACAAAACAGCGGCAGAATCACAGAACCCAAGAATGGACTAACAGGTACCAAAGGGAAAGGGACTGGGGAGGATGGGTGGGTAGGGAGGGATAAGGGGGGGGAAGAAGAAGGGGGGTATTAAGATTAGCATGCATGGGGGGGTGGGAGTAAGGGGAGGGCTGTACAACACAGAGAAGGCAAGTAGTGATTCTACAACATTTTGCTATGCTGATGGATAGTGACTGTAAAGGGGTTTATAGGGGGGACCTGGTATAGGGGAGAGCCTAGTAAACATAATATTCGTCGTGTAAGTGTAGATGAATGGTAACAAAAAAAAAAAAAAAAAAAAAAAAGAAGGCTGTTCCTGTGTGGTGACCTCCAATGAGTTCTACACAAGGGTATAAAGGGCATATAAAAGTGTAGGCAAAGGGTCTGTTTGTGTTTATACAGAGGATCAAAGCCTAATTGGGCTACCCCGAAAATGAACTAAGATACGATATGAAAAAGAACTTCCAACATCAGCACTCTCTGGAAGACTCATGCCAGAAGATGATCATCAAAAAACCCCAACAAAGATCCACGCACTGCTACAGCTGTAGATGCACTCATCCCACCAGTTCCTGGACTTGCCATGGGAATGAGGAAGGAGATATCTAAGCTGGCCTGTGCATACAGTAAAACAACAAATTTGACTGGATCTATACTGTTGGAACTCAAACAAGAATTAGGAGAAGTGCAAATTGCAGCGCTCCAAAATCTTACAAGTACAGACTATTTACTGTTAAAAGAACATATGGGATGTGAACAGTCCCCAGGAATGGGTTGTTTTAATTTGTCTGATTTCTCTCAGACTGTTCAAGTTCAGTTGGACAATATCCACCATATCATAGGTAAGTTTTCACAAATGCCTAAGGTGCCTAACTGGTTTTCTTGGTTTCACTGGAGATGGCTGGTAATTACAGGTATGCTTAGGTTATGTAACTATACTCCTATTATGCTAATGTGTGTGCGCAATTTAAGTAGTAGCTTAAAACCTATACATGCTGAAGTTACTCTACAAGAAGATATGTCAAAGAAATAATCAATCTTCCCATGTTTTCTTCCGCCTGCTACTTCTATAGCTTTTCTTCTTCCTTCCTAATTACAACCCTTAAATAGAATTCATGCCTCATATCAAATTTACCGAGTATCATAATTCTTCCAAGTGGTAAAGATACCTCAAGACAAATGCTGGGCATAGAAGCCACAGGCATAAATCTGCAAAGAAGTAAAAAGCTAACCTTTTCAAACAATAAGGCTTCTCTCTCACTTACCAACTTTACATTTCCCTGTATGGCCCCGGAAGATGACTGGTTAGCCAGAGACGGGTAAGATTCCTCAAGGGAGGAACAACCTAAGACAGGCACAGTCGCAGGGGGGCCATCAGGTGAGAAATTGGGGATCAACAGAGGTGAGGCTTAAAACCTCACCCCCCCTGTTCTGAGAGAAATGTCCTGCTTACGTGGATGTTTTATTACCCGTGTCTAGCTTGGATTAACACATAGTCTACAGGCACACACCTGATCATCTACATTTGCTCTTACAACACTAAACTATGTTTTCTACCTTTATCTTGTATCTACCTACCATTTCAGCATTTTATTAAAAATAATAATAATAAAGAGAAAAATGTGGTATTCACATATAAATCAAGTATAAAAATCAAGTGAGTATTCATATTTGAACTGACTGTTTATAGTTCATAATGCATGAGCAAAACCGAAAGTTTCTGTGATGACTGCCCTTGTACTGTTCACCATGTAACTTATTCACTATGTAAGAATTTGTTCTCCATGTAAGAACTTATTCGTTATGCTTCAGAAGATTGGAGACTGACGAAAATTAGGCTTGGGGTGGATTAATGATTGTGCATTGAGCATTGACTCCCCTATACAGAATTTTATTGTTGTTAACAACCATTTGATCAATAAATATGAGAGATGCCCTCACCAAAAAAAAAAGAGTACACACTTCCAATTGTAAAATAAATAAGTAACCGGGATGTAATGTATAGCATAAGGAATATAGTCAAAGTATTCTAACAACTTGGTATGGTGATAGCTGGTACCTAGAATTATCATGTATATAAATGTTGAATCACTGTGTTGTACACCTGAAACTAATGTAATGTAATACTGTGTGTCAACTACCCTTCAATAAAAAATAATTATCTACACACACACAAAAAAAGAATGCTGTGGTTACTGTCAGAAAGGAAATGACTATACCTTTCAGTATTAATTTCAGTATTCTTTTCCCTACATTTTTATAAATTTAGCCAAGGAGAAACTAAATATTTTTAAAGTAACTGATATTAAATGCTCTCTGGGGTTCCCTCTTATTTCCTGCTGCAGAAATAAAACACCAAGGCTTTTTGATTGTACAAAGAATGCGGCAATTGAAAAAGTCAGCAGCAGCAGATAGACAACACTTCTATCGTCTGCAGGACTCTGCCTGACACCAGCTTTTCATTTATATGCAATGCATTTCATGGCGTGTGAAAACAAAGAATGGAGTGGGATGGACATTTAGGAAGATATGGTCCAAGATCAGTATTAGTTCCTCATTTTCCCAGAAGCATTCTCACACCAGGATAAAAGGGAGCCAAGAATCATCAAAAAATTCCAGACTTCTAATAAAATAACCCCTACCTCATCACACACTTGCCATGACTCAACTCATAGCTATGACTACACACGCAGTGTTACCATTCATAGATTCTTATTAAATCGATCTCTCAGGTTGTGATTAATTATATTAATTTATGGGTAAGGAATTCTCAGTATTCAAGTAGTTGATGATGAAACTTTTTCCTGAGTAGATATGTATAGATTTAATTATGCCTCCATTTCCTGCCCATTTCCTGCTTTTTACTCTAAAGTGACAGCACTGCTCAGATGTGTCCAAGGAGATAAAGCCCTCTGTAACTCAAGTGCACACAGTAGAACGATGGTAAAAACAACCCAGAGGGTTTCAAATAGCAGCAATGACTGACAAATTAGATACTTGAGTCCATAATTAAGCACAGCATTTTACCACAACTTAGCAATTAAAATGCTATTCACCCAGAGAGCACACCAAGTTAAAGTCTGTGTTCAGCAGTGTGTATCAACAAGAATTCTTCTAGAATTATAGTAAAGAAAAAAAAAAGTGTATATATATATATATATATATATATATATATATATATATATATATATATATATATATATGCGTCTGGGTGTATGTTCACATGATTCAAGATACTGTAATTTGCATGCTATATCCAGACTAGAGTTAGAACAAATTGTGTCCAAATTCAAGCAACTTTTCCCTCTGTCTTTTCATCTCTTCCAAGTGTACTTTGTGAACCAGAGCTATCCCTGGCTTTCTGACCATACAATTCCTGTCAGCTGTTCAGACTGCATCATGGAAATCCTGTTTAGATGAGCCTCCTGTGACAAGGTCAGTTGACAACAAAGAATAATTTTCTTGCACGGTTAGGGAAATATGGCAATTCATCACACCAAGATCAATGGATCATCACTTCACAGCAGTTGGCAACCTGTTGGAAGTTCACAGCCTGGCACACGTCATGGGCACCTCTTAAGAAGAGTCAATTTTATACTTAAGGGTGATTTTAAAGAATAGAAAAATAAAAATGGATTGCACGCAGGTCCAGCTACATAATTTGTTGGACTTGGTGCAAAATGAAAATGTGGATCCTCTTGTTGAAACAGCATTACAAATTTCAAGATGGCAACAGCAGAGCATTAAACCCACCAGGGACCCTTTTAAGCATGGGGCCCTGTGCAGCTGCAAGGATGCGTGCCCATGAAGCCCATCCGGGTTGCCGGGCATGGGGCTGGCCCCCCTTAACACACACACACACACACACGTTTGTTCCATAAGTATTCCTTAAGTGCTGTCTATGTATGGTGGTAGATTTCATTCATGTAGTGTGGTGGCTAAAATAGGGCTTCTGGAGTCCAATGGCCTTGACACTATCTCAGCTCCACCACTAACCAGCTATGACTTTGCACAAATTATTTCATCTCCCAATCCCTGGGCAATTTATCTGTCAAAGGGGTACATGGCAACTGACTTACTGGGCTGTTGGGTGGATTAACTGAGAAAATTTACATGAAGGGCTTTCAATAGAGCTTGGCACAGAGCATTAGCTCAATAATAATGACCCATAGTTTTTAAATGAAACAAAAGTAAAATGTAACTGTCATAAGGGCAGTACAAATAGAGCATGGAGGGGCTCAGACAGGTCAGAAGTCAAATCTTGGGATAACTAGTTAAAAGGAAGTTTTATGAAAAAACGCACTGAAATGGGTCTCATAGAAAACCAAGGATTTTCACAAAAGTCAAGAGTGAGGACCCAGGCAAGTGTAGGTTTATGTGGCCACCAGCATGATGACATGTTTGGCTAGAGCACTATCATAGGTGGGAGGTTGGTGGGAGTTGTGACCATAAGGATGGGTGGGTCTTGCAGGGTAAGGTTCTTGCAATGGTAAACTGAGGAAGCATAAACCTCATCTGTTAGATAATGGAAGCACAGAGCAGTGGTGCTGTCCAAGATGATCCTGAAGACCCTGATCAGCAGGCATACAAGGGCATGCCCAAATAACATCTCTGTTTATTTGTTTTGCCACAGTTCAAAAGAACTGATAGAATTAGATTAAAAATTGAAAGCCTAATGGGGAGGTCGTTGGAACCTCCAATCTGTAGCTGGTTGGTCAGAATCACAGAAAACAGCCTGAGGCTTAGGGCCTGGCTCAGTGGCATGTGGAAATGTTCTGGTTCCCCAAGCATGAAAGCTCTCTCCAGCAGAGAAGCAAGATGCAAAAGAGAAAGAAATGCTCTTCTCTTGGGTTTTTGTGAGGGTTTCACTACAGTCATAATTGACTTGGTCATTGGCCATTGGCTGAATCAATCACCAGTACTGGCCCTTGGATGGGGTCCAAAAGTCTCTCACTAACATGAGAAGACACCCATTCCACCTTTAAGGCTCCGAAGTGTTTTCATGAACTGTGCACGAAGACCAAATATACCTGAGAGGTATCTTTTTGGTCATCTGAATGACCAAATATGTTTCTTAAAATTCATTATATTGCAATTCCCCATCCCATTATACAAACAAAAAAGAAGGGAAGTAGACAACAAAATACAGCACACCATGCTGGCTTCTGCTCAGAGAGGCTCAGCAACGGCACCTTCCTCAAGTGTTCTCAGAGGTCTGCATCCTCTCCTTACAGTGCCCTAAGCTAGAAGAGAAGACCACCACAACACGATCTACTTTCTCTTCCCACAGATCTACCGATCCTAATGCTCCTGGATTTCAGAGATTTTGAGTTCTGTGATGGAAGTCGAAACCATTTGCAAACTACTCTATCAGTTAACTTAACAAGCACATATTGCCAACTACGGTTCAGAGCTGCACTGCATTCTTCATCTCTACGTCCCCACTTTTATTTTGGCCATTTAGTATGCCACCATCATTTGTCATTCTTAAAATATAATGGGAAACCAAAAGAGTCAAACAAAAAGCAATAGGTTGGAAGACGATAGGCTATTAGGCTGGATTCTCTCCAGGAGTGGGGACCAGTAAGGAGACGGTGAACTCCTACATATACTTGCAAGCATGGCCATAGGTGTATGGGTCAACCCTCACTCCTGCCATCCCTCCTTGTGTATCTGCTATGTTCCTTAAAATGAGCCTGCAGATCCTAAAGAGGTGGGTCCAGAGCACATAGTTCAGGGCCACCTTTATTTGGCATGAAGCAGTGTCCATCAAGCCTGCTTAGGGTAGGCCAGCAGTCCAGAGCCTAGCAGTTAGAGCACGAACACACCCAACCCACAGAAACACGCACACTCAGGTGAGAGACTGATTAAACTCTGCTGACCACCCAAAGGTCACTCTGCCCATCTCATTATCTCACAGCCATTATTCCTGTAGGTAAAAAGGAAAATAAAGCACTTTTCTCAGCAAGCACTTTAATGATAGGCAGAAGCCAAACTGCCACTTTGTCACCATACCTAGATTTTCACCAGGGGTGTAGGCCTTAGACTGTTCATTGTCCAGGACTTTGGACAAGAGGCTTATGGGAAGATTTCACACTGGCGATTGTAGGGGTAATCTGTCTTAATTATCACTAATTTCCACAAGCTTATGTGTTATGGAATCAGCAAATCTTAAAAGTGTCAGTGGTTTCAAATATAAGGCAAAACATGCTTTTTTCCCTTGAGAGTTATTTAAATTTCACATGGGATAAATGTGTTTGTCTAGCTGATGCGCCTCATCAGGCAAGGGGCCTGAGGGGCCTCTGGTTCCCTTCTGCACGTGGAGCAGGGTCACAGCAGTCACATACTAGATCTGCCTTGTGTGTGTGTGGATGGGTGTGGGGTGTCAGAGGAAGCTCCAGGGTCATTGTGGGGCTTTGCAGACCTTCCCATGAGGTGTGGCGAGGCCAGGCCTCTCTGGGCAGTCCTAATGCAGAGCACTCCCCCCGCTGGGTAAGAGGGCAAGACCCTGCTGCTGGACGCATGTCATTTCTTAGTGACATGAAGAGCAATATGACCCCATGCCACCTTGCTGCTCTTCTCAGAACACAACTGCTTTTTACAGGATAATCTCTAAGGGCCATTCTAATTCACATGGGTGGTTTCTGCAGAATTTCCTGTAACGTGTGCAACTGCACAAGTTCACCATGACTGTTTCTGGCACAGCAGGCCTCCTGCAGGCATCCTCTCTGTCTCTCCAAAGTTAACAAAGACACTTGCTGAGGACGCCACCACTGGCTGTGCGAACGCACCAACCCAAAACATGCCTAGCCTGGATTATGCTGGACGGCTGCCTCTTCAGCCCAGGCTGGCAGCTCCTCCCATGACCCCAGAGTGCTCAGTGTGAATGAACAAGCTGTTTCATTTCCATGTAGCTGTGTTTGGAGGATCATCTACAAAATGCCAGTAACTGTAACCACCATTTTCAAAGCCTCACTCAGTGTCAGGCCTGTCCTAAGAGCTCGGGCTGGATACAGAATAACTGTATTACCTTAGTAAATCTTCACATGGACTGAGAGGTGGGGCTGGTGCCATGTTGTTCTCGGGCACACTGATGGGTACATGGGATAAGGAGCTTCCCAGCACTGCACTCCCAAGGGGCGGAGCCAGGATGCCAATCGAGGGGTAGGACCGCACAGCCTGCACTCCTGTTGCCTCTCGGAATTTCCTAGCGGGTCACACTAAAATGCTGGTGGTTCTGCAACAGGAAGCCCTGTGGGAACATTTCCCTGGGCTGAGTGCAGAGCAGCTACTTAGGAGGCCTGAGGAATGACCAGTAAGCAATCTGAAAGCCTGAGCAGGGAGACAGCTTGAGGCACTCTGGTCTCTTCCCTGGGTCACTCTGGAGTTTGTAAAGGAAAGGGAACTGGGAGGTGGGCTAAGCTCCAGCTACTGTGCCAGTTTCCTGAATGCTTAAATGGGAAACATCTTTGTACTATAATCTAAAAATGTGAATTTGAAAACCATTTAAATTCTAATCCTAATGCGGATACCAGAGTATGCTAGCTCCTTTGAAGAGTTGGGGGGAAAGGAGCCTTAAGAGCCTGGTGAATCAGTTATAGTCCTCTGCTTTTCCAGCTTACCTTAGGTGGCAAACATAATACCGTAACTCAATTCCAAGCAACCTGATAACTTCTGTAAGAAATTCAATGAAGAACAACTCACATTTCACGTTGGGCTGATTTAGGAAGTTTTACCCACAATATACTTTTAAAAATAGGACTATTCTAAACTCAGCCAACAAAATCACATAATTCTACTTAATTCTACCTTGAATTCTATAGCTTTATCAGGCTACAGTGTTTCACTTTTCTAAATTTTTAGAAAAAACTGATTTACAGGAAAATAATTCCACTTACAATTGCATCAAAAAGAATAAGATACCTAGGGATAAGAATAACCACAGAGGTGAAAGATTTGCACTCTGAAAACTATAAGACACTCATGAGAGAAATTAAAGATGACACAAATAAATAGAAATATATTCTCTGCTCATGGACAGAAAGAATTAATATTGTCAAAATGATCATCCTGCGCAAAGCAATTTACAGATTCAGTGCAATCTCTATCAAAATACAAATGGCATTTTTCAATGAACTAGCAGAAATAATCCTAAAATTCCTCTGGAACTACAAAAGACCCCAAATAGCCAAAGCAATTCTGAGAAAGAAGAACAAAGGTGGCACTATTATGTTTCCTCACTTCGAGCTGTACTGCAAAGCTACAGTAATCAAAACAGTATGGTACAGGCACAAGAATAGACCCCATGATCAATGGAACAGATTACAGACCCACACATATATGGTCAATTAATATATGATAAAGGAGCCATGAATATACAGTGGAGAAAAGACAGCCTCTTCATCAACTGGTGTTGGGAAAACTGGACAGCTACTTGCAAGACAATGAAACTGGATTACTGTCTAACTCCACACACAAAAGTAAACTTGAAATGGATCAAAGACCTAAATTTAAGACATGAAACCATAAAACTCTTAGAAGAAAACATAGGCAAAAATCTCTTAAATATAAGCATGAGCAATTTTTTCCTGGGCACATCTCCTTGGGCAAGGGAAACAAAAAAATGAACAAGTGGCACTACATCAAACTGAAAAGCTTCTGTACAACAGAGGACACCTTCAGCAGAACAGAAAGGCAACTTACAGTATGCAAAAACATATTCATAAATGATTAATCTGATAAGAGGTTAATATCCAAAATACATGAAGAGCTCATTATGTCTCAACACCAAAAAAACAAATAACCCAATTAAAAAATGGTTGGAGAGCCTGAACAGGCATTTTTCCAAAGAAGAATTACAGATGGCCAACAGGTACATGAAAAGATGCTCCACAGCAATAATCATCAGAGAAATGCAAACCAAAACCACAAGGAGACAATACTTCACATCAGTTAGAAATGCCATTACATGAAAGACAAGAAATAACAAGTGTTGGCAAGGATGTGGAGAAAAGGGAACCCTCCTAACACTGTTGTTGGGGAAGTAAACTGGTGCAATCACTGTGGAAAGCAGTATGGAGGTTCCTTGAAAAATTAAAAATAGACATATCATATGACCCAGTAATCCCACTTCAAGGAATTTACCCAAAGAAAACAAAATCTCTGATTTGAAAAGAAATATGCATCCCCATGTTTACTGCCACATTATTTACAATAGTCAAGATATGGAAGCAACCTAAGTGTCTATCAATAGATGAATGGATAAAGAAGATGTGGTACATATAGACGATGGAATATTATTCCATCACAAAACAGAAGGAAATCCTGCCATTTGTGACAACATGGATGGACCGAGAAGGTATTATTCTAAGTAAAATGAGTTAGGCAAAGAAAAACAAATACTAGATGATTTCACTTATTTGTGGAATATAAAAAAACCAAAACAAAATGAACAAAACAGTATTAGACTCATAGACTCTGAGAAGTGACTGGTGGCTACCATGAGGGAAGGTCTGGGATGGGGAGGAGAAGGGGGAGATAAAAGGGCACAAAAATTCTCAATCATAATATAAGTCAGTCATGGGATGGTAGTACAATGTGGAGAATATAGTCAATGATTCTGTAACATCTTCCTATGTTGACAGGTAGTAACTGCACTAGTGGGGGTGAGGATTTAATAATATGGGTATAACTGTTGAACTACTGTGTTGTATACTTGAAACTGACAAAAGATTGTATAACAACTATACTTCAATACAAAATAAATAATGAGCTGATTTACCTAAGTGTCCACTGATGGATGAATGTACACACATAGAATATAATATTATTATCTAGCCTTAAAAAAGAAGAGTTATGGACTGTGGGCATCTTCCCCAAACCCCAAATTCATATGTTGAAGCCCTATCCCCCCAGTGTAATGACTTATGAGGTGAGGCCTCTGGGAGGTAATTGGCTTAGATGGGGTCAGAGGATGGAGCCCCCCACGATGGGATCAGCATCTTCATAAAAAGAGGAAGAGCGACCAGAGTTCTCCCTCTGCCAGGTGAGGACACAGTAAGCAGGCTGCTGTCTGAAAGCCAGGAGGGCCCTTGCCAAGGCCCACGTCTGCTGGCCCCTTGATCTCAGACTTCCCAGCCTCTGGAAGTATGAGAAACAAATGTGTAGTGTTTAAGTCACTCAGCCAAAGATATTTTGTTAAAGTAGCCTGAGCTAAAGAAGACGGGAAGCAAATTCCAACACATGGTCCAGCACGGATGGCCTTGAAGACGTATGTCATGTTAAACTGAAACTGACCAGTCATAAAACACTGTATGATTACACTTATTGGAGGCACCTAGAACAGTCAAATTAATAAAGACAGAAAGTAGAATGGTGGTAGCCAGGGGCTAGGTTGGGTTGGAACATGGGGAGTGAGGAGATACTGCTCAATGGGTATAGAATTTCAGTTGGGGAAGATGAAAAAGTTCTGGAGAAGGACGATGCTGATGACTGCATGACCATGTGAATGTTTGTAATGTCACAGAAATGGACACTTACAAATGGTTAAAATGGAAATTTTATGTTATGTGTATTTTACCACAATGAAAAATTTTTTAAAAAGTAGATTTTTTAAGAATTGATTTAATTCTATTCCCACTTCTATAAGTTTTTTTGCTTATTGGTTTAATTTCTAAATGAAGTTATAAAAATTGATTGACAGTGTATTAAAATGCTAGATTGATTGTTGATCCTTGGTATACAGGGGCAAACAAGACAGGCCAGCTTATCCTGGAAAAATGGACAAATAAGATATAAATGAAGTGTAATAAATTCTGTCACCAACCAGTTGTTAAGCTGCCCAAAGGGGGAATGGAAGGGCGGATCAAATGGTGTGAAAGCACCAGGTAGAGAGAAAACATGGCAAGAGAGACCATCACATGCCTGCAGCCTGGGGTGGCAGGGGGAGTGAGAGAGCCCAGCAGGCAGCTCACAGGGGCAGATGACTTGATGGCCATGCAGGAATGAAAGGCATGGCCTGAAGAACAGTTTCGATTTTATTCGACACTCCATGCAGGTGGGAAGAGCTGCTCTGGCCAGAAAAATCTTAGTGTGAAATGATAGTCTCCCTAAGGCAGAGACAAGGAGGAAGCTTAAAAATGAGGAACGCCACAGAAGTTTAGGATTTCATAACTAAATGGGTCTGGAGAAGGCGATGAGGGTGGGGGAAGGCCATTTGGAATCCTGGCTGTGCTCTGGCTGCTCGGGTAGACAGCAAAGTCGCCCACCAAGGTAGGTAACACGTGGGAAGGAAGGGGTGATGGAAGGCAGGAACGCAGCTGAAGCCACTGTGGACTGGTGTGAGACACTGTGAGGAGTCGAAGCGCAGATGTTCGGCAGCTGGTCAGGCAAATGAATATGAATAGTAAAAAGAGGTCAAGCTAGATACATACTATTAAGGAACTGACCACATACAGATAATGCTAAGGCCACTGCAATCAACTATTTGAAGGTATTTCATGGTGTGGGATTAAAAGGAAAAAGTGAGGAACGAATCCTGGGGGACACAAAATTTTGGGGGTGATGAGACAGGTACACAGACCAAAAATCAGGAGTAAAGTTTTGGACAAGGAGTTAGGAGGAGGATGTGGTGAATGGCATCAGGTAACCTGAAGACCACACATCCAGTGGCTTTCACTTGAGAAATAAATTGGAAGCCAATGGATGCAGCCTGAACAATCCCAGTGAGGCTCAAAAGTTCCCTGATTTAAAGATCCTCCAGTCAAGCCAAACACTTCTGACCCTGGGGACAGCAGGTGGAAGCACCAGCTGTGCAGCCTCCAACCACAGCCCATACTCGGAACCCAGGAAAGGCAAGGATTAAATGAGGTTTGGCTCTGTCCTATAGTAGAAAATGACACAGTGAAGATTAACAGAGAAACTGCTGATATGAATTTAGAGAGCACTTTCTTAAAATAAAGATTAGATGGCATGTAACTCTTCTGCTGTCTGAGAGGAGAACTCTCTTAAGTTTGTTTTATCAGTGGTTACCAGGCACAGTCTGAATGTCCTGGAGGGTGCTGGGGCCCACTGAGGAGGGGCTTAGAGAGGCTGTAAATGCAGTCAGCCACGACTCTGTATGCAGGGAAGCACTCAGCATCCAGCTATTTAGTGCTACATGCAGGGGTTAAGGGGAATAGGATTGCATCCAGTTAAAACTCAGAAGTAGCAATGGTCTGAAAAGATCCAACACCAAATATTTATACAGAGGCTGCCCATACTTCATTTAAAAAAAGGGAAATAGAGGAGCCAAGATGGCAGTGTGAGTAGTTCAGTGGAAATCTCCTCCCAAAAACATATATATATTTGAAAATACAACAAATGCAACTACTTCTAAAAGAGAGACCAGTGGATGTAGTGCAACAGCCAGGCTACATCTACAGCTGCGAGAACTCAGCATCACACAAAGGGGGTAAGATACAAGCAAAGGCCCAGGGGGACTCGAGCACCCCGCCGACACCAGCTCCCTGGTGGGAAGAAAGGAGTTGGAGCGGGGAGGGAGTGGGAGCCCAGGACTGCTAAATACCCAGCCCTAGTAATCCGCACCGGGAGCACAGACACACAGTGCGTGGGGTGCTGGATATTACAGAAACGGACAAGCAAAACCTGTGAGCAGGTCCCTGCAACCGGTGCCCCTGGGACAAAAGAAAAGTGAGTGCTTTTTGAAAGTCTTAAAGGGACAGGGACCTCACAGCTGGATGAAATCGTCCTGGCAGACTCAGCCCAGCAGCTAGGAAACCCGGGGAACTCTAGATGACCTAACTCCCTGGGTGGCATCGCAGCTCTGAAGCCCCTCACGGTGATAGCAATGGCGGTGTCAGTAGGAGACCTGGAGTCTGCACAGGTGGTGGCGGCCGAGCGGCCCATGCGAGCTGGTGGCAGGGGAGCAGTCTGTGTGAGCCGGCGGCAGCAGCAGCAGCAAGCTGCCTGTGTGCACGAGCCACAGTGATGCCAGAGGGGCCTGGGAGCGGCCTGCATGAGGGGTGGCAGTGGCGGCGGAGTGGCCCAGGAGCGGTCCGCACGAGCCCGCGGCGGCTGCAACAGAGGGGCCTGGGAGCAGCCGCGCCCTACCCCAACAGTCACGCAGAAACTCCTCTCAGCGCACAGCCACCTGGGCCAGACCCAAAGGCTGCCACCAACATGCGGCTGCCCGGTGGAGGTGCCGCTCTCGCAGGAGAGCACACCCGGGGCACCTGCCACTCCTCCCAGGGCTCTGCACTACCCGGACGGAGACCCCAACCACAGCAGCTTAGGAGATTAACCCAGAGGCTGTTCCAGGAGTGCAGGTAACCGACACAGGAAGCGGAGAAGGGCAAGGTGACCAGCAAGCAGGAAAGGACTTTGGTCTCCCAGCTGACACATGTGCTGCCTGCCTACAGCTACCTCTATCACCATGAAAAGGCAGAAGAATATGGTCCAGTTCAGAATTACCCAGACAACCCTCGAGAGAGGGCCTGAGGAGATAGACTTCACCAATCTCCCCAAAAAACAATTCAAAATGAAGGTCATAACCATGCTGATGGATCTGCAGAGAAATATGCAAGAGTTAAAGGATAAAGTTGGGAGGGAGAATAAAGAAATAAAACAATCTCTGGAAGGACTTAAGAGCAGACTGGATGAGGTGCAAGAGGCAGTTAATGGAACAGAAATCAGAGGACAGGAACACAGAGAAGCTGAGGCAGAGAGAGATAAAAGGATCTCCAGGAATGAAAGAATATTAAGAGAACTGTGTGACCAATTCAAATGGAACAATATTCGCATTATAGGAGTACCAGAAGAAGAGAGAGAAAAAGGGATAGAAAGTGTCTTTGGAGAAATAATTGCTGAAAACTTCCCCAAACTGGGGGAGGAGATAGTCTCTCAGACCATGGAGGCCCACAGAACTCCCAACACAAGGGACCCAAGGAGGATAACACCAAGAGATATAATAATTAAAACAACAAAGATCAAAGACAAGGAAAGAGCACTAAAGGCAGCCAGAGAGAGAAAAAAGGTCACCTACTAAGGAAACCCATTAGGCTATCATCAGACTTCTCAACAGAAACCTTACAGGCCAGAAGAGAATGGCATGATATATTTAATGCAATGAAACAGAAGGGCCTTGAACCAAGAATACTGTATCAACCACGATTATCATTTAAATATGAAGGAGGGATTAAACAATTCCCAGACAAGAAAAAGTTAAGGGAATTTGCCACCCACAAACCAACTCTACAGGGTATTTTAGAGGGACTGCTCTAGATGGAAGCACCCCTAAGGCTAAATAGATGTCACCAGAGAAAATAAACTTACAACAAAGAAAGCAGACCAACCCAATACTAACTAAAGGCAAAAAATAAAATCAACTACTCATAAAAGCAGTCAACGGAAACACAAAAGAACACAGAATAAAACACTTAACATATAAGGAATGGAGGAGGAGGAATGAGAGGGAGAGAAAAAAAGAATCATCAGACTCTGCTTATAATAGGTTAATAAGTGAGTTAAGTTAGACAGATAGTAAAGAAGCTAACCTTGAGCCTTTGGTAACCACAGACTAAAGCCTGCAATGGCAATAAGTACATGTCTTTCAATAATCACCCTAAATGTAAATGGACTGAATGCACCAATCAAAAGACACAGAGTAACAGAATGGATAAAAAAGCAAGACCCATCTATATGCTGCTTACAAGAAACTCACTTCAAACCCAAAGACATGCATAGACTAAAAGTCAAGGGAAGGAAAAAGATATTTCATGCAAACAATAGGGAGAAAAAAGCAGGCATAGCAGTACTGGTATTAGACAAAATAGACTTCGAAACAAAGAAAGTAACAAGAGATAAAGAAGGACATTACATAATGATAAAGGGGTCAGCCCAATGAGAGGATATAACCATTATAAATATATATGCACCCAATACAGGAGCACCAACATATGTGAAACAAATACTAACAGAATTAAAGGAGGAAATAGAATGCAATGCATTCGTTCTAGGACACTCCACACACTACTCACTCCGAAGGACAGATCCACCAGACAGAAAAAAAGTAGGGACACAGAGGCACTGAACAACACACTAGAACAGATGGACTTAACAGACATCGATAGAATTCTACACCCAAAAGCAGCAGATACACATTCTTCTCAAGTGCACATGGGACATTCTCCAGAATAGATCACATACTAGGCCACAGAAAGAGCCCCAGTAAATTAAAAAAGACTGACATTCTACCAAATAATTTCTCAGACCACAAAAAGGCATAAAACTAGAAATAAATTGTACAAAGAAAACAAAAAGGCTCACAAACACATGGAGGCTTAACAACATGCTTCTAAATAATCAATGGATCAATGACCAAATTAAAACAGAGATCAAGCAATATATGGAGACAAATGACACTGACAGCATAAAGCCCCAACTTCTGTGGGATGCAGCGAAGGCAGTTCTAAGAGGAAAAGTTTATAGCAATCCAGGCCTATCTAAAGAAGGAAGAGCAGTCCCAAATGAATAGTCTAAAGTCACAATTATTGAAACTGGAAAAAGAACAAATTAGGCCCAAAGTCAGCAGAAGGAGGGACATAATAAAGATCAGAGAAGAAATAAATAAAATAGAGAATAAAATAATAGAAAAAAATCAATGAAACCAAGAGCTGGTTCTTTGAAAAAATAAACAAAATAGATAAGCCTCTAGCCAGCCTTATTAAGAGAAAAAGATAATCTACACACACCAACAGAATCAGAAATGAGAAAGGAAAAATCACGATGGACCCCACAGAAATACAAAAAATTATTAGAGAATACTATGAAAATCTATATGCTAACAAGCTGCAAAATGTAGAAGAAACGGACAACTTCCTAGAAAAATACAACCTTCCAAGACTGACCAAGGAAGAAACAGAGAATCTAAACAGACCAATTACCAGCAAAGAAATTGAATCAGTAATCAAAAAACTACCCAAGAACAAAACCCCTATCCCAGATGGATTCACTGCTGAATTTTATCAGACATATAGAGAAGACATAATACCCATTCTCTTTAAAGTTTTCCAAAAAATGGAAGAAGAGGGAATACTTCCAAACTCATTCTATGAAGCCAGCATCACTCTAATACCAAAACCAGGCAAAGACCCCACCAAAAAAGAAAATTACAGACCAATATCTCTGATGAACATAGATGCAAAACTACTCAATAAAATATTAGCAAATCAAATTCAAAAATACATCAAGAGGATCATACGCCATGATCAAGTGGGATTCATCTCAGGGATGCAAGGATGGTACAACATTCGAAAATCCATCAACATCATTCACCACATCAACAAAAAGGAAAGAAACCACATGATCATTTCCATAGATGCTGAAAAACCATTCAACAAAATTCAACATCCATTCATGATAAAAACTCTCAACAAAATGGGCATAGAGGGCAGGTACCTCAACATAATAAAGGCCATATATCATACTTAAAAGCGAGAGGCTGAAAGCTTTTCCTCTAAGATCGGGAACAAGACAGGGATGCCCACTCTCCCCACTGTTATTCAATATAGTACTGGAGGTCCTAGCCATGGCAATCAGACAAAACAAAGAAATACAAGGCACCCAGATTGGTAAAGAGGAAGTCAAACTGTCACTATTTGCAGATGACATGATATTGTACATAAAAAAACCCTAAAAACTCCATTCCAAAACTAGTAGAAGTAACATCTGAATTCAGCAGTTTCAGGATACAAAATTAATACAAAGAAATCTGTTGCTTACCTATACACTAACGATGAATTAACAGAAAGAGAAGTCAGGAAAACAATTCCACTCACAATTGCATCAAAAAGAATAAAATACTTTTTATTTTATTTATTGGAATAAATCTAAATAAAGGAAGCGAAAGACCTGTACGTTGAAAACGACAAAACACTCTTAAGACAAATTAAAGAGGACACTAACAAATGGAAACTCATTCCATGCTCTTGGCTAGGAAGAATTAATGTTGTCAAAATGGCCATCCTGCCTAAAGCAATCTAGAGATACAATGCAATGCCTATCAAAATACCAACAACATTCTTCAACAAACTGGAACAAAGAGTTTTAAAATTCATATGGAACCACAAAAGACCCCAAATAGCCAAAGCAATCCTGAGAAGGAAGAATAAAGCAGGGAGCTTCTCGCTTCCCAACTTCTAGCTCTACTACAAAGCCACAGTAACCAAGACAGTTTGGTACTGGCACAAGCACAGACCCAAAGACCAGTGGAACAGAATAGAGAGTCCAGATATTAACTCAAACATATACGGTCAATTAATATATGATAAAGGAGCCATGGACATACAATGGGGAAATGACAGCCTCTTCAACAGCTGGTGTTGGCAAAACTGGGCAGCTGCATGTAAGAGAATGGAACTGGATCATTGTCTAACCCCATATACAAAAGTAAATTCGAAATGGATCAAAGACCTGAATGTAAGTCATGAAACCATAAAACTCTTGGAGGAATACATAGGCAAAAATCTCTTGGACATAAACATGAGTGACTTCTCCATGAACATATCTCCCCGAGCAAGGGAAACAAAAGCAAAAATGAACAAGTGGGACTGTATCAAGCTAAAAAGCTTCTGTACAGCAAAGGACACCACCAAGAGAACAAAAAGCTATCCTATAGTATGGGAGAATATATTCATAAATGACAGATCTGATAAAGGGTTGACATCCAAAATATATAAAGAGCACACACACCTCAACAAACAAAAAGCAATAATCCAATTAAAAAATGGGCAGAGGAGCTGAACAGACAGTTCTCCAAAGAAGAAATTCAGATGGCCAACAGACAAATGAAAAGATGCTCGACAACACTAGTCATCAGAGAAATGCAAATTAAAACCACAATGAGATATCACCTCACACCAGTAAGGATCGCCATCATCCAAAAGACAAATAACAACAAATGTTGGTGAGGTTGTGGAAAAAGGGGAACCCTCCTACACTGCTGGTGGGAATGTAAACTGGTTCAACCATTGTGGAAAGCAGTATGGAGGTTCCTCAAAAAGCTCAAAATAGAAATACAATTTGACCCAGCAATCCCTCTTCTAGGAATTTACCCTAAGAATGCCGCAGCCCAGTTTAAAAAAGACAGATGCACCCCTATTTTTATTGCAGCACTATTTACAATAGCCAAGAAATGGAAGCAACCTACTAAGTGTCCATCAGTAGATGAATGGATAAGGAAGATGTGGTACATATACACAATTATCAGCCGTAAGAAAAAAACAGATCCTACCATTTGCAACAACATGGATGGAGCTAGAGGGCATTATGCTCAGTGAAATAAGCCAGGCGGAGAAAGTCAAGTACCAAATGATTTCACTCATATGTGGAGTGTAAGAACAAAGAAAAAACTGAAGGAACAATACAACAGCAGAAACACAGAACCCAAGAATTGACTAACAGAGGGAAAGGGACTGGGGAGGATGGGTGGGAAGGGAGGGATAAGAGGGGGGGAAAGAAAGGGGGCATTATGATTAGCATGTATAATGTGTGTGGGGCACGGGGAGGGCTGTGCAATATAGAGAAGACAAGTAGTGATTCTACAGCTTCTTGCTATGCTGATGTACAATGACTGTAATGGGGTTTGTTGGGTGGACTTGGTGATGGGAGGAATCTAGTAAACATAACGTTCCTCATGTAATTGTAGATTAATTATACCAAAAAAAAAAAAAAAAAGGGAAACCTTTCTATCCAAAGGTGCCTGTCATTTATACAAAGATACTGAAATAGCTAAACTTTTCTGAGCATATTAACACAGATCAGGGGTGTACTACAAATCCCACATTAGCTTAAACACAGTAATGTGTTAAATTCAATGTGCTATAGCAGCTATTTTTATTTCAATTCTATCCTTACACTCTGGATAAATTTGAGGCCAAAATAGTGATTGTATCATTATTTTTTATTGACTAAACATTAACTCTGTTAACAAATTCTGCCCCCACAAATACAATAAAATTCTGTATCCAAAAGGCCACCTAGGAAACATAAGGCTCATATATTTAAACCAAATAGAATTAGACTTTATTCTCTTTAGATGGCAAAAGAGTCACCTGCCCTTACTGTTATCAGTTTCACTCAATAATGTGTAGAGAACACAATTCCGTGAAATAGTTCTTGTTAGAAACTCCAAACACCAACATATTTTAGCATGTCATAAAAATTGGAACCTTGGTTTTAAATGAAAAAGGATAATCTATTCCACAAATATTTTTATTTTTAAATTATTCCTAATGATCTTAATGTCTGGCATGTTGCAAACAATTCAAGAAAATGCATGCTTCTACAAGCAAGAAATTAATGTTTTCATCTAAAATGAACAGTGCTGGATGTAGTCATGGTGAATGAAGTAGGTAGATGGATATAGCATGGGCAGGTAAATCTGAAGTGGCTGCTGACTTCAATCAAATACAGTTGGTTTTTCTAGAGTTAAACACACTTGTCTAACCTGGAGGAGAGAAAAAAATGGAACAGAACAATTATGTGATGGCAATACTTCAGTCTCAGTATAAGGCTCATGTCATTATTGGTAAGGCAAGATTCAAGGTATGGCAGACCCTGGCATTTGTTTGGACTATCTGTGACTTGTGTAAGGATTCATACTCTGCAGATTGCCCAGAATAAATGTAAATGGCACCTGGGCAGGGCTGGTATGATGGGAAGAGTCGAAGGGCCCCGGAGCGCCCAGCCAGGGGCCTCACTTCCATCTCTCAGTAGGGCTATGAAGAGAACACTTTAATTTCTCAGATATGTTTTACTACATTTCATGGAGAAATTTATCTTCCTGGGTAAATGTTATGAATCTGAGGATTCATGGAAGACTAGGAGTATTCCTGGTGGCTGTCATGAGTCTATTCTATATCTAAATATTCCTGAAATAGCAAAACAAAGTTTGCAAATACTGCCTTTTATTTATGACTCGAAGTTAAAACTTAAAAAAATATTGTATTACTAAAAATGAGGAATGATGGCATAGGAAATTGAACTCTTTCTTGTGTTTTCACAAAAGAAGAATATCCACTTGTTCACCACATACTTCAAAATAAAAGTGACCAAATGACTCAAACGCCCTGAAAATGTGGGGCTGAAACTTTACACGTCACCTAAGTCCTCCATCATAAAGCTGAAATTCCTAGTCCAGCGTCCATCCTAAAGAACACCTGCAACTAGGAAGCCTTTGAAGGAACTAAAACTCAAGGTTAAATTTCTCTGAAAACCACTGGCGGCCTTACTTCCGCCACTCGCATCTGAATGGTGTGGAGAGACACAGGGCTGCTCTGCAGTCTTAGGGCACTCAGATCCCCCTTCCTCTGGGCAAAATTAAGAGGAAAAGCAGTCGGTCACAAGTAGCTGCAGAAATAACCTCTAGAACTCCAAGCACTTCAGGTGGAGAAAACGGAGTGGATGCATGCATTCATCTGCTAGCACTGAAAGCTGCTGCCACTGTAATACACAATTAGCTACAAAAAATATTTTCCCTTTTGGAGGTCACCATGTTCAGCAATAACCATTAGTTTCTCTTGCAGAAATAAATTCAACATGGAATCAAAATATATTCTGCTATTTTATTATATGGAATACTGCATAAAGACAATAGCAAAAACCAGTTGTACTTGTACAAGCCTGATAACTGTTCTGGAGAGAAAGAAAATAGCATTGAGAGGAAAAAAAAAAGTCCTCTAAACAACGGTTTCCTAGGTTCATCTTTCAAAATGTGGGCCAAACCATGAATTCCAGTTAACACACACCTCGGAGAGAGCCGAAATGGGATGTGCAGAACAAAGAATTTATTCAGAGATCTCTTGGGTATTTTTCTTCCTTAAAGATAATGAAAGTAAGAGGAGTCCAGGTGGGAAAGTAGCCACTTTGGGAGAAGACTGTTTTATTGAGATTGATAGCAAGGCTCTGTAAATAAATCTCCAGGATTAAATGAGGAATTTTAGAAAGACAACTTGTTTTGCGATTGTCTGTTTTTATTAAGTTATTTCTACACAGTATTCTAGTATTGCTGAAATAGTTAAGTGATGATGTTTTATGTAGCAGCTCAAAATTAGACTAAGATAAAAGACACAGTTTGTTTTTAAAAACCCCCAGCTTACTGCTCCCAGTTTGAACCAGTGACTATTTAAGCATGGCTGTTTTCCCTGGCTCCCTGTTCTTGCCGGACTGGAATCCTGCTGCTCAGATGAGCTCACATTTTGGCTCCCAAAGGGACCTTCCTTCTATACAGCACAGCCCTTGGCCCACAGACTTCCCCCTGCTTGAGAGTTCCTGATTCCTTTCCAGTGAGGGCCACACCACCACTCTGAGATGAGATCAAGGCAAGCAGCAGATTGGGAAAGGGCACTGGGTGGACAGAAAGAAGTCAGCTTCCTTGAGCAGGTGACTGGTGGGTTACTGAAGTAAGCTGTCACCTTCATTAGCTTAGGTAATTAGGGTAACTAAATTTATAGTGCAATTATTTAAAATTTTGTAGCCAACTTTTATGCACATTTTAAAAGCACTTAATCTGGTTTTAGATTCTAGTTCACAAGTGCTGCATTTCACAGTGACTGCCAGACAAAAGCCCGAGCACATCCTGTTAAGGAGCTGACCAGTTATCCCCTGTGAGGGAATCCATTTTGACTTTCAATATAATATCAGACCTTGGCTTGTTACTTTTTGGGATCTCAATCCCTCCTCTCCTTTTGCTCATTTTACTCAGGGCTGAGTGTTAGAACATATCCGCTACCTTCTTTACATTCACAGCAGTGGAAAACATGTTTGGGGCTGTCTCATTTTTCCTTCTCACAATTCTTTATTACAAAGTGATGCAAACACAGATTAACAACCAAAATCCTGCATCTTGTTGCTACTATCATATCACATATTCCAAAAGATGGAGACCATCACAGACGGTAATATGGTCAATGTCCCCTCAGAGAGTCTGCCGAGTCCTAAGCCACAGGGGCACTAAGTGTGCAGTGGTGATTTCTGTTGATATCAGAGAGAAATGAGGAGCAAAGCACAACCACCATCACACAGCACCTTACGCTTTGCTGGAATATATCCGCTCTCCGTATGGGTTTGGAATGCTACCATGCTTTGAAGGCCACCAGTGCAGTTATCTCAGTTTAAATCCTTGATTTCTAGGAAAATATGGGAAGAGCTAAAACTAGTGCTTGTGGGCCTGGTGCTATTTAAATGTGGGGCAGATTTAGAGCCACCTCTGCAGGCACACTCACCGCCTCTCCAGGGGGCGCCCGTCACTGGAGATGCTCCGAGGAATGTTGGCAGCTCGCTCTGGAGGAGGCATCTTCCCGTCTCCTTTTCCTGCATTGAGCCTCGAGGTCATGGGACTCTGCACCTGGGATGGGACTTGAGGCGAATGTGTCCCCTTGCTGGCATTCCTCTGCCACTTGTTATTGTTGCGGAAGGGAAACTTGAATTCATAGGAGACCCCTTCGTTCATTTTGTACTCCATCACTGGCATGCGGTAGGTTTCAGAGCAACTCCTATTCAGAGGACACAGAGAGAAGAAAAACTAATGCTGCTTTGTCTGGTTGCTGGAACCTCATTAACTCTCATTAGCAGTTAAAATAGATCAGCACTTTATCCTCTGTTTCAAACCATCTTTTAATCATTGGGCCCTATAACTATTTTCCTTTCAAAACCAGAACCCCAGGTTGTATCACACTGGTATTTTCCTTTGCTCAGTCCCAACTGTTGAGTCTGAGATAAGGAGTCTTGAAAAAACAATGAGGCCCACGGTCACCCCGGGGGGCAGTGGTGGGCAGGGGGTCGTTGTGCTGAGGTTGTGCTGAGGCTGCGGAGGGCAAGTGGCCAGGACGGCACAGCAGGGGAGCAGACCCCACAATGGGGCCTCAGATGAAACACCACCAGTTCCACAGGCCCTTTACTGAGTACTACATTTGAGGATATAAAAGCGCGTATAGCTTTCAACTTACTGGGATCCTGATAGTCAAAAAATTAAGTGGGGAAAAATGGAGAGCTAAATTTAGGTCCGGAGGAGAAATTTTTTAAAAGCTAATTACAGAAATTCTACAATTATCAAATCACCAGGGAACAAAAGCATAATCAGGCTCCTCCCCTCCCCCCAAAGCCAGAAATCTCCCATTGCAGGGCTGCCCCCAGGTATCAGGGCTAAGTAAAATTAAAGGCAGGCACACCGTCTTCCATTATTTTAGCCCCTTTTGGTGCCCCCATCCTAAGCACCAAACCTTAGGAAATGTGGAAACCACTTTCCATACCCTTTACCCAAACTTCCAAGGAAGGTTCAGTCAATTATTAACTTGATAGACAAATTACTGAAAAAAACCTATTCCCACTTAAGCATTAGCTCAAACTGGGCATATGAATTTCACCAATGAGAGAAAAATTACTTTATTTGAGGAATTTCAAACATTGAGAAGGTAGATGACTGGGAAAGGAAGGCTCAAGAGTGATTGTGAAAGAGTCCTTTAAGAGGCACATTAGAGAGCAAAACGGTCCAAGCCACGGCACTGCCATCCAAGAGAAATATAATTTGAGCCACAGATATGAGACATGTATGTAATTTTAAAATGGCTAGTAGACTCATTAGAAAAGTAAAAGGAAACGAGTGAAATTAATAACCTATTTAGGCCAATATACCTAAAATGCTATCATTTGAACATGTCATCAATAAATCAATATTAAAAGAATTAATAATGAGGTATTTTACATTCTTCTAACTTTGGTGTATATTTTATGCTTCTAACATGTCTCACTGCAGACTAGCCACATTACAAGGGTTCCTTAGCTACAGGTGACTTGGCTCCTGTACTGGACAGTACACAGGTCCAAAGGGCAGGTCGCCAAAGGCTTGGTCTTGATGTGGGTGGGAGAATAAGCCCAAGGAAAGGCACCATTCTTTCATGACCTTGCCTCTGTATCTCAGGGGATGACTCATTATATTTGAAATGTGTGTTACATAGTAGGAAGATAGCTACGCATGAGCAGGAAAGAGGGAGGGGGACATCGGCCAGGGTTTACATTGGCATAGATGCTTATATTCTACACATTCCATGTTAAGTAGTTCTCTAGGGATGGGGATGAGAACCCAGATAACAGACTGGCCAACACCGGTGGATCCAACACTGGGGAGAAGCTGATCTTGCCTTCACCTCCAAATACATTCTGAACTCACTGACACAGTAAAAATCCACCTCCCCTTGCCACAACAGGGCCCAGGAGAACCAAATATACTCAAAAAGCTTCCCATTCCTGACACGGGGGTGGAGCAAGCCCGAACTCCAGGAAGACTGCGCTTGTTTCCTTTGAAACCTAACCCCACTTAATGAATGTTCATCTCCCTTCTATAGAAGAGGCTCCCTATGGTTCCTTTGGTGAGACCCCCTCTGGGTCTGCCTGCTCTCCAACTCTCTGGGCCTGGGAGTTTTACTCTCTCCTTTCTTTCAAGTCTAAATCTCGACATGAACTCTTATTTCTCAAAGGCTTTTCTGCATCCGTTCTTGAAATCCTTCTTGGAAAGAGACCAAGGACCAGTCTCTGGTAACACATGTGTCCCACAACACGTCCTCTCCACGTCTCCACGACAGCCACAGGTTTTGGAGCACGTGCACATGCTGGGGTCCCTGCCCTCCTCTCTTAGACCCAGTCTCCAACGGGCACTTTTCTTAGAGTTTCCTTACCACTCGTCCCAACTCCCCAAAAGTCTAGGTCAATCTCTGCCCAAGGCTCTGCTATACCCCTTTTATTCTTTAGTGACAACGGTTTTTAAGTTCAGTAAGAAATACATTTACACTGTGATATAGCACAGCCACACATACATACCCTCCTCTGATAGCTTCCATTCTACTATATTCTGTGTGTTAATCCATTTCATTAAAAAAATACATTGGTGCAACCTCCTAAATGGATTTTATGATCTACTTAAGAGTTATTTATGATCTGTAGTTTGCAAAATACTGCTTTATGCACATTTGACAGGACTTTTAGCAGCTGATGATGTCTTATGGAATACTCTTTGCTCTGTTATGAGGGAATATCACCTTAGGCTTTGATCTAATTCCTAGCTTTGACTCTGGTATTTTTGGCAATATGCATCACAACACTTTTTCTGGTTGTTAACAGAGGTATTGCTGTAGTGTGGTTTGGCCTCTTCCATTTCTAAATACAGCATACTATACAGTATCTTGTGCTCTGGATCTGTAAACAGAATGCAAGAATGCTGTAGCCTGCAAAAGGATTATTAACAAGAAGTTATAATAACCCATGGAAAAGGTTTCTCCACCTAAAATCAGAATTAGCTTAGCTTCTCCTCAGCAATGTCTGTTTTTAACTTGTGGATCATATCATTCATGCCCACTCCTCTCTGTTGGAAGCTAGGAATCAGCACACGTAAAATAACTTTATTATCATGTACTTTCGGCACTAACTTGTCACAAAATTCCCCTAGACCATGCCCCCAGACCCCTCTGCAATTCCCTCACTGAGTTTTAGTTTTGTGGCATTCCACATGTACCTTTATAAGCGGCTTCAAGTCCACATTGCATCACGGTAGATAATAACAGAATGAGTTAATAAAATAGAAACAATAATAATGTGTTGTCAAATGCACAAGTTGCCTCCATCTTTTGGGCCTGAGTTTCTTTGTAGAATGAAAGATCTGGCACTGATAATTACTAAACTTTCTTCTAGTTCACTCTCTGAAACAGTCTTTCAAGCTGTATATAGCATTTAAGACTAAAACTGGTTAAAAGCCCCTATTTGCCCAAGATTTTGTCTTCTCTATAGTCTATATTTCATTTCCACCACTCTTAATGTAGAGTGAATGTAGCTAGAATCCTTCTACATACTCTGTAACAGAATGTAGTATGCGAAAGCCTAAGGAGGGGGAGAAGATTCATCCAGAGAACGGAGGAGGTAGGCTCCACAGCGCTGCACCTCAGCCCACCTGTGTCTGCCTGCCTTCCATGGTGGACTGTCACCATGGCTTTCTCATCACTTACTTTTCTCTGTAAAGAATGAGATTCATACCTGGAATCAAGAAGTGGGCAGTACACTGAAGAACACAGATAAAAGCTTGCCTTTAAGGACCCACACAAGAGTTCATGAAAGGATTTTTATTACATTATTCCAAGTAAAATTTGGTGTTAATCCACAATAATTGTAACACTTGTAGCTCACAATGGGCCAGGCACTACTAGCTGCACGACAACAGCTCTGACGTAGGCACCTTCCTTATCCCCACTCAGGAGATGAGCAAATGGAGGCCTGGAGAGATGAGTTTGCCTATGACTTCACAGCCAGGAAGTGGCAGGGCCAGGATCTAATCGTGGGGCAGTCTTATTTCTGTCACCAACCGAAGAATACATCTGCTCCAAGTCCCCAAACCTCCTCACTTTAGAGTGAAGATGGCATTCACTCAGGGCACAGTCTATGGCAAAATGGAAAACTAACAATGTATACAGAGCTACGATCAATGCGCATGACAACGCCAGGGCTGAAAGTGACACATGGCAGTGGCCCACTGAGACCCTAAGTTAACTGAAAAGCCACCCCTATCTCCTGGCTCCCTCTCTCAGTCTTTTCACGCTTTCTAATTTCTCCTTTAATTTCTTAGTACCCCTTACTCAACCCTTCTTCCTTGAGACACTAAGAAGTACAGACAGAAAAACAGCTGGAGAGCATATGGAACAGAACACCGCAATGCCGGACTCTTGAATCAGAAAAGTTAAATGTCTGAGGATTAGCTAGGCCCTAATAAACCACGTGACTCTGGCTTGGTCTTTGCACCAGAGTTCCTCATCTGAAAAATGAGAGCTTTTGAATCAGATGGACTCCAAGAGCCTTTCTAGCTCTAAAGCAGCCCTTTTTGCACTTTAAAACACTTGTGCTTTAAAATGAAGAAAAAACTTTGTGACCTATTGTTACTTAGAAGGTAATTTGGTCCTCTTCTTCTGGAATGGCTCTAATTGTTTTCTTTGGAAGCTGTAGGCTTAGTGACCCCCAACACAAGAAGAGTGCACCTCTCCCCTCCAGTGCCTTTCAGAACACCCCGAGTTAATCCACTACCTGGGACTCTTTCCTCTTGCCAAGAGAATGACTGTTGAAGACTCAGGGGTCACAGACACCAACAGATGAGTGCTGGTGAGTACTCAGAGCTGGGAACGGATGGGGGTAAGGGGCCCTCCTGCTGTTTGACACCCCATTCCCTGAGGGAAGCTTTCTAGCGAAGTCCACAGGTAACTTCTACAGGTGAGAAACCAAACCTGTTTTTGCCAGGACTGCTTCCATCATGCTGTCACTCTAGCTGGTCCTGTTAGCTCTTCTGGCAGCTTCTGACCCTCTCCAAGCCTCCTTCTCCTCATTGTTTTAATGGAAATAAAGCAGCCATGAGGACTTTTTAAAAGCTCAGTACATAGTAGGGGCTCAGGAATTTTGCTTTACGTGTCCACCTCCCATCCCTTCTTCTCTTTAAAAAACTTTAGTTTGACAGCAGTTCATTGAAGGTCTGCTTATTTCCCAAGAACAGGGTAAAGAGCCCTATCCTACATTTGTTACTGATGCCCACTTTATTGTTGTTAAACTGGCTTTTCCATAAAAAAAAAAAAACCCACCAATGAACCTACCCTTTCAAAACTAATGACGCTCCCATGTGAACACACACAGGTGTTGGTAATTAAACGCAGTCTCACGCTGGGTGCCTGCGACCCCCTCAGGATCCTGGCAACCCGAGACACACATGGCTGAGGGGCAGTCGGGCCTCAAGGGGGCCTGTCCTGCCTCCTACTGGGGCTGCAGGAACAGCTGACAAAGAAGAGAGTGACTAGTCAAAGAACAGAGTAATTAGTTTCGAGGAAAACAGGAGTGGGAGTGTGAAGTGTGGAGGAGAAGAAAATGACAGAGGAGCTTTATCTTTTTTTGTTGAGAACTGTAGCAGGGTGTTAATGTTTCAACTGTCCCTTTGACACTGTTTCTAAAGGCACCAACCCCACGCTTCACACCTGCCCAGAAGGCCTGACAGCTTTTCGGATGGAAACCGTAGTGAAAGGGGCAGAGTGGGTCTCGGAGGCTGGTGGGCCGAGCAGTGCACTGACCCTTCATCCCAGCCTCCCTCCCATCCATGTGCTAACGGAGGCACATTCCCAACACCTTTCTGTCATGTCAAAGGACAGCAATGGCCTAGAAATCATGTTGGGAGATCAAGACAAACACAGCTCATTTGGTGCTGGCACCACCGGGCCTAGCTCTCAAGAATGGCCAGTGAGCACCAGCCCAACCCTGCATTCAGTGGGGGCGCTGGCAGCTCGAAACTGGCCACAGTGGGAGTATTTACAGCACAGGAATCAGAAATGCTACAAATCAAAGTTCTTTTTTTCAGCAAAAGGCCAGTTTACTGGCACATCCCTGCTTATGCTGCTCTATATAGGAAGGATGTGTGCCCTAAGCATACAAAGCAGCAGTTACAAACCTGGATTCTGAGTTAGACCCAAACTGGCCAATAGGCTGGAAAGCCACCCACCTTTATGAGTCTTGGTTTCCTTTAATAAGAATAATATTAACACTATTACCTCATAGGGTTTTTATAAGGATTAAATGCACTAAGCCATCAAAATGTGTTTTTTTTCTAGGACCTGGAACATTAAATACTCAGCAAATTTTATTTGCTTTTACCAGCACACCACAGAAGATGTATCTAGACAATGTACATCCAATCAAGGACCCATCTATCCAGGTCCCTTCTTTACAGTAACAACTATTCACAATTCAATGTCCGTAATGTTGGCCATTCCATCCTATTTCCTCACATACACCTATTTCCTTCTCCTTCTCCCATACAAACTGGGGAGCCTAGAAACAAGGGGAAAGACCTCTGAGCAGACAAGATAGTATTACAAGATCCACAGGCTTTGCTCTAGCAGTTGAATCCTTAGACTGGCATCTATACCTCTGTACTGTCATTAAGGTTGACAAGTTACAAAGCTTGGTTATCTTCACTGTTTTATAACTGCCTGGCTAGAAGCAATAATGAAGGCAGTATGAAGGAGAGACCCAGGGACAGGAGACAAGAGAGGTAGCAAGAGGAGCACAGAACAGTTGGAGAAGTGCTCTAAGGACCTGACTGCCTTTCTGATCCACCTCAAGAGTCATTCCTGAATCTGAGCTCAGCAAAATGCTTAACACTGATGATGACGGTCTTGAGTAAATCAGAAAAGACCTGGTTACTAAGGTGGGGCATGTGTGTAAGGCAGTTGCAAAATATTTCTCCTACCTTCCAAAAATAGCTGAAAAATAAAGTTCTGTGTATATATTTTGCTTTCCAGAGAAATCCAGTCATCCAAAACAGAGCATTTCTGAAAGCTATTAGATAGAAATTTTACCATATTCTGATACAGGCACATAATCTCTGGGCCATCTAGGAGTTAAGTAGTATTAAGAAATACTATGCTGATCCTACCATTTGCAACAACATGGATGGAGCTGGAGGACGTTATGCTCAGTGAAATAAGCCAGGGGGAGAAAGACAAATGCCAAATGATTTCCCTCATTTGTGGAGTCTAATAATGAAGCAAAACTGAAGGAACAAAATGGCAGCAGATTCACAGACTCCAAGAAGTGACTAGTGGTTACCAAAGGGGAGGGGTATGGGAGGGCGGGTGGAGAGGGAGGGAGAAGGGGACTGAGGGGTATTATGTTTAGTACACATGGTGTGGGGGATCACGGGGAGAACAGTGTATCACAGAGAAGGCACATAGTGGATCTCTGGCAACTTGCTGCACTGATAGACAGTGACTGCATTGGGGTATGGGTGGGGACTTGATAATATGGGTAAATGTAGTAACCACATTGTTTTTTCATGTGAAACCTTCATAAGAGTGTATATCAATCATACCTTAATAAAAATTTTTTTAAAAAAAGAAATACTATGCTGAGTACAATCTGCAACATTTGGCTTAAAGAACTGAAGTACATTTAGATTGTCATTGCTACTTACTCTTTAAAAGACAGAAGTAACCCTTAATATATCTGTTTAAACATTCTACCATCTGATGTTCGTGAGCCCAAGAGAGCTCAGATATAGGAGTGGTCATGTTTGGGGCGAAAAAATAGGTTAAAGAATGTTGTCTTGGCTTTAGAAGGCCTAAGAATTAACTGTCAAAGCTTAAGAGAAACTCGGAGAAAATAATGGGCTGACAGCAAATTAACAGATTGCAACAAGCTAGCAAAAATAGCACCTGCATGCCCAAAGGAGAAAAGAAAGAGTTGATTAAATTTGTTCCATCAAGAAACCTCCCCAGAGACGGAGAAATTAAATTTTCACCATTGTTGCTGGCTTGGCAGGAGCTGGGAGGGCAGAGAGCCCCTGCGCTTCCCTTTGGGAGCAGCCCAGGCCCCGACAGCCAAAGCGTCATGAGCAGCACCAGATCATTTGAAGCCAGGTCCCAACACATGTAGACACAGTTAAGGAAAAGCTTGGTAAGTACACATTCAGTCCTCCTAGGCTAAGACAGCAGGGGTCAAAATAGTACTTTTGAGTTTTGGACAGCAAGCAGAATAAAAGTGTCATGGAACATAAAAGAAAAAAGTCTGATGGTTTGCTATGCTGAGCGTCTTTTAACATTACATGTTCAACATTTCTTGGCTACTGGTGGGAGATGTTTCAGATGGCTATTATCAGACTTCTCTATCTGTAATGGCAATTTTATAAATCTACAGATGCAAATCCTGGGAATAGTCCAAATTAGTCATTCTTTCCAGCTGCTGAGCCACATGCCGAAAGGGAGTTGTGTCAGACTTTCCATGGATGGAACTTTCAGCACTGCATGTAATCCAGAGCTCTTTATAACACCCCACACCCCTACCTGGTAGGAAATGTTCTACATGGTACATAAACCCAGCCCTGGACTCTCAGGCTCACAGCTGCCAACGCAGACCTACCTCCGTGGGGTGCAGTCATCATGTGGGGGAATAATGACAACCTTCACCGTGACAGAGGTTCTCAGGAGATCGATCATCTGCTCATGGCTCAGGGTGGCCACGGCCACCTTGCAGATCTCCACCAGCCGGCTGCCCTGCCTCAGCCCTGCCTGCCAGGCATAGCCGTAGGGCTCCACATCTGCCACAATGCCCTCGTAGTTGACATGGAAGCCAAGCTGGCCTAGCCCATTCCTGCGCAGGGTCATCTCCACTGATTCACAACCTTTTGACACAAACTAGACAAGGAGACAAAAGATATCATGGTTTGATGCCATAGGGTATTAAGTGGTGGATGTGGAACTGGAAAAACATTGCTAGCAGGGTATTTCTGAATACCCTACTGCCAGCGAAAGAGCAGTATGGTTATGTCCCCTTCACTAATTTCCGTTCACTTGGCCAAAAGGGACATACCTGTTGCATCCACTTCACTGAAGCTACAAGGAGGCCTCTAACAGAGACCCAGAACGGAGCTGGCAGCTAAGAGAAACTGTATTCTACTACCTCACTTCACCCTTAAAATATGCAAGGTAGCAGATAATCAAATATCCCTTCCCACATCTACACAGACTGGCTGTCTTCCATCCTCAGTCACCAAGGTAGTGAGGTCAGGTCACACACAGAAGGGTTTCCAACACAAGCGCACAGCAAACGTGTCTTCCCCACTTGTCCTGCTACTTTGCCTTCTAAAAAGGGATGGACAACAAGTGTGATATGAACTCCGTGTCACTTCCCATCATCAAGACATGGCTCTGGTCTATACTGAAAGCTTTATGAAAGGGAAATGGCACATAGTGAAGTGGAAGGTAAAGACTCACCTGCAACCTTTTGACAATCTCTTTGATATCCTCACTGCTGATGAAACTCTCCACAGAAACACATTCTCCTCGCTCATAGAAGATTTTGACGCTGGTGTCAGTTGAAGTCCACCCTATCACATCTCTGCAGGAGCAATTGAAAACTACGCTCTTTGTTTCCTGTTCGATGAGGATGATGAACTCATTGGAGACCCCTAAGAGGCAGTCAATTTCCATAGCAGTGTTGTAATCTTTGGCCCTGACAGCCCACACGATGGCCCCCATGCTACTAAGCTCAGCTCCAGGATATGGCTTAGACTTTTCCTTCTTCTTGGAGGCCAGAGAGATGAATGGGAACTTGCCAGATGGGTCTATAGGGGTGTTGGTGACATTCTTTTCTGCCAGATCTTTCAGGTATTCCTGGCGGGTCCGAGTAGCCATGGCCCGAAACTTCTCCGATTTATGAGCAGCATTTTCTGCGTTAATCACTTTGGCTAAAAGGAAGTCCCTGAACACATCTGACTTAGGGAAAGTGACCCCTTTGGGGATGGGAGGTCCAAAGGACGGCACGTCTCTGGACCTGGTGACGGCCACACTGAAAGACAAAGCGAAGAGCAGAGAGAAAGAGGTGTGTCAGTACTTCTCAGTCATAGCACGAGAATAAAATACACTTTCTCAAGGATAAAGATGCCCCTCCAAAGGAAAATAACTCACTCTCCCACAAGAAACAGCACTTCTGCTCAACATGAGCAAACTTTTTCACTCAAACACATTTAGGATTTATAGAACATAAACTTCTTTCAAGACCCCAAACCCCCAAAAGCTCAAAGTAAAAACTACCTTTTCATTAACAGTTAATCAACCATAACTCCATGAAAAGGTTTACAGTATTTTCTACATAAAAGACATTTTAAGTATCTACTGATTATTTCTAAGTGGGGCTTATTATAATCACACAGCCTTTCAGAACAAACAGCTTCTGTACGAACACAAATGTGGTCTCCACTTTGGATATGATGCCCACAAGCAGATAGCTTATAATGGAAATGGATATCCAAAGATGCAAGACATAAGAGAAATGGATTACATTTAAAAAAAATTAAACAATTACTTGTTGGCCTCTGTGTCAGGCATTATGTAAACAGATCAAAAAGCAGAACTTAAAAATGAAAACTAGAATTTTGGTAATAAAATGATTAAATTTTTTACAGTAATAGCAACAGTGCTTTAAAAATCCTATTTTTAAACTGAACTATTATTTGGTCCACCTTCTCTACTTCTGGCATTTGATTTTGACAATGTACCTGTGAGGAAAGTATTTTTCTTTTCCCATTCCTTTAAGCAAGATTGATTTCAGAGAAACTGATTTAAGAAAAAGAGCCTGTTTCAGGAAATTTCTTCTGCATATATATATAAACTGACCATATGAGCATATGTAATAACTTATTATTTTTTTAATCTCAAAAGGAAAAAAAAAGTTTTTCCTAAAGCAACAGAATTTAAATGGAAATAGAGAGGTTGTGTGTTTTATATCATCTTCTAAGATCCTATTCTGAGACCTTAGCAAATCTGAGATGATGATGATTCTAACAGTTCAAACATCCCTCTTTTCAAAATATCTAATTATTTAAAAGTGAGTCATTAATGCAGTTGAACTAAGTATTAGGGAAGCAACAGAAAATCTGGCTTTTATGAACTCCTGAATGGAAAGGACATAATCAGAGAAAGCGCATCTTTCAGATTAAATTGAAGAGCGCTGTTTCATTATTTAAGAAGGGATTGCTCTAAGATATTTCAAAAAAATAATCACTTCTTGTGAAATTGGATAAATGAATAAAAATCAGGAACTTCAGGATGAAAATTATGTATTTTGTGAGAAAATGCCACATAATTGCCTATTTATTGATTTTCACAAATTTATTTTAAAAAAAAGACTACCTCCCTCACTTCATGAGAAAGAAAGGCAGCAAGCAACACTCCATTTTCTAACTGGAAAAGAAACTTCACAGAAACCTCCATATGCAATATAACCTAATTATAGCAGTATTAGAAATAATTTTTCTTGTCTATTGTGAAGTGTCTGACTTAAATGCTGACAGCTGTATAATTTTAATTTGATGATGTTATTCTTTTTTTAAGTCAAGCAAGATACTGAAATCTAGATTGCTAGCTTTTCTAGTTGGAATCCTTTAAGGGTCCAGAAATATTAAATATCTTTCATTTTCAAATTGGTAATTTCTTCTCTTGCTAATTTCACTTCAAATTGTTGTTCTTTCTCAAGCAGCAGCTGTGAATTTATTTTAAATCGGGAGAGGAAAATGCTTAGCAGGGGGTGTCAATGTTAGCACCATCCATCCACTTGCCCCTCAAACTCAATGGCTTTCTACAGATCTATTTATTAACTGATAAACTTGAGACATACACTGAAAAACCACCAATAATTAGAAGCCTCTAGAATGAACTATGAAGGAAAAGAACTGAACCCTTAACATGTAATTAATGACTCATTCTGGTAGGGAGGTAAATGATACAGACACTAAAATCAGCTTTGCATCATTAGAAATAGAATCCTTATCGAAGATGAGGAGGATGATACCCTAGAACGCTCATTTCAACTAAAGAGTTTTGTTTAGGGTAAATCTACCTTTCAAGGTTTTCTACAAGGTTAAAAGCTTATTAATTTAGACGCCACAAATTCTGAACTCTTGATAATAAGGCCTGCTTTAAGCTAAGTAGAATGTTTTTTGCCTCCAAAGAAGCATTTCTAAAATCTCAGTTTGATATATACACATCACACACACACACACACACACACACACACACACACACACACACACACACTTAAGACTATACAACTATAAATGGTTCTTGCTATTTTTAAAAGCAGATTCCAAAGGGCTTCTACTTGGCCACACTTATGTTAGCCTTGTATGCAATTACTGTATCTCCTAGAAATAATGCATTCTTTAAAATGATAGTCATGCCTTATCTACTCAGCATTTTTGAGTACTAGTATGTTCTACTTAAAAGGGCTTTCCAGAAACAGAAGCTCAGAGGGTAAAACAGTTATGGAAAGTTAGCATCAGAAGGAACTGGGAGAATTCAGTGTTCCTCAAACTCTGCCAATAAAACCTTGAGTTTCATCTTAAAATCCACCTCAATTTTGCAGTCTACTGAAGAATATTTGCATTCATTTTAACACAAAAATATGTTCTGTCTCCAAAATCGTGGAGTATGACTGAGAGACCAGAAAGGTAACCTGTGTTGTACTGATGTTTGACATATCCTTTAACCTCTGTTTGAACAGCTGGTACAAATTCTTCACTTGTCCAGGAAACAGACTCAGAGAAGTAAAATGATTTGCCCAGAGCTTGTTGGACACAGCCAGGATTGGAATGTGAGCTTCTGGATAGTGAGCACCATGCTAGACCACATTTATTCTCCCTGAAGCTTTTAAACTTCCTACTCTTGAGGTGTTTGCAAAATGGACCATCCATAAGAATCATACAAGTGAAGAGACCACCATCAGGTCATTTCTGGTGGGTGTGAGACTTGTAACATTTGCTGGTATCAAAGACCTTGGATGAAGCAGGTCTTGATACCCAAAGCCAATTTCAAGTTGACAACATGGGAATGTCCCAGACACATAAATGGAAGTCTCAATGAAAAAAAGTGAGAAAAGTAAGATACTTGTACTTCTGAAGCACCACTGAAACAGCAATAAACAATTCCCAGTCCAAAATTCAAAAGCAAGGAGACTTAGCATCAAATGGTGGAAGTTAATTTCCCCTCCTTGGAGCCTAGATCGGACTGCCAGCTTGGTGGGCTTTCCAAGCAAGCAGACCTGGGCGAAGGATAGGAAAGACAGGGGCAGAACAATTGTGCATCCATCATTCCCTCCCTGAGGGACTTTCGACTTCTAACAGTATTCATTCACCAACACTCAGGGAGCACCTACTGTATGCTAGGTCCTGTGCCAATGCTGAGGGTCAAGGATGAGATGTTGCAGGCTCAGCCCTCCAGAAGCTCAAAGTCTGGTGGGACTACACCAGGTGGTCTGAGTGCTCTCCCAGGGAGGTGTGGGGTGCTCCTGGGGATACTTAGGAGAGGCAGTTCATCTTGTCCTGGGAGGCTGGGGAGCCCTCCCAGAGAAGGCAAGAGCAGGGATTCATCAGATGAAGGAAGGGCAGGAGTACGTGTGTGAGAAGAGTCATTCCTGCCCAAGAGCAGCAAGTGCCAAGGGGTGGGGCAGAGCACAGCTCCACAGGGCTCACGAGGGAGGCAGGGTGGGGGAGGATCAGTAGAGAGGCCAGTGGAGAGTGAGAGGCAGGCAGGCCAGACCTGAAGGACTCCACACAGCAGGCTATGTTGGGGAGTTGCAACTTTTCCCTAAATGGTTTTAAATCTGACATACTCAGATTTTTGTTTTAGAATGGTCAGCTATATTGGCTGACAGGGATGCTGATTAATTATGGCTTGGAATAGCCTTTCTGAGAAAAACTTCCACCACTTGACCCACTTTGATTCTTTTTTTCCCAGCTGAAACTTGCATATTTATTTTCATTCAAGAGAAGAAATGAAGAGGGGCATGGACATTTCATGTGCACACACTGCCTACACGGGATACTTATGGGATTTTTTAAGTACATGTCAAGCAGATTTCTGCTGTACAGAAAGAAAAATTTAAGATGTGAGAGGTTTAACAATTTGGTCAGATTCCAAGTGCTTTTTGCACAACATCACACTAACGCCCTTTAACATTTATTACATTTTAACCACTGAATATGAATTCTTTCTGAGCAGGGCAACACATATTTCTACCTTCCTAAACATAGTTACTTACCACGATATCTAACATTTATTTAAGACTCAGGGTATTATAACCACTTATCACTATACTAGATTTAGAATTAAAATAATTTAAAAATTTCATCAAATAGTGAGTCAATGTTCCAACTGTCAATTCTTGAAAATGGCCTATGATTTTTTAATAGGCTTTTTGTCTGAACTGGGTCCAAATAAAGCCCACACACTGCAATTAATAAGTTTTATTAAAATTTTTAAAATTTTGTTAATTCCTTGCCACATCTTTCTCTTTTATTTCTTGAAATTTATTTGTTGAAGAAATTGAGCTGTCACATAGAGTTGTCCAAAGTCTGAATTTTGCTGAATATAAATGCGTTCTTCCGTTTTTTGTATTTCCTGTAAATTGGCTTCTCTAGAGGTTAATCAGATTCAGATTCAATTTGGGGAGATGGGACCCTTCACAGACTACTTCACAGGCTGTGGTATGTTCTTTCACTGCAAGACACACATGTGTCTGTGGTATTTGCAGCTTTCGATGGTTAATACCTAGATCCACTGATACACAGTTGTTAAAAAATGGTGAAAAAAATATTTTACGCTGTTTTTACAAAGTGAGGCCCTCAGGGGTGCATGAAGTACATTGGACTGTCTGCTCCCAAACCAAATGACCCCAGACTGCTATGCTTATCGATGTTTCTTTGATGTGAATAGTTTCTCTCCATCTCCCTTATCAGTAATCACTGATGTTTTCAGTACATTCTTGCCACTAAACAGCTCCTTCATCTTTTTGATTTGTTGCTTCTAATCTGCTCTATCAACTGGGACCAGACAACTAAGCTCACTGTAATGATACAAATAAAACAGTACAGACCAGAGGGCTCTCTTATCAGGTACGAATATAAACTTCAGTACACAGACTTAGTGATTAATTTCTGACTTCTTGGCTGTGTCTGCTCTTCAAGGTTAACTGGCCTGTAGTTAGTTTGAATTAGTCAGGTTTTCCTATATGAACTTTCCAGTCCCCAGGGAGATGCAGCACCCATTATTTCAGGGCCTCATTTACAGCTCTCTCTTTGTCTTCCTGTTGTATCCAAGGGCCCAGAATAGGGTCTAGCCCACATATAATAAGGGCTGGAAAGAACTGGTAAAAAATAAATGGGTAACAACACAAGCTCTTAGTTTGTCTTTTTGCATACGAGTTACCTTGCATGCTGACACTGGTTTGGGTAAGCTCCTAAAACTACGCAGCATTACTCACTGGTCTGGCAGTCCAAGGGCTCCCCTGCCTCTTCACCTTTCCTACAGAATCACCTGCTTATTGTACCTTCTCCCCACCTTCCTGGTCTACACTTCTGTATACAGTTGGCCGCTCTCTGCATTTGTTTCTCTTTCTCCCACTGAATTCCACCCTCCTGTGCTTTAAAACACATGCACCAAATCCCATTTTCTCAGTTCAACATTCCTTGTAACTTCAGTCTATGTTGACCCCACACTTCTCTAACAAAATTACAGTAAGAAATGCCTTTGAGAAAACAGCAGTGGTGCTTTCCACAGTACAGGCATCAAGTAGATGCCAGTAAAGAAATGTGAGCCTTCCCAGTGGAGAAAGTTTGGGAGCAAGAGATTTTAAATGGTAAAAAGCATTCGAATTAATCTAACTGCATCACTTAGGGCTAAAGTTAAACTAGGTTTAATACTGACTGTATAAATCAATGTATAAATTGATTATGTGTAATTGTATAAATCAATATAATTGTATAAATCCATGCATCGCTAAGCTTTTTCCACCGAAGTATCCCTAGTGAAAGAGGCCTATCAAATCACATCCCTATTAGTTAGGGGAGTGGCTGGGGTATTTCTCAACTAACAGGTATGAAAATTCTTTGAAGACCCACGTTTTATCTTTAAATTGATACATATTTTTCCATTCTACTTCATGATACATTATTTTTCATGAGAAAATAAGCCCCTTCACACCTATTCCCCCCAACAGTAAAGATGACAAGAGAGGTGGTCTATTTATTCAGGGCCTTTAAACATCTGATATCACCACAACCCCAGAAAACATGCCTACCTCAGTTTGAGGACAGAAAAATTAATGCACCTAAAGTTTACAATAGGGCAAGGTCACTGTTTTAGTTTTGTGTGATGTCTTTCAGGGCTGTTAACAAACTGGTATGTTTGCACGGATTTACAGAAGGCCAAACAAAGTTCACTTTCTGAGCAGTGCACTGGGTCTTCCAACAAGCTTGGCGACTGGCCAATTCCAGACTAGCCCACGTGACATAAGCAGGTATGTTCAGTGCCCTTCTGCAAAGGCTGCCAGCATCAGACGTGGGGGTAAGAAGATGGGATCTCTAGGCAACAGATTAAAAACAAGAGAGAGAGCAAAAATTGGATTTCAGGCTGGGGATGTGGGTGGTTTGAAAAGAATAAAGCAATTATCACCTCCTCATGTAGAAATATGTTGAAAAGGCTAAAACACCTTCCTTCCTTATCAGTCTGTTGAGACTTGCACTGGCCACATAGGTGGCTACTGAGCACTCAGAATGGGGCTTGAGTGACCCAGCAGTGCTAAATTACATTAAAATTTTAAAACTGACACTTGATTCAGTTATTCAAAAACTTCTCAAAAGCATGTTTGGAACAATCTGAAGCATATAAATCTACTTTTCCAATTGCAAATTTTATGAAATCTAAAGATTATTTCCAATGAAAATTGAGATGAGCTATAAAAAGTCTGAAACGCACTTCAAATGTCAAAGTCTTAGTCCAAAGATATGTAAAATACCTCAATAGTATTTAAAATTTGTAATACATGTTGAAATAATAGTATCTGGATATATCAGGTAAATAAAATACATTCTTGGGTCAGAAAATATACATGTATTGCTAAAATTAATTTTACTTATTTCTTGTTACTTTAAAAAATATGGCTATTAGAAAATATAAAATTAGTATGTGGTTCACATTTCATTTCTATTGGGCAGCAGTTTATTTAGACAAAGTCTTTTAAAGAATCTTTCTCTAAAAGAAATTGCATAGTTTTGTCCATTCCCAAACTTTCTAGTGACCATTCAAAAAGGGGCTAGTTCTCTACGTACAAAGTGGTACGAACTCCTTTGCATGAATGTAGTACACAGCATGTTTCCACTGCTTGGGGCATTTTCTAAATGCAAACAGTCATCCACCCCAATTATAGCCAAATGTTCCACGCTTATTCCACACCTAAGGCAGCTTTCAGAGACCACATTCTTGGTTAAGAGGCTTCAAGTCTAGGTCTCCTTTGTTTCCGTTTCTACCCCGAGCCTAGAAAAGTACACACTTCCTGGTCTTAGGTTTTCATACAGCCTTGGCACCTGAGAAGTTCTCGGATAGCCTATGGGTCAGCAGCAGGGCACAGAGACCCCTGCTTCACATGGCATGAGAGTGAGGCAGCACAGCAGAGCGCTCAAGAGACGGGCTCTGGAATCAGACTTCGTGCATTCTAATCTACACCCCAGGACCAGCTGACCTTGGACAAGTTACCTATTCCTGTGTGTTAAGTTTCTGCATCTGAAAATGGGGATAAAAATAGTACCTGCCTCATAGGTTTTGCAAATTAAATGAGATAACATGTCAGCTGCTTGGAATAGTGCTGGGCTCATAATCAGAGCTCAGCAAACATGATTACTATGGAGCATGTAAGGATGATGGCAGGCAACCAGAGAAACCTTTGCTTGTTTTGTTTCCTGAACTTGCTTGCTCTACTCCTGTAATTAACCTGCATTACACCTGCAATCAGACAGTTATGGATGTCACGACACACCAATTACCAGCCTGTGTATCTGTGTAGGTAGTTAGATTAATTCAAACACAAATATCCAAAATTAACAAAGCCTAATCTTCCAAAATTTAGGGATTGAAAGATATGATAAAAATTCCTATTCTGCAAGGATGGATTCATATCAGAAACATCTTACCAATGCTAGAATACCCTTACACATCTTGGCACTACACCCACATTAGCCTGGCATTGCAGGTTCTTATCTTCTTCCACACCAAACCCCTCCAGTACTCTTGGTAAAGGCCTTTTCAGACAGATGCTGATACTCATGGGACTAGGTCAGCAAGGGATAGTGAAACAATTCCACCAAATGTTTACTGAAGCAGAGAAACAGCCCTACAACCGCAGTCAGAAACATTAGTGAATTAAGTCAGTCCAAAGCAAGGGCTTGGGCTTTTAAAATAAGAATATATTTTAAAATAAACTTCTCTTCCCAACTTATTATGATCATTCTCCTCTGCTCTTGCCATGCCAAAAGCAAAATATAATTAGCAGAATGAGTAATTAGTTGGTGACCAGATGGGTATGGATGAAGGACACCACCTAAGGAGGAGGTGCAAATGGAAATGGCAGGTGTCTAACCAACATGTCTGGGGAATGTCAACGCCATAAGGTTACATCATCCTGTGAAATCGGCCATCCGTGCGCACGGTTTAATGACAAAAATAAATAGCAATAGGCTTCCCACTGCCACTTCAGAAAGCAAAGCCGGTGGGGCCTTTGTGAGTGCTGACGCACCAGTACCTGTAACAGACGCTGTCAGTGCAGGGGCTGTGAACCCTGACAATGACAAAAACGTGCTGGAAGTGGGATCGGATGTTTTTGGGGCTGAATGGCTGTGCTCCAGGCTCTTGGAAAACAATTGTTACAATATCATTCCCAATGTGCCGCTTCCGTAAGAGCTAAAAGAAAAACAAGCAAACAATGTAAATGACAACACTTTGCCTTTTCCTCCCCAATTCCCTTACAAAACTGTACTTAAAAATATTATTAATACATAGTAGGGTAGGTAACCTACAGTTATTGTCAATATTTTAGCCTGTCTTATCATTGCCTCCAAGGAGAAATACTGAAATGAATATTCTTAAATTTGCACAAAATATAGAGCCCATTCAAGACCTAACCAGGATCTGGCATATTATGCCAAGTCCTAGCATCTCCAAATCCTCAGTTTCCATAACAACAGTTTTGTTCCATTTTCATATAAAAAAGAAACTTGCCATGGGGAAGATTTTTTTAGAGATGAGAACGGCTGAAGTAATTACAATGCAGTTTATGTTCTGGTTTAATTAGCTTCATTTAAATAAATATGGCTGAGGTGTTTTCTGATAGACTTTTTCTGTCACAAGCTGGGAGTGCAGAAATTAATAATATTCCAGAATGTTGTAACAATTTAAAAGCAGGTTAAATTTCAAGTTTAAATAGCTTCTTTAATTACAGTGAGAGCTGCTTAAATTAAGACCACCTTCTGTTTCCCATTAACTGGTGATTTAGAAAGGTGGCTTTCAAATTCAGGCACCCCAAATCATCCTAGGCCAGTGATTTTTTCAGGGTTGGAAGGATGTTTATTAGATAGTTTAACTGAACAGTGTGATGAAAAACTGAAAAAAATTTGTATTTCTTTTATTTATTATATGGAGGCTGTTACAACATAAACAACTAAACATGACATTTATATAAACTATCCGTTAAACAAAAGCTTGCATTTAGAAAACATTTTTAAAATTCTCTTACACAAATTACATGCTAAAATCAATGATCTAGTATTATCAGGCTAGCTGGGAGAAACAATAGTCTTACTGTTTCTAACAAAACCCTAACCCTTTTAGATTAGGGTTGAGTATTCAGAGAAATGTTCAGGAAATGTAATTTTAACCTTAGGAATTTAAAGCATCCCAAATTATCTTCTAAAAAGACTGTTTACTTCATTTCTAAACATGATATATTAGCAGAAGTTATAAAAATAAGGGCTGGTCTGTATTGGCTGGTATGCAGAACATGCCCATTATTAAAGATTATTAATCTACTGAAGATCTTGGACATACTCAAAATATAATTTGTCTTTTATGTCATTCCTGCTATCATGCCATTGGTTTTTGATGCAATGTCATCTCTTTTTTTCAAAACATGGTTTGCTATGTAATACTGATGTCTTAAAAAAGGATTCAAAAAGAAATAAATCCACCTATCCCTCTCCTATTATATAATGGAAGATAGTATTTATAAACAAATTTCTGCAAAAAAATATTTCAAAAGATATGTTCCTTGTGTTTTTCCCAAACATAATCTATACCAAGTTCTTTAGCTAGAGAATTAAAATTTCTTAATAGGTAGTATTTCCAATCACTCTTTCATTCTGATTTAGGACCATAATACCTTTGCCTTGATTGGACTCCGAAATTAAACAATTTAGATAGCCGACCATTCAAATGCCAACTCAGTCTGCTCAGCACTTACACTCATTTAGTTAGAAATAAACAACTGAATCTACATTTTTTACCCCTCCACACCTTACCTTTTTCTCTGCTGCTAAATAAGCCTTTATCTCCCTTTTAAAGACCATTGTTAATGTTCTTAGATTTTTTTTGTCCACTGACTAGTCTGAGTAAGAAGCTTAGTATATTTTTCTTAGCAGATGTTTTCTTCTCAGAGAAAGCCATAACTTGGAATTTGCACTAAACAAACTGTCACCAAACTCTAAATCAGGGAATTTATCTTAAAAATATGTTTATCTCAGATTCCAAGCTGACTTATTGCTTTGCTTCCTATTTTTGATTACTTTGTTAATCATAAGAGGCAAAGTTTTGTTACCTAGATTTGTTCAATCAAACCTAAAATGATGAGGTGTTGGATTAGATTTGTGTTTGGCTAAATGCTGTGAAAGAGGATGTGATTCATTCTGCAGCTGGCCTGTGTTCTCTTAGTACAATTGGCAATAACAAAATCTCTATCCATGGACTGCCTGTGTTTATAACAGCTACTGAAAGGGGAGTCTGTTAGTGCTCTAACATTCAGTTTGCTATTATTTATTTTGAAATATTTTTTAAAAACAACTACCATATACTCTAAGGCTATACTGCCAGGTTCCATTTTGCTCTGTCACCATCTGCCACTGCTCAGTTTCCACCCTAGACTAACTCACTGACTACAGTTTAGTCACTGGCACTGTGCTTTTAGATCTTTTTTAAAAGCAATTCTGTGTATGATGTACACAGTGTAATTGTTACTTATGTTCCTTGATATCTTCTGATCAACATGTTAAGAAGAAACTTTTCTCTCATATCCCGCTGACCCTTGAGTTTTCTCCATGCACGCCAAACTTCCCTTGAAATCTGAAATGAAACATCCATGCTTTCCTGCTTTGTACATTGGCCTCTTGAGATGAAACTTCACCCACTCATATATGTTCTTTGCAATCCTGCAGAGTCATCTAATCATCATGATTTCAACTCATTCTCTTAGGATTTCATGAAAACCTCAATCCCCGTAGGTGAAAAGCAAATGATTAATTCACAAAGCCATCCAGCTGGCTGTTAACCTAGAATTTGTGTCTCTTCATTTGTTTTCAGCTCATTTGCTATTCCTTACTTCCACCAAGCCTACAAAGCTTCCTGTGGCTGTGACAGGTGCAACATTTAATTCTGGTTTAAGGTTTTACAAACTTGCCACTTAGGCTTCTGGGGAAAATGAAATGAGGGCAAAAAAACACAGAAAACACAAGGATCCCTTACCTGTTGCTTGTTGTTAGGTGTGTATGGCAGCATGGTAGAAACATGGAACATAATTTCATAGTCTTTGTATGTTGTATATAGAGAATGGGTTCCCGTGGAGTCAGCTACAGTAGAAAATATAAATACATAACTATGAGATGACAGTAAGACTAGAAACAGTCATTCATTCAGTTAAAAGAAAGAAAGAAAAAAAAAAAGGTGTGGGAGGGGGGTAGGGGAAGGTTTAGGATGAAAAGGGCCGAAACAAGCTCTGGCATAGTTCTTAGCCATTTTTTTGTCCCTGGCTCTTTGGCAGTCTAGTGAAGCCTATGGATCTCTTCTCAGAATAGTACTGGCAAACACATAAAATAAAATATAGAAGATTTTGACACAAGTCAACTATGTTAAAAAATAAATTATCAAAATAATTTAAAAATGATATAATAGCATACACTTATCTAACAAATTTTAGCAGTTGGTCTAATAAATACTAAAATTTTGTAGTGATGTGCATAAACAATACTTGGAGATAACTCCAACAAGAAACAATGATATGCAAATATCTGTGCTTTCCATTACAAATTGAATTCACAGGTAGGACTTAGGCTACTGTGTTTGTAGTCTAGTTCATAACAGAAGAAAATGCTAAATGTCAACTAAGCGGGTCCATGAAAATAAATGTAAAATTATTTACCATTCGAGTTCACAGATTCCTGAAACTCTGCCCACAGAAATCAAGTTAAGAACATCTTTTCCAGTCCTTCTAATTCAAGCAAGAGAACAGTTTTGTTCTTAACAAACAGATGGAAATTAAATGAAAACTGTAACACTGAATTAACAAAGGTATTACAGCAATGTCCAATAAGTTTTTAAGACTGAGTGTTCTGTTCTCACCTTCCTTAAGGAAAATAACACCCAACATCCTCTATTGCCTTAATCGTTACCGAATCAATGAGCCCAAAAAACATGGAAGAAGAGAACTATTAACTGCCCAATAGAAAGGTAGTGTCTTTAGACGCGAAGGACCTGGACTTACAGGCTACAAGATGAACAGAAGTGCACATTCTAGGGATCTGAAGCCTTCATCAGCCATATTGTTGAGAACCCAAACACCCCACTGGATTTTAGAGAATGATGTTGCAAGACGCAGCCTCTGGTGTATACCAAAAGACTGTAGTTCTCAAAATTCAGGGTGTGCGGTGGCACCTGGGAACTAGATTCCCATGTCCCACTCTGAGAAATACTGTTTACTGGGTGTGGGCCTGGGCAGAGGAATCTATCTTAATAGACACCCCCCAGGGTGACTATAATGCAGTGGCTCCACTGCCCTGAGGCACTGCTCCAAAAACAGACAATGGTGGCTTGCAGACAGACTTGTAAAATGTTCTAGAGCCCTGAGTTTTATTTTAACCTTGAGCTTCTTGGAGGATCTGAATTTTTGAAGTCAAAATAAAATGCGAAGAGTTAAAAGCAAGCAAAAAGTAGAATAAAGCAGACTAGTTTTCAAAAATTGCAAAAATATGTATCAATGTGTGATTCCCCAAAGAAAATTCTAAATGTTAATGACCACCACCACCACAAATATAATTTACCACAATAAATCACTGAACCACTTAAGACAGGTCTGTTGTCTTATCTATTGTTAAAAACCCTTGCTATAAATATCTCTAGAACTGATTAGCATATTTTAAAACTTTAAAGTGAATGTGTCAGCTTTGACGCATACATGTGTTTCAAGTCAATTTTAAGCAAAATTAATGAACTGGAAAAAGACTGTCATCTAAGTATTCATATATTACATTTTGCTTTTATGTCTGCCTAATCCTAAAAGAATTGCTTCCAGAGAGGAAAACAGACTGAAAGACAACCTTGAAGGTAATTGTTTTTCTACTTCTAGGACTTTCTCTCTTTCCACTGCATCCCTCATTTTCTATAATGTATGCTACCTGACCATCCTTTTTCTGAGAACCTTTGGAAACCCCAGAGTTTTGCTGATAATTTTTAAAAGGTGTGAACAGTTTCAAAAGTTTTAGAGATGGAAAGAGGGTCAAACCAAATGAGATTTTCCTTCCCAGAAAGAAAGGAATTCCAAAATCCTGAAAAAACTATGTATATAATAGAATTGCTAAACTTTATTAGAGGAAATGGAAAGTGAGTACTTATTTTCTAAAGAATAAAGCATCCAATGTTACTCTATTTTTAGTGGCCTTGAAACCATGCAAGATTTGAAAGAATGACAATCAGGAAAATGTCAATTAGGAAAATGACAAAAATCCTTTCTTCTCTTGTGAAGAGGACTTACACTGAGCTATTTCTAAAGGGGAAATATGCTTGGAGAAGATAATGCTCCTTTCATTTTTGTGTGCAGTCTTCAAAGTTAAAAAAGTAAATTCAGGCATCTTATGGGTCATCTTGATAATCACATGATTTGCCTGCAAATCACAGCACCAGCGGGTGGCATATATCCACTAATAAAGTCAGTACTCTCTGCTAAGTCACAGAAAGTTAAAATTACAAATATTCAGACTAGATAATAAGTCACTGAATAATTGAGGAATGATAAGAATATTCTTCTTCAGCCACTTTGAAAAGGTGGAGATAAATGAGAATATTAGGCATTTCTGTTTGAAGATGGTATAAACAAGTTAAGAAGTTTATAGAGCAGTTTCAGAAATGGCCAGTGCTATAATAATCCTTGACTTCTCTTTTGGCTCAACTCTTTTGCTTTCAGGTAGTCTAAAACTTGCATGATGAGGCATATGCTTATGAATTTGAACCAGGAAAAAGTAACCAGACTTTTATATAACTATTTCTTGGTCACAAACAGGTATGTTTGAGTTAAGAAGAGGTAGATGAAGGAAAACAAGCCTATGTAATTTGATTTTTGGCAAGTTCCTGGTTTTAAATATTTATGAACACAAGGAAAAAAGTAATCTCATCAACTAAATGCAATGCAGACTAGTAAAATCAACAGAATGCAGAAAGCTTTAAGCTCAGTTTACTAATGTCTTCACCACTACAGAACCCATCAAATTGAAGATGAAATCACAGACAGGTTTGGGTCTGATTTTTATCCCTAGTTTGAAATATTACAATAGTCGGCTGGCTGCTAAGGGCCATCTATTTAAAACTCCAGTATCTCCCATCTATGTAGCCTTGCCTCGGGTCTGGGAATGCAGAAGTCAATGCTCAGAAGCACAGCCAGGCCCAAGTACTGACATCTGGAACACTGGCACACATTTGAGATCAGGTAGCATTTGCCCTTGTGATACTACTTCACTCACTAATTAAGTATTTGGAGGAGTCAGGAATTCTACCTGCTCTGGCACCCACCATTTTTACCATTTTTTCAATGTACCTTTTGCCATGGCCAGGAGATGGCTTGGTTACTTTCATGAGGATGGGATCAGGAAGAGTTCGTAGTATTATTCTTTCACATGACAGGTGAACTCATACTGTGTCAGTTAAGGAATTGTGAGTGTGCATGTGAATGAATATACCTGGGACCCGAGGCCTCTCAAAATCACTAACATATGAGAGATGAGGACAAGAGATAGTGTGGGGTCGGTACTTAGGAATCTGCTACTATTTTCTACCTACTATTCACTTTGCAAGATACCTGCACTGACCTGGATGTTGGTATTTGGAAGCAAGATCTGAATTATGCCCATAGCAGAATTTGCTAAAAGACCACAAACAAGTCACTTTACTTCTTTGCCCCTTGATATTCTCACAGTTACGATGATTAAGTAAAATTATGTGTATGAGAAGTGCTGGCCCATGAAAGATGCTCAAGGAATGTGTTGTTAGAATTTAATGCAGTTGAGGTAAAAAGTGTAGTTTCTGTAAACACGACCTTTTACATGTCTTAATACGTTTGCCAAGTGCGTCTCAGGAACACTCACAGGAAAAACCTTATACTGTAACACAGTTAAAAATTAAGGAGGTGGAAAAAAGAACCCTTTTCCTCATTCATCAGTGTCTACAACTCCAAATCGCCTTATGCCTGTGCAAAGCATTTAAAGAATGCTAGTTTTATCCTTTCTATCCAAAGTTTAAGTATTCCATATAAGGAAGGATTTATTTTCTTTATGAAAAGTCTTGTATCTCCTCTAAGACCCTGAATCTCAGTGGTCTTTACAACACTGCTAAAAAAAAAAATAGAGGAAACAACAAGCATTCACTAATGCTGCAATAAATTAATGGAAGCAGGGCTTTGAGGGAATACTTTATAAAGGGCTTCTAAGCCTCCTACGTGCAAATTTGACAAATGATCTTCACTCAGAAAATAATTTCCCAACTAATAATCTTTATGCACAGCTTAAAATGAGGGTGGTCTCCAGCTTTCAAATAATGAACTGCTTGGTGGGAAGTTTATTTTGTATTTACTATCTTGTAAGGGGATTGTAATTATCTAGAGGTTAGGTCATCCAAATGAGGAAACAAAGAAAGGAGAAAAAAAAAATCCAGTACTGAAAACTTCTTCATTGCAAAATTGTTCCAATCCCTGACACATTTGTAGCTTTTTTATTATAAGAAGTCCCTATTTCTGAGGTGGGAAAGTGGACTTTGTATGGGAAATTGGGAAAAAGAAGAAATGGTTCAATAGATCCATCAATCCTTCCTTCCCTGAACCTCTCCCTCCTTTACCAAAGTACAGAATCTGAATTGAATTATAACACAGGACAAGCAGAGTTGTCTCTTGAGATGGCTTGGGTATTTTTAGCCAAAGGGCTTGAGAGAGGGGCAGACACCGCCACAAGGCAGAGCTCTGTGCTTTGCTGGGCTTTATTTTGCATTTATGCTTTCTCTGAATACTTCAGTAACCATACCACTAGGATCTGTTCTCTTTCCCTAGTGCTTACTAGTTGCCTAATGTTGGGCATGTCAGTTAATCTAAAGAAGTCAATTTTGTAAAATGGTGATAGCTGGTATTTAGGAGGGCTTGTAGGGATTAACTGAGCTGGCATATAAAAAAGTATCTGGGATTTCTGCTTCTGGCCACCAACAGTAATTGGTACAGGACTTCCTCTCCCATTATTAGTAAACGGAAAAATTGACAAAATATCTTGACAAAACTGACAAAAATATTCAGACATTTTACAGTAGGCAGCACTGGACTGATGATCCCCAAGAAAAAGAATGCAAGAAGGTGAGCTCTATCATCCCACTGGGTTTTATACCTCGAGGCACCTCTGGAACAATGGCTTTAAAGAGGGAAGCCAAAACATACTGTGACTCAGGAAGCCTGAGGTGGCTGGTATCTACTGGGCAGAGTACCAAAGAAGAGGCAACTACTTAGGCAAAGAAATTCAGAAATCAGCATAGGGGTCCCTCTGGACCTTGGGCTGAATATTAAGCTGCACACACATACAGTTAAATTCTAAACGCCAGGTAAAGAAAAACTATTAGGATAATGTACTGCATGATGACTACAGTTAATAATACCAGTATTTGAAAGTTGTTAAAAAAGATCTTAAAAATTCTCATCATATAAAAAAAAAGGGTAGCCATGTATGGTGAAAACATTAACTATACTTATTATAATCATTTCACAATATATACAAATATCGAATAATTATGTTGTATCCCTGAAACTAATATAATGTTACAACATCAATTATACCTCAGGTAAAAAAAAAAAATACTAGGGAAAGAAAACTTTCAGAGAATTTTAGGCCAAACAATTTTCACAGTTCACACAGGTTTGGATGGTAATTTAGTTCTGACCAGCCATAATAGAGATATCTCACTGAATACGCAGGTATTATGATGCAAAAAAAAGTCATGTTTTAGTAGCAGGACTAAATTAGTCAGAGAGTAAAGGCTGCACTAGGTAAGCTTTATAAAACTTAAGAACAAGATTCATAAAGATCAAGCTATTCTGTAAGTAACTTAACTGCCTACCAAAACAAACTCAACACTTTTAAAGAAAACAATAAAACCCAGACACTCAACAATGAAACATTTAAATGTCCACTATCCATTCAAAAATAACCAGACATGTGAAGCAGTCCAATGTAACTCAAAAGCAGAAGAAAATCTGTTAAAAGTACACCCCAAGTGATGGGGCTGTTGGAATTAGCACATGAAGATTTTAAAACAGCTATTACAAATATGTTCAAGTATTTCAAGGACAACATGAACTTGATGAGGAGAAAATGTAAAATATAAGAAGAAAAGAGAACCAAATGCCACTCTGGCTCTGAAAACTGTAATATCTGAAATGAAAATTCCATGGATTGCATTAGTAGCAGATTAAGACACTATGAAAGAAAAGAAAAACACAGTGAACTTGAAGACATTAATAGGAACTACACAAATGGAAGCACAGAGGAAAAAAGGTTAAAAAAATTAAGTCAACAGAGCCTCAACCTGTGGTATACTAGCAAGTGATTTAACATATGTGTAATTGGAGGTATAGAAGGATAGGGCTGGAACACTTTTTCTGAAAAGTGTTTTCATTTTAAGGATTATACTGAAAGAAAGAGTTTCTCAACACAAAATAAAGTTAGATAAAATGTGGGGAGATTATCTTACAAAACACTGAGTAAAATTTCATCTCTGTGTCATGGCCAATAAGAGGCTGCTAGAGTGTGCAGACAGACACTGGCTGTTCCCTATTTCTATGGTCTTCGTTTAATACCCATTTAAATGATGAGGCTGATGGTCCCCTCTAGTTTTTGACTCTCTTAGCTTTGAGTAAGAGAGAAAATATGCAAACTGCCTTCTTTGGGATTTTAGAATGGAAATACTTCCCTACTTTTCATTCCCTTTGGGAAATTTGACACTCTGAAAGGACAAAAATGGACACCAGGAACTCTTCTACTCAGGAGCTATGCTTGAAGGTTACAAGGAGCCTTAAGGACAGTAGTTCAGTGAAAAGGAACCCTTCCTTGCTGAATATTACATAACAGTAAAGCTTGCCATTAGAGGCAGTTTACTAATCCAGGCTCAATCTCCTCTAGCCTTTGCAGTGCTTGGGATATTGGAACAATATATGCACAGTGCTTACTTTCCTTATTATCCCACTGCCTTACCTAATGCCACACTACTTAAGCACAGCCTTGCTATACATTTCTCACACTGCCCTTCAAATTCCAGAGATGGCTGAGAATGTGTTAATACAGAACTGATTCATAATCTTATCAACTCCCAATCTGGCCATTCATTTATACAACCAGGGTGCTTATTACATTCTCTTCTTAAAGACTTTCTATATAGCTCTTTGTGGTGGTGATAATTTATATAACAAACTGAGACAAGGTGAAATAATTGCACAGGATAAAAATGAGAATATCTGGGAAAAAATGTTTTAAGGCACATTGAGATTTAACATTTTATGCAGTCACAGAGTATGGAATGTTAAAACAATATTTAAGCGTCTAAGCTATTTATGGATTTTAATAATCTTTCTTGCATGTCGTTTCTAAGTTGGCAACAGCAAAACCATGGCAACAGGAAATTCTTCCCTGCAGTGGAGTTTATGAATACTGTTCTGTTTTCATGACTCAACTCCTTATTTAATTTCCTGTACAGAATATCAGAGAGATTACTATAGACTGCAATACAGATCTGCTAATCCAAAGACCTTCTCAAAGAAAAACAGGTCACAGGTGTCCATGGATAGATTTTGAGATAAAATTTAAAATTGCTTCCACCCAGACACATAGCAGAAGTCAACATACTCTAAACGAAATAGGGACTTGAGAACTTAACTACTTATTAACAATTTAGGGAATGGGAGTGGACAGCCTTGTATGTTCATTAGCTGTAGCTAAACAGATGCCTCATTACTGTGCTTTTAATCAAGGAACCAAATTAATAGGAAAGTTAAAGACACCTATTACATTAGCCTATGGGCAATAAAAATAGAAAATAAAAACGTCCAAAATGTTAAAAGAATACAGAAATGAACTAAGAAAACCATACAACAGTTACCTATATAAACACAAGGATTATGAAATGAATTAATGAACATCAAAAATTCTAGGGCTTAGAATCAGTTTGTTACACGATTCCAGAATTTTTAATCACTCTAACAGTCCACTAAATATAGTGAAATTTATGCAACACTATCCAGGAGAAATTCTGCATGATCTTGCATCTACTGCTCTACTCCATCCATACCTCTGACAACATTTTTTTCCTATTTATGGTCCAATTCTAGCTACTTTGATTATGGTCTTCAATTGTTAAGGTGCTACATCCTCTCTGGCTTCCTCTCCCCCATCACCAGCAGTTTTCTGCATAAATGGCAATGCTGTTTTATGGGTAATTTAGCAGATAAACATCAACACAGCAGGTAGAAAATAAGCCTAGTAGGAGGATACAAGTATTTCTTACTTTTGGTGTCAAGCTGTGCACGATACTTCTCAAATCCTTTGAGCCGAACACGTTCCCCCAACAGCTGAAGGAATTCCTCAAAGGCTGGGGCAGCAGACTCATTGTTGTACATCTCTTCTTCAGTGCTCTGTCCAGCTTTACAGTACATGATGCCTACTTTCTGTTTATAGTTCAGCTGTGAAGGCAGGCAGTACAATGCATATAAATACAGGCAAATCCACTTCGCCCCACTTAAATGCTAATAACTCCTGTAGGGCATGTGCCCATCAAAGAGCTAATATCTCTGTTCTCTTGACATCCTTCTGCTTTACTTCTTCTGTCTCTAATCCAAAAAATACAGTAGAGCAAGCATCTATAATTACAATTTCATGAATTAAAAGGCCAGAAAAAATACATTAAAATTTCCTGTATGTCAAGATCACACATCGTTAGAACAGATGTTGATACTTAAGGGAATTTCTGTGAATGAATTACAAAGTGCAAAATGAGGCTGTGTGAAAAAACAGCCTGGGAACAAACATCAATTATTTTTCAATGATCTCCCTCTTTTAAAAAGGGCGGCCTTTAGGAATTTAAAACCAGAGGCCCACTTTACAAAGATACTTTAAAATACATTGCATTATACTAAAAATCCCATTAATGTCCTTGCAGGGCTTTTTTTGGTAAAACTGTTAAGATGTATCTCCCAATATCATTTTTCAACATATTAAATTATAAACCCCAGTTATATCTTTGTTAGAGCACTATGAATGTGCTTTTCAAATATTTGTCTAAAAGACGAGGGCCTAGATAGAAACTTTAAAAGGGGCTTCATAATAATAGCACATCAGCTAGCAGCAAATATTCCTTCCTTGGAGACAGTTAACATGAAACATTCAAGAGATTTAAACATAACATTAATCAAAACATTTACTCGTCACTGAAAAGTCTAGTCATTCTACAAACAAATTTTAAGGGGGTATTAGGCATTTAATAACAAATGAGTTTTGAATATAGAGGTTTAGACTTTTAATTCTCCACTGAAATCAGGGCAATGCCTATCACTTAGGCCTAGTTCCAGAGTAAATGTTTGCAACCTCCGTATAGGTAAAATTTAATCTTATAAAAGGAAAGGGTAAGGGAAGAGGCAAAACTTTAATAGCTAACATTTATTGAATACTCACTATATGCCAATCACTGTGTTTAGTATTAAGCATACATTAGCTTATCCTCACAAAAGCCTATAAAGCAAATATTACCTGTTTGATAGGTAAGCAAAGATAAAGTCAAAGAATGGAAAAGAAAGACATGAGATCATAAATTTTTCAGTCCTGTGACTGGGCTCTATTAAATATTACAGGACTCAACCAGGCTTATCTTCCTTTATTTCTACCACTGCAAGATATGTCCATTGCTCTTATTTGCAGTTCTGAAGTCAAAAGGTAAAAACCAAATTTAAGCAAACACATTTAGCAGCAAAACTTCTAATGGGATGACATTAATACTTTTACTCCTTTTTGTGTGAATATTCATATATTTTTCCAATGGAAATAATAATCTGTTTCGTTGTGGGGTGCTGTTTCAGACCCCACCAGAAATACTACTATATGGTGTAAACATTTTATTACCCTTCTAAAATCTGGAAATTTCTGAATTCTGAAAAATATCCAGCTCCTACTGTTTTACATAAGGGACTCTGAACTTGAACTATCTTTTTCCACTTTCTAATCCAAAACATTCAGAATACTAATAACACAGAAAATTTCATAGAGGAAAATATCCTTGCTTGCTTTCCTCTTTCCACTGCACACTATCTAGTTGACCAGGAAGCTCAACAGCCTTTACATGACCCACAGGCATGAGAGCTCCCTGGGAGTTCTATAACTGCATAGAATTGACTCCACCTTACGCTGCCTACTCCAGTGAGACGGTAAGGTGCCAAGTCTGCAACTTGCAAATAACTGGATACACTGGAATATTTTTAAAACAGCATAAAACTTGACATTATTGCTACATTTTAATTTAGTGATACTAATTGCTAAATTACAGAAACACATTTAGTACTTAGTTCTTTTTTTATACCACACAAAGAAAAAACAAATCAAGAAATCGCAGTAAAATCTATTGCACACCACTGACATTTCAACCCTTTTCTCAGCTGGCTTGCTTCAAATGTCTGAATGAGGCTGATGTTTGGCAGGCAACTCCCACAGGGAGAGACTTCATCTTGGCTTGAGAATTAGGCTGAGCACCTACCTGATTAGGTCTCAACAAATAAAAAGTGGTGGTAGGCTCTGTGCCTATTACAAAAGAAGTTCTTAATACAGCCAGATCCTTACTCTCTCCCTGAAGGGAGAGCTATCAAAGGGATGAAGCAATCTGAGGAAACGAAGGGGCTTTGAGTTATTTGCTATTTGGCTCTGTGCCTCCCACATCAGCCTTCTCATGCAACAGTGTAAAACAAAAGTCACCCTGTTTAATAGAAAGCATCACAGTGACACTGGATTGGTGGATGGCTTTTTAAAACTTCTTAGATAAAAGCCTAAGATTTCATTGTGCAACATTCAAAAGAATTCATTTATATAAAAAGAGCTCATTGCAGAGAGAAGGTAAGTAAGTAAACTTCCCCCAGACTACTGGAGAAGCAAAATCCTAGGAAAATGAGACAATGGGCTGCCTTTTGACTGACTTCTCATATTTCAGTGAACTCCACCTGCAGACAGAGCAAACTGGTCTTTGCTGGTTGGGAAAATGCTGTGCCTTTAAGAGGATTAAGAAATTTCTAAGAATGTCATATTTCCTATAGTTCATGTGAAAAATTTTTGTCACTGCTCCTCCAAGGTGACAATGTGACTGTAGTCTTGGCTTTTACTGAAATTAAATCAAGGTAGGTAGCATTCTCTGAACTTAGGCTTCAGGAATCCTTAGTTAGCAACCATGTTACCATGTTCCCTGCCAGAATATGAAAAGTTGTTAAGAGGGAATTATGTAAATGTAATAGACACATTTTAAAAAAAAAAGCAAATGTAAATGGAGTTAGGGCTATGATTTAGGTCTTTTGAACTGTTATGAGGTGAAACAGTACAGCATTTTTTTGAGACAAACACATCTGTATGGGTTTATGCATATGAATATGTATGTTCTTATCATGCTCAAAATAGAGTTATGATGACACCGGAAGCCATTTGGGGAACAGGCTGATTTTATCCATGATTTAGGATTTTTTTGGGGGTATGACCTCAGGGTCATGCCATACAATTCCATGTTTGCATTATCAACTGTTTATATGGAATACTGATGGAACTGTTTGGACACTCAACAAATGTTTGGATAATCAAAAGTGACAATGGTCAGTCCAGTAGGACAAAGTTTATATTTGAGATGTAGGTCTTGAATCTCAATAAAGCAAAGTGACTTTCATCACTCACCAAAAGTACATGGGCTCCCACAGCTAGGAACCAACAGTATATAAAACTTCCCTTTTTCTGATAAAGCAAGCACCTCAACTCAGCAACAGAGAAACAGGGGCTGCGATCTAACATACAAAGTCCTGAGTTCCTGTAAGATGGATGATAAAGACAGAGCCCCAGGATTAAAGATGGCGGTGTGAGAGGTGACAAAGAGGCTTCCTCCTAAAACCACATATAATACCAAAATGTAATTAATACAACTAATCCTGAAAGAGCAACAGGAAAGAAGACTGGGCCAAACTGCATCCACCTGGAGAAAAGAATAAACCTCACTGAACAGGGTAATGTACCAAAGCAGTGGCCCAGTGGGACCCAAGCCCTTCCCCCATCCCAGCTCATGGTGCTTGCATGGTATGCTTGTGATTAGTGAGTTGGAAAGCTAAGACAGGCAGAATTCCTGGAGAGACTGAGATTCCAGCCACCTGTGGAAAGCAGGGATCCATATCCGGCTGCTCTGGGACAAAAGAAGGTGGGCAGTCTCAGAGACTTCCTAACAAGAGGGCTGCTAAAGGGGCAAGGATTGCACAGAGCTTACTGATCATGAGAAAGGACAGGAAGACAAAATTGTCCGGGTGCACTCTGACCAGCAGGTTGGGAGCTTTCACAATCTTCAGGTGCTCCAGCTCCCTGGCTGGCTACACAGCTCCAAGGACCCCCTCCGTGATACACAGCCTACTGTGCCTTTCTGCCGGCCAGCCTCAGCTGGCTTACAAACCGGCAAACCCTACCCTGGCGTTAGGCCAGCCAGAGGGAAGTCGGGTCTTACAGCAACTACAAACACAAAGCATAGACGCTTATACCTGTGTGCTCAGCCCACTGGTTCAGGCAGTGGAGACAGGCATAGCAGCCAGGAAGCAGGAAACAGTTCTTTCCTCCCCACAGGCACCAGTATCACTCCACTGTGACCCCTGACATTGATTCAGGGGCTGAGCAGCTCCAGAGAGTAGGGCTTCTGGGCACTAGAGGGGGCCATATACAAATATAAAATGCCAAAGGAACTTGCTTCAAAGTAAAATTATGAATACAACTCCTGAGAAAGACTGAAAACACACTGACCTCATGAATCTTCCTGAAAGGGAGTTCAAAATAAAAATCATTAACATGCTCATGGAGGTATGGAAAGATATTCAAGAACTCAGGAACGAATTCTGGTCGGAGATCCAATCACTGAAGAACACAATGGAGGGTATTAAAAGCAGATTAGATATGGTGAAGGAGACGATAAATAAAATAGAAACTAGAGAAGAGGAATACAAAGAAGCTGAGGCACAGAGAGAAAAAAGGATCCCTAAGAATGAAAGAATATTGAGAGAAGTGTGTGACCAATCCAAATGGAACAATATTCACAATATAGGGGTACCAGAAGAAGAAGAGAGAAAAAAAGGGATAGAAAGTGTTATTGAGGAGGTAACTGCTGAAAACTTCCCCAATCTGGGGAAGGAGATAGTCTCTCAGGCCATGGAGATCCACAGATCTCCCAACACAAGGGACCCAAAGAGGACAACACTAAGACATACAGTAATTAAAATGGCAAAGATCAAGGATAAGGATAGACTATTAAAAGCGGCCAGAGAGAGAAATAAGATCACATACAAAGGAAAGCCCATCAGGTTATCATCAGACTTCTTAGCAGAAACCTTACAGACCAGAAGGGAGTGGCACGATGTATATAATGAAATGAAGCAGAAGGGCCTCAAACCAAGATTACTTTATCCGGCAAAATTATCATTTAAATTTGAAGGAGGGATTAAACAATTTCCAGATAAGCAAAAGCTGAGAGAATTTACCTCCCACAAACCATCTCTACAGTCTATTTTGGAGGAACTGCTATAGATGGAAGTGTTCCTAAAGTTTAATAGCTGTCACCAGAGGTAATAAAACCACAGTAAAGAAAGTAGAACAGCTAATTCCTAAGCAGATGCAAAATTAATTTAACTACACCCAAAATCAGTCAAGGGATAGAAAAAGAATACAGAATATGATACCTAATATATAAAGAATGGAGGAGGAAGAAAAAGGAGGAGAGAAAAAGAACCTTTAGATTGTGTTTGCAATAGCATATTAAGTGAGTTAAGTTAGCCTCTCAGATAGTAAGGAAGTTAACCTTGAATCTTTGGTAACCACGAATCTAAAGCCTGTAATGGCAATAAGTACATACCTATTGATAATCACCCTAAATGTAAATGGACTGAATGCACCAATCAAAAGACAGAGAGTCACTGAATGGATAAAAAAACAAGACCCATCTATATGCTGCCTACAAGAGACTCACTTTAAACCCAAAGACATACACAGACTAAAACTGATGGGATGGAAAAACATATTTCATGCAACTAATAGGGAGAAAAAACAGGAGTTGCAGTACTTATATGTCACAAAATAGACTTCAAAACAAAGAAAGTCACAAAAGCCAAAGAGGAGATTACATAATGATAAAGGGGACAATACAACAAGAAGATAGAACCATTATAAATATCTATGCGCCCAACACAGGAGCACCTACATATGTGAAACAAACACTAACAGAATTAAAAGGGGAAACAGAATGCAATGCATTCATTCTAGGAGACGTCAACACTCCACTCACTCCAAAGGACAGATCAACCTGACAGAAAATATGTAAGGAGACAGAAGCACTGAACAACACATTACAGATGGACCTAACAGACATCTACAGAACTCTACACCAAAAAGCAGCAGAATACACATTCTTCTCAAGCGCACATGGAACATTTTCAAGAAGAGATCATATACTAGGCCACAAAAAGAGCCTCAGTAAATTCAAAAAGACTGAAATTGTACCAACCAGTTTCTCAGCCCACAAAGGTATGAAACTAGAAATAAGTTACGCAAAAAAATGAAAAGTCTCACAAACACATGGAGGCTTCACAACATGCTCCTACATAACCAATGGATCAGTGACCAAATAAAAACAGAAATCAGGCAATATATGGAAACAAATGACAATAATTCAACACTGCAAAATCTGTGGGATGCAGTGAATGGCGTGCTAAGAGGGTAGTATATTGCAATACAGGCCTACCTCAGAAAAGAACAATCTCATATGAGCAGTCTAAACTCACAAGTAATGAAACTAGAAAATGAAGAACAAATGAGGCCCAAAGTCAGTAGAAGAAGGGACATAATAAAGATTAGAGCAGAAATAAATAAAATTGAGAAGAATAAAATACGAAGAATAAATGAAAGCAGGAGCTGGTTCTTAGAGAAAATAAACAAAATAAATAAACCCTTAGCCAGACTTACAAAGAAAAAAAGAGAGTCTACTCACATAAACAGAATCATAAATGAGAAAGGAAAAATCACTACAGACACCACAGAAATAGAAAGAATTATCAGAGAATACTATGAAAAATTATATGGTAACAAACTGGATAATCTAGAAGAAATGGACAACTTTCTAGAAAAATACAACCACCAAGGCTGACCCAGAAAGAAACAGAAAATCTGAACAGATCAATTATCAGCAATGAAATTGAACTGGTAATAAAAAAACTACCTAAGAACAAAATCCCAGAACCAGATGGCTTCACTGCTGAATTTTATCAAACATTTAATGAAAACCTAATACCTGTCCTCCTACAAGTTTTCTAAACAGTAGAAGAGGGAGTACTTCCAAACTCATTCTATGAGGACGACATCACTCTTAATAACAAAACCAGGCAAGGACACCACAAAAAAAACAAAATTACAGACCAATATCTCTGATGAACATAGATGCAAAAATACTCAACAAAATATTAGCAAACTGAATTTAAAAATACATCAAAAAGATCATCCATCATGATCAAGTAGGATTTATTCCAGGGATGCAAAGCTGGTACAACATTAGAAAATCCATTAGCATCATCCAGCACATCAACAAAAAGGACAAAAACCACATGATCACCTCCATACATGCTGAAAAAGGATTTGACAAAATTCATCCATTCATGATAAAAATTCTCAACAAAATGGGTATAGAGGGCAAGTACCTCAACATAATAAACACCTTATATGACAAACCCACAGCCAACATTATACTTAACAGTAAGAAGCTGAAAGCTTTTCCTTTAAGATCAGAAACAATGCAAGGATGCCCACTCTCCCAACTTCTATTCAACATAGTACTGGAGGTCCTAGCCACGGCAATCAGACAACACAAAGAAATAAAAGGCATCCAGATTGGCAAGGATGAAGTTAAACTGTCCCTGTTTGCAGATGACATGACATTGTACATAAAAAACCCTAAATAATTCACTCCAAAACTACTAGCGCTAATATCTGAATTCAGTAAAGTTGCAAGATACAAAATTAATACGCAGAAATCTGTGGCATTCCTATATACTAACAATGAAATAGCAGAAAGAGAAATCAGGCAAACAATTCTATTCACAATTGCATCAAAAAGAATAAACTCACTAGGAATAAACCTAACCAAGGAAGTGAAAGACCTATACTCTGAAAACTACAAGAGACTCATGAGATAAATTAAAGAAGATACCAAAAAATGGAAACACATCCTGTGTTCATGGATAGGAAAAAATAATATTGTCAAAATGGCCATCCTGCCTAAAGCAATCTACAAATTCAATGCAATTCCTATCAAAATACCAACAACATTCTTCAATGAAGTAGAGAAAATCATTCTAAAATTCAAATGGAACCACAAAAGACCCTGAATAGCCAAAGCAATCCTGAGAAGGAAGAATAAAGCTTGGGGGACTATGCTCCCCAACTTCAAGCTACACTACAAAGCTACAGTAATCAAGACAATTTGGTATTGGTACAAGAACAGACCGATAGACCAATGGAAGAGACTAGAGAGCCCTAATATAAACCCAAGCATATATGGTCAATTACTATACGATAAAGGACCCATGGACATACAATGGGGAAATGGTGTTGGCAAAACTGGACAGCTATATGCAAGAGAATGAAACTGGATTGTTTAATCCCCTAAAGTAAACTTGAAATGGATGAAAGACCTTAACGTAAGTCATGAAACCATAAAACTCTTAGAAGACAACATAGGCAATAATCTCCTGAATATAAGTATGTGCAACTTCTTCCTGAATGCATCTCCTTGAGCAAGGTAAACAAAAGCAAAAATGACCTCATGGGCCTACAACAATCTAAAAAGTTTCTGTATGGCAAAGGATACCATCAACAGAACAAAAAGGCTCCTACAGTATGGGAGAATATATTTGTAAATGACATATCCAAAAGATATAAAGAACTCATACGCCTCAACATCCAGAAAGCAAATAACCCCAATTAACAAATGGGCAGAGGATATGAAGAGAGTTCTCCAAAGAACAAAATTCAGATGGCCAACAGGTACATGAAAAGATGCTCCACATCACTAATCATCGGGAAATGCAAATAAAAACCACAATGAGATAGCATGTCACACCAGTAAGGATGACCAGCATCGAAAAGACTAAGAACAACAAATGCTGGAGATGATGCGGAGAAAGGGGAACCCTCCTACACTGCTGGTGGGAAAGTAAGCTAGTTCAGCCATTGTGGAAAGCAAGTGGAGGTTCCTCAAAAAACTAAAAATAGAAATACCATTTGACCTGGAAATCCCACTCCTTGGAATTTACACATAGAATACAACTTCTCAGACTCGAAAAGACTTATGTACCCTGATGTTTATAGCCAAGATATGGAAGCAACCTAAGTATCCACCAGTAGATTAATCGATAAAGAAGATGTGGTACATATACACAATGAAATACTATTCAGCCATAAGAAAGAAACAAATCCTACCATTTACAACAACATGGATGGAGCTGCAGGATATCATGCTCAGTGAAATAAGCCAGGCAGAGAAAGACAAGTGTCAAATGATTCCCCTCATTTGTGGAGTATAACAATGAAGCAAAACTGAAGGAACAAAATAGCAGCAGACTCACAGACACCAAGAAGGGGACTTGTGGTTCCCTAGGGAGGGGTATGGGAGGGAGGCAGAAGGTGATTGAGGGGTATTATGTTTAGTAAACATGGTGTGGGGGATCATGAGGTAAACAGTGTAGCACAGAGAAGGCAAATAGTGAATCTGTGACATCTTACTACACTGATGGACAGTGACTGAAATGGGGTATGGGTGGGGACTTGATAATATGGGTAAATGTAGTAACCACATCGTTTTTTCATGTGCAACCTTCGTAAGAGTGTGTATCAATAATACCTTCAATTTTTTTTAAACATCAATAAAACATCTAATGATGAGAATAATTTAAATTAAAAAAAAAAGAGCCCTGCACTAGTACAATAGTTTTGAATACCAACTTCACAAGAGACCTCTTAAGAAGTTCTACATTTATACCTCTTCTTCCCTGGTGTCATAGCCAGAGAAGGCCAGTGAGGTGGCAAAAACCACAAGAACCATCCAGTTTTTATATTGTTACAAAATCTTTTAAATTGTCTGATTTAATCCAGAAATTTACCATAGTCACTATGAGGTCTTTCATTAAACCACAATTCTCAAAGCATGGGCTGTGAACCCTTGAGGGATGCTTGAACTTTTTTCTGGGACACAGTTATTCTTGGTTAGTTTGACCCTTTTAGTTCTTGCTTTTAAACTGTTAGGTCGTACCAATGTCATGTTTAATTTGAGGGTAATTTTGTCCCACTATTGAAGTAAAACCATTCTAAGACTGCCCAATGCTATGTGAATTTATGAGATTTTCCAGTCTACATGCTGGGAGCAGAAACTATTCCCAGTTATCTGAGAACTAGGGATTTGCCTCCCTAAACCTTTAAGGTGGTTCTTACCATAGACACAAATGCATGCACTTCTCTGTACTCAGTTCTGTGACTGCTAGCCGCCCTGGCCTCACACCTCAGTCACAACTCAGCTAGAACCCTGGGCTTCAGTTGGGTGCCCCTCCCTGGACACACTACAGCCTGGAAACCTTCTTTGGGAAGAAAGCTGATGTGGTCTCACTGTTCATTTGTTTCCTGATCCCAAGACCACTGTCCAATGTCATTAAAAAGCATTATTTCATTGTTTCTGCCTAGTTTTGTAAGTTGTTTCAGATGGAAAGGTAGATCTACAGTCCCCTCTTTCTTAATCTTGGCTGGAAGCAGAAATCTGCCTTCAGTTTTTATGCCAACTTTATTGGCATATAACTTCTAAACAGCAAACTGCATCCACATGAGGCATACAATTTAATGAGTTTTAATAAACCTCCACTATAATGAATATACAGAACATTTCCACCACCCCAAAAGTTCCCTGGGTTCCTGCTTGTGGTCCATTCCTGCATAAACTAATAGCTTCAAATAAATATTGTTCTTTTTTTCTTTTTACCATTGTTAGTTTTGCCTACATTTTTAAAGAGTATTTTTGTTGGATGAAATTCATTACCCTCTTTTAGCATTCCAGAAATGTCTTCTGACTTCTACCTTTTCTTTATGCTTTATATATATTCCAGCAAATGGCTAATTTTAACAGCCAACTGTTAGTCTTACTATTCTTTTTTGAAGGTTCCTCCCCCCTCTGGCTGCTTTTAGGATTTTTCCCCTTTTTATTCTATTTTCAGCCATTTTTACTAGGATCTATGTCAGATTTTCTTTGTATTTATCTTTGCTTAAGGCAGGTAGAGCTCTTTGAATCTATGTCTTTCAACAGTTTTCAAAACTGCTCTACCAATATTTATTCAAATATTGATTCTGTCTCCAAAATAATGCTTTAATCTTTCCTCCTGGGAATTCCATTACACATATGTATTTCACTCTTGGCCACATACCTTTTAGGCTCTTTTCTGAAATTCTTGTGTCTTCTTGTCTCCATTATTTGGTTAAAATTTTTCTGGTAACTTAATATTCACCAATTTTCTCTTCTGCTATGTCTAATTTGCTTTTAAATCCATCTACTGAAATTTTAACTTTTGGGTTTTTTTTTCAGTTCTAGAATATCAATTTGTGTTATAGATTCAAGTTCTCCAGCAATCCTTGAACTTCATTTTTTTATTTCTGCCGCTCTCATGAAATCAACAAAAGCTCTCATCTGTCACAAAGTTCTGCAGCTTTACATTGGACTTAAGCCCCACACCTCTTAAAAACCAGGAAATGTCCAAGGTAAAAAGCACTGCAGGCTGTTTTTAATTTTGATGAACATTTTCTCAATTCTTTCTTTTCTGGATCAAGCTTCTGATGATGTCAAAGAACTCTTCACCAAGCCCTAGGTCCTAAAGATTTTCTCCTGTGGTTTTCTCAAAATTTTTGCAGTCTTACATTACAATCCATGATCCATCAGATCCATTGTGTAGTGTATATTTAGCTCAAGTTAATTATTTTGTTTATGGATGCCCCTAACTGTCCCAGCCCCTTTGTTTGAAAAGCCTATCCTTCCTCCACTGAATGGTTTTTACATCTTAGTCAAAATCAGTTGGATATTTGTGTGTTGGACTATTTCTGGTGTCTCTGTTCTGTTGATCCATGTGCTATCCTTCCAATAATAAGACACAATCTTGATTACTGTAGTTACATAATAAGTCTTGAAGTCTGGCAGAAAAATTTCTCCCACATTATTCTTCTTTTTCAAAATTGTTTCAGCCATTCTAGTTCCTTTGCCTTTCCATATAAATTGAATAATAATCTTGTCTATAATTATAAAAAATCATGCTGGGATTTTGATACTAATTGTGTTAAACTGTATATCAATTAGGGAAGAAGTGACCCTATTAATATATCAAATCGTCCAAACCTTTATTCTAAAGGTTTCACATGAAAAACACTGTGATTACTACAGTTTCAAATTGGTTTTTATAAGTTGTTGAAATGCACAACTTTGTTGCACACACCTCAGAGTTCTAGAAAGTTTTGTGGATTCATTGGGGTTTTGTATATAGACTATCATGTCATCTCAAATAGGGACAGTTTTATTTTTTCCTTTCCTTTATCTACATGCCTTTTATTTCCCTCTCTTGCCTTATATGCTGACTAGAACTTCCACTACTATATTGAATAGCAGTGGTGACAATGTACATTCCTGCCTTGTTAACATTAAGTATGATGAAAGCTGTATGTTTTTTTGTAGATATTTTTATCAAGTTAAGGAAGTTCCTCTCTATTTCAGTTTTTCTCATGTATGACCTCTGGGTTATTACTCAAGTTCCTAACCAATCGGCTTCTTTCTTTCCACCTTGCAGATTCGTTTTATGTTTGCTAAGGTTTTTTCCTGTGCTTAGCGGGAAGAATAAGGAAAAAATACATCTGCTCCATATTTCCAGATACAGAAGTCCAAAATTTTAAAAAGGCTATTTTGTCCAGTGTTTCTGTTATTCTTAGTGGGTAGGCTGGTCTGCAACAAGCTATTCTACCATTACTGGACATGAAAAACTTGGTCATTTTTTAAAATCCTCACGTTTTACATCAATAGTATTTAATTTGGTTTATTCTTCATAAGTGTAATGTTCTTTTTTACTTCCTTAAGATTCATGGTGATACTGTCCTCCGAAATGAATGAGGATAAAGAGTCTGAAAAAAATCAGGGTTGTGAACAAATGCTAGTTTGAAATTTTATCCTCATTGGAAATTACTAACAAAAATCAAATTGCTTTTTAAAATGACATATGGATACTGGGTAGAAAAGTTACAAAAAAAATCTGACAAAGATGCTGTCAAAATTATTTATATATATGTACACAGGGTCTGTTTTTATTTTTGGCATAATGTAAAGGAAATATTCTATACACACACAACAATCTTCTCTAATGATATGTTGTGCAGAATTTCTCACAAATATAAAAAGCTTCATACTGGGTATTAAATTGGTAATAAATATAGCTGTTTTGATTTGACATTAAGATGAATTTCATTTACATAAGATCTTCATTGCAGCACTGTTTGTAATAGGAAAAGATGGGAATCAACCCAAATGTCCATTGATAGGGAACCTGAAAGTACAGTAAAGCAATACAATAGAATATTATGCAGCAGTAAAAATCATGGGAAAATCTCCTTTGTACTGAGACAAAAAGCACTCCAAAATAAATTACTAAGTGAAAAAAGTGAAGTCTATAGCATGTTATATTATGTGCAAGGTGGAAATGAGACTACATATGTGTACTGGGTGATATCTGTATAAAGAAACGATTATTAAAGAGTTGTAACTATGTGGGAGGAGAGAGGGAAGGAGATAGGAACAGGGTGGAAATGGGATCCCTTGGTATAAACAAAATTACTTTGATTTTTGGACCATCTGAAGATATAGCTAGTTAAGATTAAGTCCTGTAGGAAAGACACTAGTTTAACTTTTTATTTTACAGCTGAATTTAACATACAATCCACAATTTAAAATCAAGACATAAAATACTCGCAGTCAGTTACCCTGTCTTTTTGGATTGTGAACCAAAGAATCCTAACTGCATGTCTTGACCGTGCTGAGCTCCATCACTGCAAACTGAAGTCTGACCACAGCCAGATGTCTTCCAAATGCTACCATCAGTCATGTTAACCACAGAATCTTATCACTGGAAAGGACTCCAACCAATCATCCAGTCTAGCCTCGGCCAGGCAAAAGAACACGGATGAGCCAGCACAGAGTAATCATTACTCATGAACAGACAAGACAAAGTTACAAATGCCACTGCCTTTTTCCCCTGACCTGATGACTTTCATGTATATTTCTTTCTTGATAATGTACATACGAATCTATGAGTTGTCTGAAACCAATTTGGTGGCCATCTGAATTTAAACATGCACTAGTTATTATCATAATCTAGGAAGGATAAAATTTCAGGAATGGTAATTACTCTGCCAAAGCTTCATTCATAGAAAATGGACTTTGGAAAAAATGTTTCCCCTAAGGTTCATTCTTTAAATCTAACACCCTGATTCAAAGAAGAAAGCAGCTTCTCAAACTCATTATTCTCAATAAAATAATGCAACATGGGAATGAATAGGTTAAGTCAGCAAAGAATTTCATCCATGTCCTTAAATGGATTGGTGCTATTTGTTATCAAATAAAAATTGCTTCTTTCCGTGCATCTATTTTTGAGATATATATTACAGACCTAATTAGATACGATCAGTAGTCCCTGTTAACTTCAATAATTTGAAGGGTAACTTTTTAAAGGAAAGAGAATCTAATAAATATTTTCATTTCTTTGCCTTTTTAATAAGTACCTAGAAAAAACAGTAGAGATACTCATTTAGGTAAAACCACTACTGTGTACATGAAACTTGACATTTCCTAATGAAAACAGGTTTACCAATTTTTTCTACTGCCAACTGGCAATTGTACTTTAGATATTTTTAAGCTCTACCCAATTTTATTTCGGTTTTTCCATGTTATACCTAATACTGTGCGCTGAAGCCTACAGCAATAAAGCCTGAAGCCATCCTTTCAGTTTTTTGTCTCCCACAAGGGGCAGGAAAAGGAGGCCAGGATGTTAAGTGCATTGGGTAAGAATATGTGGGCTCTGGAGCCTGAATGCCTGGATTCACCAGATTCTAATTGTGATCTGGGGAGGTCTTTCAGCCTCTTTGTGCCTCAGTGCCTTAGTTTGTAAAACAAGAACAATAATAGCACCTACAACAAAGGATTCTGAGGATTAATTAAAATTATTCATGTAAATTGCTTCTCACAGTGCCTAAGTCACTGCTGAATAAAAAATACCTATTTTTATTACTCTCTTACATGTGCTTCACAATCCTGCTCAGCTGGACGGCTCACTGCCCCATAACCTCACCTTGCACTTTTGTCTCTCTGTGCTTTGTTCTTAAGTTTTCTCAGGATAGACCACGATACTGCTTATTCCCCAGCCTGATGAAATCCTCCTCCGTTCCAAGGCCCACCGCATCCTGATCCATCCAAACCACCATGACTTGGCCCCACTGGCTTGCTCCTCCACTTCTCTTTGTTTGCAATTCTCTAATGTACTCATTATATTAAATTTGACTTTCATTATATTACATTATGACCTCATCTCCTTCAGAGATAAGGACACTGGTCTTACTAGTCTATATATTCTCCGTAGTACTTAGGAATTTGCAGAGTGTGGTTATGCAATAAGTAGTTATTGGTTTTGTTATGCTTACTTATGGAGGTAAGCATAATATATTATACTACCTATTACAGCAGCTCTTTCATAGGATGCTTATAAAGATTAAATGAGATAATGCACGTAAAGGGCTACTAACAAGTTACTGTTTTATCATTATCAATGACAGCTAATACTCCCAGTGTTCACCACATGCCTCGCATTGTACTAAGTGCTTTACACAAGTGAACTCCTTCAAACAGGGCCAGATATGATGACCTTTCATTTCCCTTGCAAAGAGTAGATAAGGGTGTTTTTTAAATGACTGATGAAGAAAAATGACTCTGATATGCCAAATTTAAAAGTAACTGAGTTAGTCATATTATTAAAAAGTTGACCTGAATAATGAAATTCCTGACATTTCATAGCATAGTTTTGAGGATCAAAATACTATTTCAAGATATGCAAAAGTAGACAAAACTTGCAAAACTTAAAAACAAAAGGTTGCATCTTCTACATTGGTATCCAGTGCTCACAACTTACTAAGGGAAAATGGTGAGGAAAACTCAAAAGTCTCCATCCTCTGAAATGTAAAATAGGCCAATAATTAAAACAGAACCTATTGAGAACAGGGTGCCATGAGGATTAAATCAGATGATGCTAGTAGTGCTTACACAGTGTAATAAATAAGCAAACATACATATTTATCTAATGTGTTTTATCATAAGAGAGGCTCACAGTTATCTGATAGATGAAAATCTAGCACTATGATGAATAAACTAACCTAGAGTTGATCTGAATTTTCTGAGTCACAAACTATTCTAAATTCTTGACAGTGTGAAATACTGGCAGATTAGCTTCACTTCTTATTGTTCTTTGTACGATAACTGAAATGGACAGCAATTAATAGTGAAAGGCTCAAAATGGTATCAGGAAAGAAAAAGTGAGAGCTTGGATATGCCACAAAGCATATATCCATTTTCTAAAACTTCAGGAATTATAATGCCTACTCTAGTTCCCACATACATACCAGAATCTAGCCAAATGAAAAAAAAAAAACTTACATTTTTTGTGTAATGCTTTTATATTTTATAGATATAATTTTAATTTGTTCTTCTGTTCATTTCAGCTTTTAAAAGTGATAAACTGAAAACATAAAGCACCAAAGAGCTGAAAGGCAAACTGCTACAATCCAGCAAGCAAGCAGTGTTTTCTTTTTCTAAGCATAATTATGTAAGCCATTTAAAGTAAAAAGATAATAAAGGAATCATTTACATATAATTTAAAGGGAAATTTAGAAGTTCTTTCTAGTGAGTCCAGTTTCCTGGTATACTATGAGTCCCTTTAAATATAAAGATGTACACAGCATGGTATTTTTAAATATGAGGACATGGATGGAAACTAAAAATGCTTTGCAATGATTCAAATACATAAGCTACTGCACTGATAAGCATTTCTTTTTTAAAATCTGTTTTTGTCAGGGCACCAAACTAATCAGTTTCTCAAACTGATTCCAAGGCATTAATGAGATTTCCTATCCCAAATAAAATGACTCCCCAGACTAAATACCTAAGTACATGTCTTCTGTTTTTTATCAGTATAATCCTGGCTTTGAATGCTATGGAGACATAAATAAAAAGACACAGCCTGCTTACACAGACTAGCAGGTTTTTAACTTTTAGATTCTACTGCCTAGTGAAACTGCCAAAATAAAATTGGGGGCATTCACCTAGATTGCCAAATTTTAATTTCACCAAGGAAGGCTTTAAGGAAAACAACTAATGCATATTATCATCAATAATTTATGAGGGAAAGGATTTTTTAATCCCCTTCCAGGAGAAAGCTGGTAATTTCAAAATAGTAAACATTCTGAATTAAATAAATTTAGCTTTAAGTTCAACTCATTATTGTGTTCTTATCTTTCCTGTATTGATCAGACCATAAAGTATTCTTTACAGATCAGCACCATCCATGGTCCAACATTCTGCAGTCACTAAGAGAGGACACAAAATGTGCTAGAGATTCCACAAAATGTCTGCAGTTGGGGGGGCCAGTTTTACTTAATATAGGTAAAATAAGGAGAAATTGGCAATAAATTTCTCCTTCATATAAAGTAACCTGTTCTGATGAAGAATTTAGAATGTTCAGTATATGATTATATTACCAATGTCTAAATATTGTTCATCTACTTTAAAAACAAAGTAACTGAAAAGATTGAATCCATAAAGTTAAACCTAATCATCGTTTCTCTATTCTTCCTTGGTTAAACTAAATGTTCAAAATATTTACTGGAAAGCAGCCCCTAAAATAGTTAGGTTTACATATCAGTGGTCTTCTGAAGCATTCAAAGTGCTTCATAGTTACATGTCATAAACATGGATACTCACAGCCTACTTGAAATATTATGTACGGGATAGACATTAGCTGGGCTTTATGACAAATGGAATGAATGGTCAGAGAGAGCAAGGATTAGAAAAGTTATAAACAACTATTCGTTCATAATATATTCCTATTAGCTAAATTAAAAGTAAGTATACCTTGAAACTAATTTTTTGGAACTCCCATTCACTTTAATAAAATTGTGATTTTTGATTAAGGAAATACCATCAAAATTTGTTCAGAAAATGGCATTCAATAACTTGACCAATTTTACTTTTGGAGAAATTTTTTTTTAAAGGCAATGGTCAAGCTGCTATCACTCATTGCCAGGCTGCAATATGGCTGAAATGTTCAAAGAAAGAGCTAATTAAGGTAACATCTAACAACATTAGCCCAGATGCTCAAATTATTTCAGGTAAAATGTGGATCTACTCTCCGGTTAGTGGATTTTCCAGATCATGGCTTTTCATCCTCTACCCTTCTGCTACTTCTCTACGGATTATCCTACCACTCATGCGTATTGTGACCAAGCGGTCTGGACACTAGGATACAGGAGGAATGGCGGTGAGAAAATCTTGAGCATTTCATTGTGTTACTAATTAGGATCCAAATTCTTCACATTTTGTATTTAGAAATCTTGGCTAACATACATCATCGCTGGTACTAACAGACTTTAAGCTTGTAGGAACAGTGTGGTGTGGCTGCTAACAACACAGGCTTTGCACTTATTAATGGTGTGAACTTGAACTTCCTACTTAATCTCTGTGTGCCTCAGACTTCTCACATCTAAAATGGGGATAATAATGGTATCGTTCTCACAGAGTTGGGAGATACAAAAGGATAACATATTAAAGGCAGAGCCAGATGACTGTTCATTAGTGTTAGCTATTATTATTGCTGTATTGCTATGGCTTATGCCCAGCGTACTTGAAAAATTCACTGCATTTATAGAGGGTTACCAAGAGCTTAATATAGTTTAAGTACCAAACCTATCAATTCTGACAGAGAATTTCATCAGATGAGCAATGTTCAGAGTGTTAAGAAAAAGAAAATGAGGGATTGCAAAGAGAATATCCTTCACAATAAACAGCATCAGCTTTCCCTGTCAAAAGAGAAGTATGAAGGTCTGTATTCTGGAAGCCCTGCAGGAAGCCTCAGCAGCAAGCATTCTCCTCTCTGGAAGCCCTCCTCTCTGGAAGCCGAACTTACCCCTTGTTCATCCAGTTTCATGAGCTGCTCCGTAACTTTGGGCGTGTTGAAGGCCAGCCGCAGGCACTGCACACTGAGCTCCGGGACCACGTGCTCCAGCACTTCCTTCAGGGGCAGCCCTCTGGCGCTTGAGTGCTTTGCTGTTGAAGGAATGGCATCCTCCAGGACCGAACCTCTCAGTGTCATGAGCTGAAAGACAAACGATGCTCCCGTGAGGCCTCTCTGGGCAAGTGGGTTAAGGAAATAAATCAGAAGTGCTCAAAGCTTGGACTGCAGTCCCCTCAGAGAGCCAGGAATGACTTTTGGTTGGTTAAGCCAGTGAAGGAGAAAGGACGAGGGATATGATGCGAGATGCTCTGCACAGGCACAGAGACGCCAACGCTTTCAGGAAGGTCTAGGCAAGTCCGAGGGAACTCATGGTGGAGAGCTCTAAGGATATGTACGGGAAGGCCAAATACAGCATTTCGTTAAAGAGCTCAGTAAGATCAAGGCTCTGAATGGCTATAAAATGACAGTAACTACATTAGCAGGAAATTGAGGAGGAGCTATCCCAGAGAAATAGCTGAAGAATAAATGCTCAGAATTAGACGTTACACCTTTTTGAACCATAAAAGGGGAAGGAAAAGTTTTAGATTACATAATGTATGGCTCACAAGCATCAACCATCCATATCCAGAAATGCTGCTACAATAAGACAATGATCAGTTACTACAGAGCTCAGTCAACAACACTTGAAATTACCTTAGATTTCCCCCTATTTCTTGGAACACTTTCCATTAGTATAAAATGTAAATAGAAGCAAAGACATTTCCCTGTGTAATGGTGGATGTCAGAGGAAATATGAAGCCTAAAGTAATTTTAATTTCCTAAAATTTTCACATAGCAAAGCTGTTAATATAAACACTGGATGGTGACGTGAGGAAAAAACCCATTACCCCTGAGCAAACTCTCGTTAACCCTGTAGGTTACAAGGCACTGCCCTCCAAGAGGAGGCACAGGGTTAACAGGGAGGAGTACATGCTGAGGGATGGCTGTAGGGTGTAAGAGGGTGAGGTAAGAAAGAACCGCAATTCAGAAGTATATACAGGTGACCCCTGAACGACACAGGAGTCAGGGACACCCACCTCTCGCCACATAGTCAAAATTCCATGTATAACTTTTGACTCCCCAAATACTTAAAGAACCTACTGTTGATTTTATGGTAGCAAATGATAAAATACACTAGCATCTACATATGTACTATGTTTCTATCTACATATACTGGTATTTTATATGTAGATACTACATACAGTATTTACATTCCTAACTTTTAAATTTTCTTACTATTTCTAGGCTACACAGCTTGTCTGTGAGTTTTTTTCAAATTGTTGCAGATCTCCAAAAAAGTTTCCAACATATTTATCAAAAATTCCACATGTAAGTGGACCTGTACAGTTCAACCTGTGTTATTCAAAGACCAACTGTTACTAAGGAAAGTGTAACAAGTTCAGGTCCTAAGAGAGTCCAAAGGCAGAAAATGGATCCTTGTGACTCAGGGCATAAGGAAAGGCCCTCAGGGAATAGGTGGTGCTAAAAAGGGACCGTGAAATCTAGGGAAAATTCTAGAAAAAAGTGTCAGAGAGCAAAGGTATGGAGATAGAAAAGAAAAGGGTGTGGGTGGGAAAGAGCAACTGCTGTAGCTTAGCTGCCTCCAAAGAGGGGCCAGGGAGGGGTGGGTGGGGAAGCTGGGAGTGGGGAGAGCCCCAGAGCAGGAGGTGCAGGTGCACCTCACTGGGGAACCTCAGACCTGGCTTGAATGGGGAGGATGATATATACTTCAAGAAAATTAAGTTGGCAGATGAGATGAACTGCAAGAGGAAGAAGCTGCAGGCAGAGAATATGGTTAGAAGGAAAATGTAACATCTCCAAGTAACAGGCAGTGAGGGCAGGACAGAGGGTTAGCAGGGAAAACGGAAACCAGAGGAAGAATCACCAGGGAAGTAAGATCTACATCTGCCAACTGATGGAGGAGAAAGGTGAGGGTAGGAAAAGCAAAATGTAACAGCATTTCACTCTCATATGGGACAAAGGCATTGAGGTTATTTGCAGTCTATTCATTCGATTAATATCTCTTCTTAGTATGTTATTTTCAAATAACACTTGGGGAAAAATCATTCCCTATGACTTCATATCTAATTTGACAGGCATAGTTTCTATTTTCTATTTTGTTTCCTTTTTTTAAACCATGGGAAACCACTGAACAGCTCAGTTAACGTTCCTCTTCCATGAGACAGTGCTGCCTGGAAGACGGCTACAAAGGCCGGACTATCTTCATCTGAGAAACCAAGACCAGGAATGCTAACCATTGCTAATCCTGCAGTGCAGCAAGATAGCAACTCACCTCAAGAAAGCCAAAGCAGACGAGAAAAAGAGCAATTCATCTCTATGTCTGAGTCGCTAGTATTACTGATATTTTTGTTAATGACTTCCAGAAACAGGAAGGGAATCCTCATAAATCCCTGCGCACCTCTGCTTAAAAGCATTCGTGTGCCATAGGATCTTGTTCATAAACAAACTGTCATCCTTATGAATACGTAAGGTCTTTTTTTGTTTATGTTGTGCAATGATTATTTCTATTGAAATGAAAGAGATCTGTATTTCTGTTATCTTGATGCCATTTACTGAAGCAGCTGGAGTGTCACTGTGGTGACCACATTTTCTCTTTCTCTCAATGTATTTATTAACCTGAAAGATTAATAGCATGAGAAGTCTCTATGAAGGCATAAAAGTTAAGTCACACTTTATTATGAATTTAGTGAACCGGCTTCAATGGAAAGAGCAAAGTGCTTATCCACAAAGTACAGGAGCTATGGGACCAACATCCAGAGATGTTTCTATCAAAGGACTTTTGTTAACTTATTTTTATGAAAAGCCTCATAAAGCTATTACAATTTAACCTCATTTAGGGATTATTTTATTGGAAAGAAAAAGTTACACAAAAGCTAGTGGCAATTAAATACATGTTAAGAGAAGAAAGACAGAAGGATGGGAAGAAGGAGACGGAGGGGAAAGTGCGATTCTAGGCATTAGGCCCGTAGTCATGAGCAACTCAGACAAGTCCCGATCCCCAAAGGGCTGACAGTCTAGGGGGGAAGACAAGAAAAAGAACAAAGTAAGTACAGTATGTGAGATAGTGGTAAGTGTTCACGAAAAAATAAAGCCTAGATTTGGACATGAAGTAGGGATATGAGGGAGTAGAAATTTTAGACCCAGTGGCCAAGGAAGGCCCCTGTGGTTTATGAAAACAGGTCACAAGGAAATGAGTGCACTCCAGCCAAGAGGACAGCAGGGGAAGGACTGAGCACCACAGACAAGAGGGGAGTGTCCCGGTAGGGCACAGGCATCCGCGGCAGCCCAGAGGGGAGGCGGTCAGCACAGCCGGGAAAGACCCAGTGAGGGGAGTCACCGGGGAGAGGCCGCAAGCAGGTGTACACGGTCTCCTAGGCTTTTACTGGCTTTTCCTCCAAAGGAGATAGGAAACCTTTAGAGGATTTTGAAATGAAGAATGAGGAGATCTGGATCACATATCAAAGCATCCCTCCTGGGCTGAGAGGACGCAGGGCTCAGGGCAGAAGCAAGAACAGTTCTCATGAAAGACGGTCGTGGCCTGGCCCAGGCACTGGGCTGGGAGGAGTGGCTGAATTGTGGACATATTTTAAAGACAAAGTCAGCAAGTTTTGCTGACAAGACCAGATATGGGGGGTAGGAGGAGGAGAAGAGAGCATTTATTGTGACTTCAAAGCTGCAGCCCTGGACAGCTGCAATAATAGAGTTGTCATCAGCTAACCATTAATTTGAACAGAGAAACAAGTGGTAATGGTGTTTTGAACCATAAGCAACATTTGATTTGGATGCTTCAATCAAAGGCTAAGGAAATGCACCCAAGGGACTGTGGAAGGAGTGAGCAGGAAAAGGCCTGAACTGCAGGCAAGACCAGAGAGGCAGGGGGAGGTTGGAACCATGTGGCTCAGGCAGCAAGAAGGGAAGGAGAGAGATGGGAGAGGCAAGCGTCAGGGCGGTTCGCTGACCACAGCACAGGCATCCCATTAGTTCTGGACAGCAGGTAATGATGGAGAAAAGCTGGGACAGATGTGGAGTGCCTGCAAGGCAAGCAGGACAGGACAGTTGTGGAAAGCAGAGGCAGGATCCGAGAGAGAAGGCGCTGACTCAGCAAACTTCAGCCTCAGCAGGAAGGATGTTAGGATAGCGGCAAGATGAGGAATTTAAGTGGATAAAAAACATGGAAAAGGAAGAAACTGACGAGCAGAGTGGCCTTGAGAGGGGAAATGAAGAAGCACAGGACAAAAACATACAGTGTTTTCTCTGCGCTTTCTACCTTCAACAAAAGAACTCACACTGCCTAGTGGTGGACATGGCACGTCAGCTCACCATTTCTCTGGCTACTATAAGCAACACATCACACATTAAAGTTGTGCCTTTAAAAGTCCAATTTTTAATTTCCCCAGAGTTCAAGCTGAGGAAAAATTACTAAGTGAAACCAAAGCCTGGAGCCTGTCTTGTATTCAATGGGGGAAATGAAGCTAAATGTCCTATTTAAACCAGTTTCAGAACCACTATATTCTAGATCCCTCTGGGGATTGGGGGTGTTTGACATTAATGCATAACAACAATCCTAAAGTGCACTAGGCACAGAGAGGCAGTAAATTGGTAACTGGCACAACTACACGTATGTTTAGAAAAAAACAAAGAAACCTCATAGTCCCAAACTTCCTCATTAATTTTTCTTTTTAAAAAGCTTTGTTAGCTATTTTCCCTTTTCTTTTTTGACCTGAATTTCCTTTTACAATAAAAACTCATATATTGCATGTACTTAGATTCCTCAAGCGCTCCAAGAGTTTGTTTCACCCACAACTGGTTCACAGGGTCTGTGGTTCAGGCCTCCAGTAGGTCCTGAGAATAGGTCCATGAGATAGCACAGTGAAAGTGGAAGAATAAAAGTCTCTTTCCTTCTTCTTGCATCAAGAACTGTCCTAAACAATAGCTGGGAAGAGAGAGTGAAGTCTTGGGGGACCTGCTCTCATCTGTAAGTACCCTGGTCCTCGGGCTGGCTGGGTGCTTTCCGGCTGCCTGGCCAGGATACGCAATAACCAATTTGGGATTCTGAGGCCTCCAATTCCCTTGGGCCACACTTAATGGACAAATCTTTCTCTTGAATCAAAACTCCCATTCATTTATTGCATCTACCCAGAGCTAGATGGAAAGAAAGGATCCAGATTTAGCGATTATGTGGACCCCATCACCACCAGAATGAATGAAAGGGGCCTTTGTTGATTCTAAAGACCGCGTAGCCATGTGCTATGAAGTTTCACTGCTTTGCTACTGCTCTACTTTTTTCTCAAGTCAATTCAGCCTCAAGTCCTTCTCATTTGGAACTTACCTCACTAGTTCTAAAAATTATTCGGTAGTTGTATGGAGAGCCATTTTCTTTCATTTCTTCTGATTTTTCCCTTCGAATGCTCACAGCCACTGGACCAAGATTCTCATCAGCTCCAAAATAGTTCCAGTGTTCTTAGGTAAAATAAGACAAAACAAAATCAGAACATCCACATAATGTTTTAAAAATGCTATATTCTGCTTGATATTTAGCTCAACTCAGAAATTACTCTGTATCAAAAAAATGTACATACACTTAACATTCATATTCTTTAGTGAGTTATAAACCACAGACTTAGCTACAGAGGTTTAGTTTCAGAGGAGGTAGTCTAAACAGAGGAGCCTGTTGAGTTTCTTGTTATTTTGCAACTTTACTAGTTTTCTAAAAAGAAATTTGTGTTTCCTCACTATATTCCACCATTAAGAGGCTACACTGGATGTGCTTCCTTGCCTAAGGAGAAGTTGATGTCAAGGCTTCTTAGCGCTTGCTTGAAAAAAACAAACAAAAAATACAAAAAACCCTAAACCTATTTTGAAGAGAGTGTGAGAAGAGAGGGATTTGCTGCAGATTAAAAAAAAAAAGCATCTTGAGCTGGAGAGGAGAAAGGTCCTTGAGTCCCTGAGCAGCACCCTGCTCCCAGGCAGCCTAAGCAAGATGGAGGAGAAGCCTAGACCCAGGGCTTCGGGCCTCACCAATGGTTCCTGTGCAGTAAGCCCAAAAGGTACCCCACAAAGCTATGGAACCTAGAGGCACACGTGGGCCAGGATTCCAGGCCTCTCCTAGGTAATCAGTGTGACCCGGTGACTGCTGATGACGTGGGGGCCTCTCCTCAGTGCTCCGGCATTGCTCAGGACCCCACTCCTTAGCACAGCCTTAGGGGGTGGGGGTAAGGGGAGTCTCCACATAACTGGTGTTGAATTTACCAAGGGGCTGACGAGAAGGAAGATCAGGATCAAAATTAAATGCATAGAAAATTTTAAAATGGTGATATACATCCTTAAAAAAACTGAAATTGATATATACATGAAATGTTCACAGATGACGAAGTCCATAAAACACAGGAATATATGAAAATCTAGGGCAGATAGAACATTTCCCAAACCTCCAAAATACTTACATTGTCCTATTACATTTACATTCCATGACATGGTTAAATGAGTTGTGGGACATGGTAGGTTATTCTCATACACAATGCATATTTAAAAATACATGTTATTGCCACACAAAATATAAGTATTTGAAAATCCATGAGAAGAAGAAATAACAGCATAAAATATCTAGTCACGTAGTTTCAAAATTTAGGTAATGCATATAAAAATGCTTTGCAAGGACTAAAGAACGACATAAAAGATATAATCATAAACAGTGAGGGCTCTCTAACAATATTATCATAATCCATGGAAATTCAAAACAAGAAAACACAATGGGAGTACAGGCAACAGACATCTCACATATGGAAAACTGTGAAACGCTCCAATAAATGTCACAGAATTCATGTATGAACACTCATGTACACCCTCAAAGCACAGCACGTGAGAATCACACTCAGAGGTTATTTACTCTTACTTTGCACACAATTTTAATAAGCTTGGTTGTCTGGTCTTCAAGCACAGCTTTATTTCAGAGGTGTGATAATTCCAGATGTTGACAAAGTCCAGAGTGTAGGGCTGATACAGACTTGCATGCAGACAGCAATGTGACAGAACAACTGACAACAAGGAAGAAAACAGAAAGGGGGGAGACAGAAATAGTATAAAAAAGCGGACAAGAACTTAAAGAAAAACAAGACAGCAGTCTGGGGTCACTTACTGAAGGAGCAAAGGGCCTAACGCATTTCAATAACTTCAGAGGATATTTTAATACCGCAGTACAACAACAGCAGATGTGACAAAAAATGAGTGTGAGTCACATTTATTATATTCTGTTGCTTGTACTTCATGGACTCAACTGAAACCCAAATGCTCAAGGAAGAACTCAAACACACCCCCAAACCTCAGGAAGAGTAGGTAAGCTTGCTGTGCTCTGCTGCTGTGGCAATTCCCGAAGCCACATAGCTGCTATCAGTTCATCAACGACCTCAACTCACCCCCGCACTGCCCCAGGGCAGCTCTGGCTCCCCTTCTCCAGAGCAGAGATGTCAAACCTTCTGCTCTCCTTCAGCCTCCCTCACCTACCTTCTCCTCAATCTTGCAAATGATAATGCTGTCTACATCACAAAGACACTGAAGAAGCCCTCTCAGAAGTAAGCATTCCCATCTTCCACCACCATGTACACAAACTTACCTGGACCCGGACTTTTGTTCCCTTTTCTTTACCATTCAAAACCCAATCTCCCCCCTAAACGCTGGCCTCCACTCATTCCACCTGCCCAGGGACTCTGACGCCTTATCTCTTCATCCTCAACTTCTCCCTCTCTGCTTGCTCATTCCCATCATTATTTATCAGGCTCAACTCTCCTTCATCTTTTAAAGGTAAATGTACCTTTCACTCCTTACCACCCTTCAGGTTATCTCCTGTCTTATCTTCCATCAGAAACTTCTTGAAAGATCTGCCAAGTTCCTCTCCCTTCAACTACCAGACTGACTCCCACGGCCCAGGTACCACAACAGCCCTGCCTTGCTCAAACTCCCCGTGTCATCTGGCATAGCTGATCATATTTTCTAAAACACATCTGTTGGCTTCTCTGATGCCACCCTCTCCCTATGTGGTTTTACCACTCCGCTGTTCTTACGCAGTTTCCCTTCCTCTTCCTATCCTGAATACTCCATCCACTCTCAGAATGTCAACTGCCATCTCAATGGTGGCAATTCTCCAAAGTCTATGTGCCCACTCCAGACTCCTCCTAAGCCCTCAATCTTTACATCTTCCTGATGGAACTCTGTCCCATGGGCACCTTCAAGAGTGAACCTATCACCTTCCACACAAGCCTACACAGCTCTCCCTGCAGCCCTGGATGCAGCGACTGCCACCACCGCGCACCTAGCTGCTCCTGCCGGGTCACCACGAGTTCTAGTTCCCAAGCACCTCCCAAATCCATCGACTTGTTTTGCGTCCCACTGCCACTGACTTACCTGCAGCGTCATTTGCCTAGATGTTTGTAACTTTTCTAATTGGTTTACTTTTCTCCAATTCATTCACACAGCAGCCAGATGACCCCTCTAAAATGTAAATCTGACTATCACTATTAAGTTTAAAATCCTTCTCTGGTTTCCCCAGGGTGCTTAGATACTTCTCATGGCTTCCTGAAAGCTCTTACAATCTGTCACAAACCTATCACTCCAGTTCAACTTAGGCCTTTCCATCGTCCTGTTGAACCAGCTATTCTGAATTTCTCTCAGTTGCTCAAACTCATAAGGCCCTTTCTCACATGTAAAACTCTGCCTAGAACATTCTTCCCACAGCTTCACTAAGTTCCCTCATTATTTGGGTCTCAACCAAAATACTATTTAGACATCCTCTAAAAGAGTGAATACAGGAACAAAATGAGAGTGTTCACTTTGCATATTAATAATATTTTATTTTAAACTGTTAAGAATTCATAAAAATATAAATCAGTGAAATCAAATAGTTAATAAATTTCAAATACAAACATTTAGAAATGTTAGACACAAAACACATAAAAATATAAATATTAAACACAATCACTTTAGTATTGATTGGCAGATAAAATTGCAATAGTCTTACTTTAACAATGCTACATAAAAATGTTTAAAAGAAAAATATTGAAGTTCAGTTCAACTTTTCTATGTCATTCAAAACCGAACTATATTTTTAAATGTGCAAATTTTCCCAGCGGCTGAAGAAGTACATTTTGAGTTGGGGGAAATCATGGGATAATTATAAACTAACTTCTAATCCTTTCTTTGGACTCCATTTTCAAACAATCAAACCAGTTATCTTCAAACCAGTTATCTCAGGTTTGATAACTCTGGCAAGATCTTTTTTAGGGTGTTTGTGCAGAAACATCAATCTTTTTTTCTTGACAACGAGCTCTAGCCATTACTTCCAAGAAAGCATTTCCATTTGGTCTTCATCTAATTTCAGTTTCATTGGCACAGATGGAGATTCAGGCCTGGTTTCCTGTGTTAAATTCAGTATTATCATGATGAGAATATGTTTCTTCAAAAGTCTTTCAACTTGAGACTTATTCTTATAATAAAAGTTGATTACTGGCTACTGTCCAGTTTTTCTCCTCCTGAGGATTATAGAGGTATAGGAAAAATAAAAACAAAAACCTTTCTACACGAACACACTTTATTCAACTCAAAAGCCTAATGCCACGTTTCCAGTAGAGGAGCTTGTTTCAGCAACTCACCATAAATGGATTTTTTGAGTCCTTAAACTTCGATCTTAAGACAAATAACTTCTTTTTTAACTAAAACACCAGGCTGTTGGGGAGAGCCTCAGTCTGGTCCTACTGGCCACTTGGCTCTCTGCCGGTCCTTCAGTTTCACTGGACTGCAGTGCCTTCCTCCTAGGACCACAGCTCCTGGGCAGCACTTCTATACTTGCACAATGGCTGCAATATTCTTACTTTTTCCTACCAGCCATCTATCTCCATCCTTTGCTAGTGGAGCTCTTTATCAACTGCAGAGAGCGCCCCCAGCCAGACTCACAATCAGCTTTGTCTTTTGTCTCGAAAGACGGGGATCCAGAACAGGCGAGTTGTAGACGAACGGCCAGGAAGACCAATGAGAGATTTCAGGATGATGCAAGTCAGAGGGAGGAAAGGGGAAGGGAAGAGGAAGTGGACACTCAAGTAGGGTGGCTAAATCTACTGCTGGATGAATTGACATACAGGTTTTACACCACCAAAAATAATGGTATTTTAGTGCCACCATACTGGAATGCCAAAAACCAATACTGGAATCCCTATATTAGAATGATATAATGCCTGAAGTGAGGCACTTTGCTAAGTGCTCTAACATTCACATCAAGTATGAAAACACAGATTTCCTCACAGATGTGCCAAGTATGATTTAGAGAGAATAAGTCACTTCTCAGACACAACTAGTAAACAGCATTACCAGAATTCAAACACATGCATGACTTAAACTACTGATTCCAAAGTTCATTTTCTTAGCCATCATATATAACATTATCTTCCCAAGTTTCTAAAATTGTGTATGAATTTTAAAAAATTAAATAAAATTTGATGCCTAAAGGGATTAAGTAGCTCCATCACACCTAAAGCTTTATTCCTTGATGCACTGTACAGTCAAGTTTCTACTGTGTTGAAAGGCAGAAATAGTAATGTTTTAGCCATATATGGTTGATTTCCCCCACCTTCATTTTACATATTTAGCACCTAACCAAATATTTAGCCTGAAGTTTTCTTGTCAGTTCTAGTTCTTGAGTTTTAAGAAGGATGGGTCAAAGGGTACCAATGAGTAGTTCTGCCACCACTAGAACATTCTACATAAATAGCTGCATTTCCAGTTGACAAACACACAATAAAAATTTCATATTCTTAGAGGAAATAGTAAATAGTTCAAAGATGTAAGTAATTAGATCAAGTACAGGCACATCACCTGGTTGAGTTACATATAAGCATGTGTGCACAAGGCAAAAAAGTTAAGCTTGGCATTTTCACTGTAAAAAGCAAAGGCAAAAACAGAATGGAGGGGAGGAAGATGGCGGCGTGAGTAGAGCAGTGGAAATCTCCTCCCAAAACCACATATATCTATGAAAATATAACAAAGACAACCCTTCCTAGAATAAAGACCAGAGGACACAGGACAATATCCAGACCACATCCCCACCTGAGAGAACCCAGCGCCTCCCGAAGGGGGTAAGATACAAGCCCCGGCCCCGCGGGAGCAGAGCGCCCCTCCCCCCAGCTCCGGTCGGGAGAAGAATAGGCAGAGCAGGAGGGAGACGGAGCCCAGGACTGCCGAACACCCAGCCCCAGCCATCCGGGCCAGAGTGCAGGGCGCTCGATACTAGGAAAACAGGGCAGCAAAAACAGTGAGCGGGCACTGGAGGCTGGGCGCCAGAGGACATAAGAAAAGCGCACGACCATTTTTTTTTTTTGCTTTTTTGCTGTTTTGTTTTGGCGAGCACTTTTTGGAAGCCTTAAAGGGATAGGGACCCCAATACTAGGGACACAGGGCAGAAAGACCGGTGAGCTGAGGCCTGAGGCTGGCACCGGAGAATAAAGAAAAACGAACGACCACCATTTTTTTTTTTTAATTAAAAACTTTTTTTTTTTAATTAAAAAATTTTTTTTTCTTTTTTTTTTTGGTGGTCGTTGTTTTGTTTTGGCGGGTGCTTTTTGGAAGTCATAAAGGGGCAGGGCGGGACACTTAATCCAGAGGTAGGGAATCCGGGATCTCTGGGCACCCTAACCCCTGGGCTGCAGGGAGCAGCGAGGCCCCTTACGGAGATAAATAGCCTCCCAGCAGCTCCTGCTCCAACGCGACTCCACCATTTTGGAGTAGCTGCCCGAGCCAGGCCACGCCCACAGCAACAGCGGAGATTAACTCCATAGCAGCCGGGCAGGAAGCAGGAACCCTGTCTGCGCGCAGCTGCCCAGCACAAGCCACTAGAGGCCGCTGTTCTCCCAGGAGAGGAGGGCCACAAACCAACAAGAAAGGAAGTCCTTCCAGCCGTCACTCGTCCCAGTTCTGCAGACTATTCCTATCACCATGAAAAGGCAAAGCTACAGGCTGACAAAGATCACAGAGACAACACCAGAGAAGGAGACAGACCTAACCAGTCTCCCTGAAAAAGAATTCAAAATAAGAATCATAAACATGCTGACAGAGATGCAGAGAAATACGCAAGAGAAATGGGATGAAGTCCGGAAAGAGATCACAGATGCCAGAAAGGAGATCGCAGAAATGAAACAAACTCTGGAAGGGTTTATAAGCAGAATGGATAGAATGCAAGAGGCCATTGATGGAATTGAAATCAGAGAACAGGAACGCATAGAAGCTGACATAGAGAGAGACAAAAGGATCTCCAGGAATGAAACAATTTTAAGAGAACTGTGTGACCAATCCAAAAGGAACAATATCCATATTATAGGGGTCCCAGAAGAAGAAGAGAGAGGAAAAGAGATGGAAAGTATCTTAGAAGAAATAATTGCTGAGAACTTCCCCACACTGGGGGAGGAAGTAATCGAACAGACCACGGAAATACACAGAACCCCCAACAGAAAGGATCCAAGAAGGGCAACACCAAGACACATAATAATTAAAATGGCAAAGATCAAGGACAAGGAAAGAGTGTTAAAGGCAGCTAGAGAGAAAAAGGTCACCTATAAAGGGAAACCCATCAGGCTAACGTCAGACTTCTCAACAGAAACCCTACAGGCCAGAAGAGAATGGCATGATATATTTAATACAATGAAACAGAAGGGCCTTGAACCAAGGATACTGTATCCAGCACGACTATCATTCAAATATGACGGCGGGATTAAACAATTCCCAGACAAACAAAAGCTGAGGGAATTTGCTTTCCACAAACCACCTCTACAGAACATCTTACAGGGACTGCTCTAGATGGGAGCACTCCTAGAAAGAGCACAGCACAAAACACCCAACATATGAAGAATCAAGGAGGAGGAACAAGAAGGGAGAGAAGAAAAGAATCTCCAGACAGTGTATATAACAGCTCAGTAAGCGAGCTAAGTTAGGCAGTAAGATACTAAAGAGGCTAAACTTGAACCTTTGGTAACCACGAATTTAAAGCCTGCAATGGCAATAAGTACATATCTTTCAATAGTCACCCTAAATGTTAATGGGTTGAATGCACCAATCAAAAGACACAGAGAAACAGAATGGATAAAAAAGCAAGACCCATCTATATGCTGCTTACAAGAAACTCACCTCAAACCCAAAGACATGTACAGACTAAAAGTCAAGGGATGGAAAAACATATTTCAAGCAAACAACAGAGAGAAGAAAGCAGGGGTTGCACTACTAATATCAGACAAAATAGACTTCAAAACAAAGAAAGTAACAAGAGATAAAGAAGGACACTACATAATGATAAAGGGCTCAGTCAAACAAGAGGATATAACCATTCTAAATATATATGCACCCAACACAGGAGCACCAGCATATGTGAAACAAATACTAACAGAACTAAAGTGGGATATAGACTGCAATGCATTCATTCTAGGAGACTTCAACACACCACTCACCCCAAAGGATAGATCCACTGGGCAGAAAATAAGTAAGGACACGGAAGCACTGAACAACACAGTAGAGCAGATGGACCTAATAGACATCTATAGAACTCTACATCCAAAAGCAGCGGGATATACATTCTTCTCAAGTGCACATGGAACATTCTCCAGAATAGACCACATACTAGGCCACAAAAAGAGCCTCAGAAAATTCCAAAAGATTGAAATCCTACCAACCAACTTTTCAGACCACAAAGGCATAAAACTAGAAATAAACTGTACAAAGAAAGCAAAGAGGCTCACAAACACATGGAGGCTTAACAACACGCTCCTAAATAATCAATGGATCAATGACCAAATCAAAATGGAGATCCAGCAATATATGGAAACAAATGACAACAACAACACTAAGCCTCAACTTCTGTGGGACACAGCAAAAGCAGTTTTAAGAGGAAAGTATATAGCAATCCAAGCATTTGTAAAAAAGGAAGAGCAATCCCAAATGAATGGTCTAATGTCACAATTATCGAAATTGGAAAAAGAAGAACAGATGAGGCCTAAGGTCAGCAGAAGGAGGGACATAATAAAGATCAGAGAAGAAATAAATAAAATTGAGAAGAATAAAACAATAGCAAAAATCAATGAAACCAAGAGCTGGTTCTTTGAGAAAATAAACAAAATAGATAAGCCTCTAGCCAGACTTATTAAGAAGAAAAGAGAGTCAACACAAATCAACAGTATCAGAAACGAGAAAGGAAAAATCACGACGGACCCCACGGAAATGCAAAGAATTATTGGAGAATACTATGAAAACCTATATGCTAACAAGCTGGGAAACCTAGGAGAAATGGACAACTTCCTAGAAAAATACAACCTTCCAAGATTGACCCAGGAAGAAACAGAAAATCTAAACAGAACAATTACCAGCAACGAAATTGAAGCGGTAATAAAAAAACTACCAAAGAACAAAACCCCCGGGCCAGATGGATTTACCTCGGAATTTTATCAGACATACAGGGAAGACATAATACCCATTCTCCTTAAAGTTTTCCAAAGAACAGAGGAGGAGGGGATACTCCCAAACTCATCCTATGAAGCTAACATCACCCTAATACCAAAACCAGGCAAAGACCCCACCAAAAAAGAAAACTACAGACCAATATCCCTGATGAACGTAGATGCAAAAATACTCAACAAAATATTAGCAAACCGAATTCAAAAATACATCAAAAGGATCATACACCATGAACAAGTGGGATTCATCCCAGGGATGCAAGGATGGTACAACATTCGAAAGTCCATCAACATCATCCACCACATCAACAAAAAGAAAGACAAAAACCACATGATCATCTCCATAGATGCTGAAAAAGCATTTGACAAAGTTCAACATCCATTCATGATAAAAACTCTCAGCAAAATGGGAATAGAGGGCAAGTACCTCAACATAATAAAGGCCATCTATGATAAACCCACAGCCAACATTATATTGAACAGCGAGAAGCTGAAAGCATTTCCTCTGAGATCGGGAACTAGACAGGGATGCCCACTCTCTCCACTGTTATTTAACATAGTACTGGAGGTCCTAGCCACGGCAATCAGACAAAATAAAGAAATACAAGGAATCCAGATTGGTAAAGAAGAAGTTAAACTGTCACTATTTGCTGATGACATGATACTGTACATAGAAAACCCTAAAGACTCCACCCCAAAACTACTAGAACTGATATCGGAATACAACAAAGTTGCAGGATACAAAATCAACACACAGAAATCTGTGGCTTTCCTATATACTAACAATGAACCAACAGAAAGAGAAATCAGGAAAACAACTCCATTCACAATTGCATCAAAAAAAATAAAATACCTAGGAATAAACCTAACCAAAAAAATGAAAGACTTATACTCTGAAAACTACAAGTCACTCTTAAGAGAAATTAAAGGGGACACTAACAGATGGAAACTCATCCCATGCTCGTGGCTAGGAAGAATTAATATTGTCAAAATGGCCATCCTGCCCAAAGCAATATACAGATTTGATGCAATCCCTGTGAAACTACCAGCAACATTCTTCAATGAACTGGAACAAATAATTCAAAAATCCATATGGAAACACCAAAGACCCCGAATAGCCAAAGCAATCCTGAGAAAGAAGAATAAAGTAGGGGGGATCTCACTCCCTAACTTCAAGCTCTACTATAAAGCCATAGTAATCAAGACAATTTGGTACTGGCACAACAGCAGAGCCACAGACCAATGGAACAGACTAGAGAATCCAGACATTAACCCAGACATATATGGTCAATTAATATTTGATAAAGGAGCCATGGACATACAATGGCGAAATGACAGTCTCTTCAACAGATGGTGCTGGCAAAACTGGACAGCTACATGTAGGAGAATGAAACTGGACCATTGTCTAACCCCATATACAAAAGTAAACTCAAAATGGATCAAAGACCTGAATGTAAGCCATGAAACCATTAAACTCTTGGAAGAAAACATAGGCAAAAACCTCTTAGACATAAACATGAGTGACCTCTTCTTGAACATATCTCCCCGGGCAAGGAAAACAACAGCAAAAATGAGTAAGTGGGACTATATTAAGCTGAAAAGCTTCTGTACAGCAAAAGACACCATCAATAGAACAAGAAGGATCCCTACAGTATGGGAGAATATATTTGAAAATGACACATCCGGTAAAGGCTTGACGTCCAGAATATATAAGGAGCTCACACGCCTCAACAAACAAAAAACAAATAACCCAATTAAAAAATGGGCAGAGGAACTGAACAGACAGTTCTCCAAAAAAGAAATACAGATGGCCAACAGACACATGAAAAGATGCTCCACATCGCTAATTATCAGAGAAATGCAAATTAAAACTACAATGAGGTATCACCTCACACCAGTAAGGATGGCTGCCATCCAAAAGACAAACAACAACAAATGTTGGCAAGGCTGTGGAGAAAGGGGTACCCTCCTACACTGCTGGTGGGAATGTAAACTTGTTCAACCATTGTGGAAAGCAGTATGGAGGTACATCAAAATGCTCAAAACAGACTTACCATTTGACCCAGGAATTCCACTCCTAGGAATTTACCCTAAGAACGCAGCAATCAAGTTTGAGAAAGACAGATGCACCCCTATGTTTATTGCAGCACTATTTACAATAGCCAAGAATTGGAAGCAACCTAAATGTCCATCGATAGATGAATGGATAAAGAATATGTGGTACATATACACAATGGAATACTACTCAGCCATAAGAAAAGGGCAAATCCAATCATTTGCAGCAACATGGATGGAGCTGGAGGGTATTATGCTCAGTGAAACAAGCCAAGTGGAGAAAGAGAAATACCAAATGATTTCACTTATCTGTGGAATATAAGAACAAAGGAAAAACTGAAGGAACAAAACAGCAGCAGAATCACAGAACTCAAGAATGGACTAACAGGTACCAAAGGGAAAGGGACTGGGGAGGATGGGTGGGTAGGGAGGGATAAGGGGGGGAGAAGTAGGGGGGTATTAAGATTAACATGCATGGGGGGGTAGGAGAAAAGGGAGGGCTGTACAACACAGAGAAGGGAAGTAGTGACTCTACAACATTTTGCTATGCTGATGGACAGTGACTGTAAAGGAGTTTATAGAGGAGACCTGGTATAGGGGAGAGCCTAGTAAACATAACATTCGTCATGTAAGTGTAGATTAGTGATACCAAAAACAAAGCAAAAAAAAAAAAAAAAGGGCAGTTCCTGTGTGGTAACCTCCAATGAGTTCTTCACAAGGGTATAAAGGGCATATAAAAGTGTAGGCAAAGGGTCTGTTTGTGTTTATACAGAGGATCAAAGCCTAATTGGGCTACCCCGAAAATGAACTAAGATACGATATGAAAAAGAACTTCCAACATCAGCACTCTCAGGAAGACTCATGCCAGAAGATGATCATCAAAAAACCCCAACAAAGATCCACGCACTGCTACAGCTGTAGATGCACTCATCCCACCAGCTCCTGGACTTGCCATGGGAATGAGGAAGGAGATATCTAAGCTGGCCTGTGCATACAGTAAAACAACAAATTTGACTGGATCTATACTGTTGGAACTCAACCAAGAATTAGGAGAAGTGCAAATTGTAGCGCTCCAAAATCTTACTACTACAGCCTATTTACTGTTAAAAGAACATAAGGGAGGTGAACATTCCCCAGGAATGGGTTGTTTTAATTTGTCTGATTTCTCTCAGACGGTTCAAGTTCAGTTGGACAATATCCACCATATCATAGATAAGTTTTCACAAATGCCTAAGGTGCCTAACTGGTTTTCTTGGTTTCACTGGAGATGGCTGGTAATTACAGATATGCTTTGGTTATGTAACTATACTCCTATTATGTTAATGTGTGTGCGCAATTTAAGTAGTAGCTTAAAACCTATACATGCTGAAGTTACTCTACAAGAAGATATGTCAAAGAAATAATCAATCTTCCCATGTTTTCTTCCGCCTGCTACTTCTATAGCTTTTCTTCTTCCTTCTAATTACAACCCTTAAATAAAATTCGTGCCTCATATATCAAATTTACCGAGTATCATAATTCTTCCAAGTGGTAAAGATACCTCAAGACAAATGCTGGGCATAGAAGCCACAGGGCATAAATATGCAAAGAAGTAAAAAGCTAACCTTTTCAAACAATAAGGCTTCCCTCTCACTTACCAACTTCACATTTCCCTGTATGGCCCCGGAAGATGACTGGTTAGCCAGAGACGGGTAAGATTCCTCAAGGGAGGAACAACCTAAGACAGGCACAGTCGCAGGGGGGCCATCAGGTGAGAAATTGGGGATCAACAGAGGTGAGGCTTAGAACCTCACCCCCCCGTTCTGAGAGAAATCTTCTACATATGTGGATGTTTTATTGCCCTGGTCTAGCTTGGATTAACACATAGTCTACAGGCACACACCTGATCATCTACATTTGCTCTCTTACAACACTAAACTATGTTTTCTACCTTTATCTTGTATCTACCTACCACTTCAGCATTTTATTAAAAATAATAATAATAAAGAGAGAAATGTGGTATCCACATATAAATCAAGTATAAAAACCAAATGAATATTCATATTTGAACTGTTTATAGTTCATAATGCATGAGCAAAACCGAAAGTTTCTGTGATGACTGCCCTTGTACTGTTCACTATGTAACTTATTCATTATGTAAGAATTTGTCCTACATGTAAGAACTTGTTTGTTATGCCTCAGAAGATTGGAGACTGACGAAAATTAGGCTTGGGGTGGATTAATGATTGTGCATTGAGCATTGACTCCCCTATACAGAATTTTATTGTCGTTAACAACCATTTGATCAATAAATATGAGAGATGCCCTCACAAAAAAAAAAAAAAAAAAAAAAAAAAAAAAGGACAGACTTCCAATGGTAAAATAAATAAGTAACCGGGATGTAATGTATAGCATAAGGAATATAGTCAAGATATTGTAACAGCTTGGTAGGGTGATAGCTGGAACCTAGAATTATGTATATAAATGTTTTACCACTGTGTTGTACACTTGAAACTAATGTAATGTAATATTGTGCGTCAACTACCCTTCAATAAAAAATAATTATTTAAAAAAAAAAAAAGCAAAGGCAAATACAATCCTTAAAGTTTTAGGGCTTCAGCTAGCAATTTTTGGATTGCTTGTACTGGTTTGCATGATATTTTCAAACTCTGTGTCAGTATTTCACTTGTACTTTTCCCTAAGGATGACCAGCATAATCTGGACTATGTGTAATTATGAACGGAAGTACATTTTTATCCTTTATAAATAATTTGTAAAATCATAATTCATGGCTTAAAATATTTCTTTGGAATTGCTAATTTAGAACTTTAAGTAGGGAAAACAGACATGCTGAATACAAATCAAAGAAACAGAAAGCAAATAAACCCTAGCTTTCTCATGTGCCTAACAGAACTAGCAATATTTCTGAAGTGGAAAATGGTCCTTGGTAGAACTGTTAACGCAATCATACACTGCTGGTGGCACTGCGAATTGGTACCAACTATTTTGGAAAACATTACAGCAATAATGTTAAAATCACAAAATTGTTCACATGCTAATTTTTGTTATCTATCCTAAAGGACTATGCAGAAGGAAAATTAAAACTCTTCCATTTTCTCTAGAAAAGGTCTCTTAAGTCACAGGAGAACGGGGGCTCTGAAGACACTAGGAGTAAGCAGACAGACTTGGGCCTCGTTAGATATCAGCAGGCCAAGCAATGGGACAATGACAACTAAGCTACCAGCTGGAATTTAAATTACATCACCGTTTTCGATGGTTCTATTTTTTTCTTAAAACAGTCTACTTGGTAGGCTACATGTGTACCACTGTCAGCACGATGGCACCATGAGTTTTGACTGAATATTTCCACGAGAGAATCTGGATGAAACAAGGCACGCACTGGAGCACATGCTTCTGTGAAGTTGCTTGTCTCTATAGACCTACTGGGTCCAAGTTGTTCAGATGTTTTGTTTTGGGGCAATTTATTACATCTTACTATGATGAATAACTAGGTTAGAAGAGAGGACAGATCTAAAAGTTAGGAGACCTGAACCAAACAAGAAGAGCAGCAGCAGACTCTGCTTTTCAAATGAAACTCAAGTTAGCCCAAGTGCAGATAATAAGAGGCCAACTGTTTAAAGAATGGTTCTTCCTGAAATGCACTACTCAGATTCTCAGTCTCTGGTCCCCAAAGGATTCCTCCTAATTATAAAGGTGAGGTTCCATGAGAACTAAACAGCCTAGGACTTTGCATCATATCAAAAGTAGGTCAGAGGAATGGATGGAGACATTTACCCAGGACTGGCCACATGCCAGAATTCTGTCCCACAGCACTCCACTAAGCTTATAATTACTGTTGCTCAAGAGTAATCACCCACATTTACAAAATGCACAGTACTCCAAATCTCCAACTCTTCTTTCTATTGATAATTCTTAAAAGTAGGGTAGTCTCCCTGCCAAAACTGTATGAACCTCTGTGGCATGTGAAAAACAGCCCCCAGTAGCCCCCTAAGTTGCCCATGAAAGGTAGACTTTAATATGAAGTTATGGTGACATTAATACATTTCATCAAGATGATTAAAGAAAAAAATTACAAAGAAAACTACTTAAAACAGGGAAAATAAAGAGTAACAATCAAAAAAAGGAGACTTTTTAATTGACCATTATCAATCTATGACAAACAAGCCAGTATTCTATTTTTTTAAATTCAACCTTCGAATAGCCAAAGCAATCCTGAGAAGGAAGAATAAAGAGGGGGGATCTCGCTTCCCAACTTCAAGCTCTACTAAAAAGCCACAGTAATCAAGACAATTTGGTACTGGCACAACAACAGACCCACAGACCAGTGGAACAGAACAGAGACCCCAAACATTAACCCAAACATATATGGTCAATTAATATACGATAAAGGAGCCATGGACATACAATGGGGAAATGACAGCCTCTTCAACAGCTGGTGTTGGCAAAACTGGACAGCCACATGTAAGAGAATGAAACTGGATCATTGTCTAACCCCATACACAAAAGTAAACTCAAAATGGATCAAGGACCTGAATGTAAGTCATGAAATCATAAAACTCTTAGAAAAAAACATAGGAAAAAATCTCTTGGACATAAACATGAGCAATTTCTTCATGGACATATCTCCCCAGGAAAGGGAAACAAAAGCAAAAACAAACAAGGGAGACTGTATCAAGCTGAAATGCTTTTGTACAGCAAAGGACACCATCAATAGAACAGAAAGGCATCCTACAGTATGGGAGAATATATTCATAAATGACAGATCCGACAAAGGGTTGACACCCAAAATATATAAAGAGCTCATGCACCTCAACAAACAAAAAGCAAATAATCCAATTAAAAAATGGGCACAGGATCTGAACAGACACTTCTCCAAAGAAGAAATTCAGATGGCCAACAGGCACATGAAAAGATGCTCCATATCCCTAATCATCAGAGACATGCAAATTAAAACCACAATGAGATATCACCTCACACTAGTAAGGATCGCCACCATACAGATGACAAACAACAACAAATGTTGGCGAGGCTGTGGAGAAAGGGGAACCCTCCTACACTGCTGGTGGGAATGTAAATTAGTTCAACCATTGTGGAAAGCAGTATGGAGGTTCCTCAAAAAGCTCAAAATAGAAATACCATTTGATCCAGGAATCCCACTTCTAGGAATTTACCCCAAGAATGCAGCAGCCCAGTTTGAAAAAGACAGATGCATCCCTATGTTATCACAGCACTATATACAATAGCCAAGAAATGGAAGCAACCTAAGTGTCCATCAGTAGATGAATGGATAAAGAAGATGTGGCACATATACACAATGGAATATTACTCAGCCATAAGAAGAAAACAAATCCTACCATTTGCAACAACATGGATGGAGCTAGAGGGTATTATGCTCAGTGAAATAAGCCAGGTGGAAAAAGACAAGTATCAAATGATTTCACTCATCTGTGGAGTATAAGAACAAAGAAAAAAACTGAAGGAACAAAATAGCAGCAGACTCAGAACCCAAGGATGGACTAACAGTTACCAAAGGGAAAGGGACTGGGAGGATGGGTGGGAAGGGAAGGATAAGGGGGAAAAAAAGGGGGGGGGATATTACTATTAGCAGACATATGTGGGGGGGGGCCACAGGGAGGGTTGTACAACACAGAGAAGACAAGTAGTGACTCTATAGCACCTTACTACACTGATGGGACAGTGACTGTAATGGGATATGTGGGGGGGACTTGCTGATGGGGGGAGTCTAGTAAACATAATGTTCCTCATGTAATTGTAGATTAATGATACCAAAATAAAAATAAACAAATAAATGAATAAATAAATTCAACCTTGCAAGTGATCACAGAAATGCAATGCTTTTGGCCTATAATAAGTGTTCCAAAATAAAAACTGTAAATATATAAAGTAGCCAAGAATGTATTAAACTACACAGTCCTAAACATACCAGTCAGACCTTTCTGGTCTAAGCTTTCTTAAGAGCAATTTGGCAATAAAATTCAAGGTTCCTGTAAAGTTCACACCATTGCATTACAGGGCTCTCTACCTCATGGAAATAATTGGACATATGGGGGAAAAAATTACATAACAAGGCTATATACATAAGGCCAGAGATGTTTGAACTTGTCTACGGATAGAAACTAGGGGGTTCAAAACTTGAATGAAAGAATTGTATCTTTATTATTCACTAACTTCTAAACGAAATGTAGCTTTTCCATCAATTCTAAATGTAAGGAACAAACTATAGTAATATTAGCTGTATCTGTGACTTCAACACCAATAGAAATCATACATATTTTCATATATTAGCTGTTGCTGACATACCAAAATATCAATTATGCTCATCACCACTTTGAAATGATAGTAGTTACCAAATGTGAGGTAATCTTTTTGTTAATGCATTAAGAAAGAAGCGTATTTATTAGTATGTCACAAAATTGTAAGCATGTTTGCAGTTGCATATTAATATGCCTGGTTGGCTTTGTATTTTTATTTTATACATTTAATATTATTCTAAGGAGTGTCCACAGGTTTCGACAAACTGCCCAGGGGCCAATGGGGAAAGGGAGAAAAAAAAAAGGGAAACATCTGATACAACATTATTTATAAATGAGAAACAAGAAAATCTGAATTTGCGACAGATAGAAAACCTTGAAGAAATGATAGCACAGCCAATTATGCAACCATGAAAAAAAATAGAACTGTACTTGATATTAATAATCCCTGTTAGTTAAAAAATAAATATGCATATATTTAAAAAGAGATAAAATCACTAGTAATTTCACAAGATTTTATTTTCTGTAGTTACTAATTTTTCTGTAATAAGTAATTTTTATCATAGGAATATTTTTTTAAATGTATTTGGTTTGCAAATGGTCATGAGTATAAAGATATATTAAAAGGGTGAATATTAATGTAACTCTTTAGTTTTAATGTTAGTACTAATTCAAATGCCAGCTCCGGAAAAAAAGTATTTAATATCCAAATGAAAGAAATCACAATGAAACACCTGTCTCTAACTCAATTTCTTTATATTTAAAACACCCTTTGTACCACCTTACCAGGGATATTGCAGCAAGATGTCTTTTGTGTAAGATGCTTTTGAAGGATTTGTTGGAAGTCCCTCAGAGATAGCAAGAAATGCAGTGAAGGCAAAAGTCACTGCTGCTCAGGTGGTCTGGGACGAGGCAGCTTCTCAAAAACAGCACAGACCCCATATATGCTGACTGACAGACCAGATGAATCACAGAGATAGCTTCTGCTGATGTTTCTGTTTCATCAAATGCTTCTATCTGACTCAACTACAGTTAGGAAAGTGTCTCCTCTTGTTACCTTGAGGCTCAGATAATGGCCTCCACATATAAAGGAAGGGGCTCCACGAGAAGCCAGGAAAGGAATTGATACAATAAAGCAATTATTTCTTGAGCACCTAATTTGGTGCTCAGGATGAGGAGCTCACAAATGCCTGAAGTTACATGAGGTACATGCATTTGGAAAATGGGTGACAAGCTTTTATTATATGTCTTCAACTTGCACTGAAGTAACGCTCTAACTGGCCCTTATTTTCTTGAGATGCAAATGAAGAGCATAGAAATGCTTTGGAATAAGGGAATCAGTAAGTGTGGTAGACATGGGAAGGTGGGTAAGAATTCCCGTTTTCACGTGGACGGTTCATATGTTAGCTGCTGTTGTTCACTATGCTAAAGGTTATTTGTGTTTCATCTTGACTACTTGTAGACTTAAGTTGCAAACATGGTACAAGTAATTCCCGTATATCCCTAAGCCAGCCTCTCCCAATGTTGACATGTTATGTAAGTGCATACAGTATAGTCATCATTATCAGAACCAGGAAATTAACATCGGTACAATCCCTTTAACTAAGAGTCTTATTCAAATTTCCATAATTTCCAAGCACTTGCTTATTTCTCCTTAGTCTTTGGCAATCTGTTACAATTCCTCAGTCTTTGCTTGTCTTTCATGACCTTGACACCTTTGAAGAGTATTTATCACTCAATTTTGGTCTGTCTGGTGGTTTCATGATTGGACTGAGGTTATACATTTTGGGCAAGAGATCCATAGAAATGATATAACCTCAGTTTTATGGGGCTCACCTATGGACCTTGATTCACTCCATAAAGGTGGCATCTGCAAGGTATCTACACAATAAAGCTAACAGCTTTCTCTTTGTAGTTTATAAATATCTTCAGGGAGATACTTTGAGATCATGTAAACTCTGCTTCTGCTCCTGTTTCTCCTCAAACTGTCACCCATTGATTTTAGCATTTATTAGCTCTGTCTAATAATGTTTACAATCATAAAAATATCAGCCTCCATAATGGTGTTTTGGGCCTATGGGGATCACTTGGTGGTCTTGGTTAATTTTCACAAAACCACCGTGACCACACACAAGCTTGTTTGTGGTCTCACTTCCTGGAAGAAGAAGAAAGGGAACTGCAACCTATCATTTGGTGTCTGGAGTGTAACAAGGTCATATACACAGAGGACCCTCACTGCCTATACCTGATGTTATAAATACAACTGGCAATGAACCAAGTTAATAAATCATACCTCACATCAGTGCCAAGCATTCAGTCTGCTGTGAAACATTACTGAGCCTGCCTAATCCGTGTCCTTCCCTTCAAGGAGTGCTTAGGATTGGTTATGAACTTAGATGGCCAGTACGTTGTGGAAAACGTTTTGCAGAAACAAAGGCAGAAGGTGACTCTAAGCAGTAGAGCTCCTGCACCTTTGGGAAGGAGGGGTCACTCAGGCATCACAAGCCTGGGAAAGATAGGAGCACTCAGGTGGGTATGAGAGGAAAGGAAAACAATTCATTCTAATGCATGCTCTGGGGCACAGGAGGAAAGAAAGCTCCACGCAGGAGTGGAGGTGACAAGGCCCTCCCAGGACCACACCCACGTGGGTTTCCGTCCTGCATGTGTTCACTGCCCTCTTTTCTCTACAGGCCCCCTCCCTGGGAAGAGGTGGCACTAACAGGGCCAGCTTTCGGTCCTCCCGTGAAAGGTGAGTTTAGCTGGGGAAAGAGATGCCCAGCGCTGCACAGGAAGCCTGTCTCCTAAGACAATCCTCCTCTGCTTTTGTTCATAAATGTTATCAGATTGCTAGACAACTGAGGAAAACCAACAGCATGAAAGAGAGAAAAAAGAAAAAACTACTGAGAAGATACAGATCATTCAATGAAAAGAAATCAGAAAAAAAAATCCTTAGCTTAATACCAATGAGAAATGTGAGGTATGTAAAATAAGGATAAACTATTATAAAGGAAAACTAAAATAATGAGTTCCTGGTGATTTAAAATACAATTGCTGAAGTAAAATGAAGTAAAGGGACTGGGTAACAGAGTACAAAGAGATACATACCAAACCCTTACTCAGATGATAAAATGATAAATACAGAACAAAAATATAGAAATTGGAAAATATGAAAGAGAAACATGGAGGATAAATCCAGAGGTTCCACCACACATATAAATGGAACTCCTGGCAGAGGGGACAAATAAATTGCAGGAGACTTTTAATGTATTTTTAAAATCAGGAAAAAAATTTTTTCCAATAGCTTCTCATTTGTCTTCATGGCATACTGTAAATACCAGGAAGACCGGTGTATCTGCTTTTGTTCCCCAGGCACTCTAGCTGGCACAGAGTAGGTGAAGAACTATTATTTAATGTGTGACTAAATAAGTATATAAATGTAGAGTAAATTTTAAAAACTACTTTCAAAATAGGATATTCTTATTAATGGTAAATGGGATAATAAATTTGTGTGCAAGATATAGAAGATTATAAGCCAAATTACTGGATTTAGGAGAGGTATTACTTTCTCCACTTCTGTATTATTATTCATTTTATAACATGCATATATATACCTCTGTGTGATTTGTTGTCTGCTTCCCTCTACCAGAACATAGGCTCGTGAGGGTGGCCTGTTTCACTCACCAGTCCAGTAGTGAACCAGAATCACTGACATAAGTGGCAGCTATGGAGGTGCAACACTTTGCTCTCCCTTCCAGAAAGGACTTAACCTATTCAGCCACAAGAAATGCAATTAGCTGAAAGTGTGTCTGCAGTGTCTTGACTCTGCTACAGTTTTCTAGGCCAGCCAACCTCTTACTGGCAGCCCCCATCAAGGAACTAAGCATGCTGGGGCAACAGGACCTGGCCATTACTGCCCGACACGGGACTCCCCTAATGTGCATTCTTTGTTCCATGTGTTTGCTGAGATGTTATTAAGATCTGCATTAGGATCTGAGGCTCCCCCTGCCCAATTTTGCTTTCTCTCTCTTTTGCTTTCAGGGTCTCCGATCTGCCTCATGGACTGAAGTCTGTCCCTAAATTCTGCTTCCTCCCCTTTTTTCTTTCACAGGCCATACCCCCAACCCCCCAGCAGACCACTCAGTGAGACTGTACTGGCTCAACATCTGCAGCTCAGAGCACTCAACAAACACAACGTAATTGTTATACCATTAAGTTTACAACTAAATGTAAATCTACATTGTTACATAATTAGATCGTATTTGGCAAAGATAAGAGGGCTGGATTTTGAATAGGGCTGACAAGAGATGGGGAGACTAAGGCACCTATTGCTAGACTTTGGGCAAGAGCCAATGAGGGCCTGAAGTTACAGAACTGGGAATGGGTATAAAGAACAGGAAGTTAGCACCAATTCCAAGGTAGACTCAAGACACCTTCTCAACTGACTGGAGGTTGAGAACAATGAGGAGAGAGGCAAATGGGCTTCAGTGTTTCCAATCCAAGTGACTGATAATAATGGTGGCATTTACAGCAAGAGGAGAATAATGAGGGACACTTGTTTAGGGAAATAAAAGAAGTAGTCAAGATTTGTGCGCATGGTTTTAAGTTGCTGACTCAAAAGCCATCCAGACGGAAGCAAGTAACAGCTGGTGAGAAATGCAACTAAAACAGAGGTGAAAGCCTAGGAACAGAGTTTATTTGGATATAAATGCATATGAATTATTTTTTCTAGAAAGAATTTTTGAGGTAATTATAAAAGAAATATGTAAAATACACGCTAATGAAGTAGAAACAGGAAAATAAAAGACCAAAGTGGAAACAAATGTGTTAATAATCAATGTTGCCTAGTTGAGCATCAAATTTGGTTCTGGGAGTTGAATTAAATAGGACATACGGTTGCAAAAACCAAAACAAGCAAGCAAACAAACAAACATACCTTTCAGAAAGGCGGGCATTTGGTGACTACCAGAAAACAGTGTCTGGCATCAAATTCTAAAATTTCTCACATAGACTTTTCTAATGGAGCCAGAGAATGACATAATAGGCAGTGTTTTCATCACCAGTTTTACTACAAAAGCAAATTGTTTTTATATGACTGGATCTTTAAAAGATGACCTTGAACAAAGGCAAATGTTTACACAAATGTGGCCTTCTGATGGTCTATCTTGATTTTAAAAATAAGAAACATAGGTAGGAACAGGTAAGGCATATGCCCCTGTAACCAATTTCCATAAACCTCTGAACTGAGATGTCTTAGGTCATATGAAATCCCGAATGCCTTGTAGGTCATAGTTCAGATCATCAGTGTTGGAACTCAGATCACAGCCAAGAAAGTAGAGGATGTTTATTTTCAAAGAAGCAGACATGTCAATCTTCACACCTAACAGCCTCCTTGCTAAGCCCTGAGCAGATAAAAAGCAGCAAAACACTGCTGGAGTTTCTCAAGAAGTTATTTAATGCCCAAGTCTCCCTGAAAGGGACAACATAATCAGAGAACAACCTTCAAGCAAATTATGTACATGATCAATTTACATGATCTCAATGTAAGAGACAAGCACATTAAACAATGAGTTATTATACAGGTATGAAATCTTTCCCTATTAATTTTGGCCAAAATTAACTGTGACATTCAAGACCACAGAGCACATGATTGAGCAGAGCATGCTTGTGGACTCTAGAGTTTTTATCACTTATCTGAAATATAAAACTACACATCAAAAAACTAAACATAGAATAATTATTCTTATATAACTATGAATGATAAGGCATCTCAGGGTACTTTTCTCAAGCCTAATGTTGCTATACTTATAGATGTATTAAAAAAAAACAAATTAAGCACAGATTTTTGCAAATATACTTAGCTGTTTGGTATTCCCTAGTGTTCTGCACGTACCATTAAATAATCCACTAAAACTTGTAAAAGCTACTTAATCATGCTCACTTAACAAACTAGAACTTACAGAATAGCTCGATAGAAAAACTGAGGCTATATCAGAGTGCCAAAGTTTTTACTTCAAGTATAAATGAAGTTAAGTGAATATACTCTAAAGGAATGATGTTAAAGATGGAAGATTACAAGAAGAGAGGTAAAGACAACTGGACATCTCAGTAGCAATGGAAATCCAACTACATCCTCAACTGAGGGACTCAGAATACTGTTGAACTGGATTTGGGTGGGTGGTGGGGTGAGGTGGCGCAGGTAGGGCATGTGTGTACAAAACACTTGTGTGGGGTGGAGTGGAGGTATAGGAGGAGGGAAGTGAATAAAAACAATCAAATCTGGTAGCTTAAAGTTGCAAGAATAATTAGATGCACAGCATTAGTTTTCCCTCTTTTCAGGAGTGGAAAAATATTCTTAGATGAGCTTCAGACCCAGTAATGACAGTTTCTCCAGGCCAGCAGGGAGAGGCCCTTTCCATCACAGCATCCTCAGTAACCTGACTTTGGGAGTGACACCCCCCTAGCACAGAGAGAAGCCCATCACACTGTTGATCAATGGACCAACACCCACTACTGCCAAGGCAGCCCAGGGGCTCCTCTCTTTTCCACTAAGGCAGTCCTCTGAATGACAGTCAGGGAGGACATGCCTAACAGACAATTGTACACTCAGTGCAAAATTGAAAATGTCCTGTATGGGTGTAAGAAATGAGGTGAGAAATGGCTGGGAAAGGGTCACCCAAAAAAGCTATGTCAACTACCAGCATCATCATTTTTATTGGATAACTTAGTATTTTCCACTTACATGTGTCCTCAGTACTTTGATCATGGTAACTACTAAATAAAAACTAGACACACACACACACAAACACTCTCAAAGGCAGATGACCAGATTGGCTTTAAGGCTGTCCTGCTGCCTAGTTTGCACCCCTCTAGGAAGGATGTGGTGACATCACTTGGACTTATCAGCTTTGCCTCAGGGTCCTATGAGCATTAAATGAGAAGGTGTGCATAAAACACAAAGTAGTACCACAGTAAACGGTAGCTCTATTAATACTGTCATTTAGTTCTGGGTGTCTCAAGAGAAGCATCATACACACTAGCAAAACCACCAAGAGTAGTGGGCAGGAGAATGGACTAACAAGAATACTGATGGGGAAGCACGAAGTGCAAACAGTGGGATTTCTCTATTGGTCCAGCATCTTCATGTTGGAGTCAAGAATTGTCTAAAGTCTAAATCTGAAAAATAATGATGTATATAAAGACAATGTAATATTAAAAAGTGATTGTAGCCTCATGAGTCAAATACAATTACATTTTACATATAATGTCAAGTAGAGTGTACTTCAATAAAGTGACTTTCCCTCCCAAGGGACTTAGCCAGTGCAAAGCCAGGAATGCATTAAACAGCGTAATAGAAAATATCGGGTGATGAGGAGGTTCAAGTGACAGCCAGGTCAGTAGTGCTGCACACCTTGTAGCTGGGAGGTAAATCATATCTGATGGTGATGTACTCCGTTCAGCAAGATGGTTCACCTAAGGTTCTGATTAGGAAAAATGAGTTCATGCACTAATTTTAGTGAATCAATTTATATATATTAAAAATTAACAGAATTACTTAACTGTATTTTATACTGTGATAAAAAGTAGAGACACCACACATTCTTAAATATATAGTTATACTTTAGGCGGCTTCATTTCAGCTATAACAGAGGTTGAAATGAGAAAATGCCTGTCAGATCAAAGGCTTATTAAAGTTCCTGGTACATTATAAGTGCTCAAAAAGTGTTATTCAGAGTCACAATTTGTTGTATATTAATCATACTATGACAAATGAGATTTGAAAATTCTAAGTTGTGTGGCCCAGGAAAACACAGCAGGTACTCTGTGCAGCTGCCTTCCTCTGGACCACCTTCCTGGACTAACCACTGCTTCAAGTTCCCTCTGTAAACCACGAGGACAAATGCCCAAGGGCTCTAGTAGGCAATCTCAAGTGCCACACGCTTTCTGTTCCCATCAGCTGGACTTCATGCTGATGAAGAATCGGCTGTGTCCTCCCAAACCTGTTTATGTCAGGTGACATGTTATTCTAATCATGACATTTAATGAAACATCATGAAAGCTATTGGGATAGGAGTCTGAAAGATAAATCTTGTTTCTACTAAAAACTGCATTGAATGCTCTGGAAAGACAATAACGGTAAGGTGCTATAAAGTAAGCTGTTGGATTAGGAGTAAGAAAATTACAAATAATGAGAAAAAATATGAAAGAAACCTAAGATTCTATAAAATCTGGATTGCTCTGCTAGTGTCTTTTATGTTTTAGCTCTTATGGTTTATACTACTTATACAGTATGGAATTTTAAATTGTAGAATCACTGTCAAAGAAAAGCCCCTGGCCTTGCAAAAGTTTCACAAACACACTTTTATATGTAAAATGAAAATAAAATATTGAGTATATGTTTTAAAGATTCCCTGCTTGAGCGGATATTTTCAATTAACCAGTTGCATTTATGTTGGGTAACGGTATTTTCCATTCTTCAAATTGGAAACTACTTTGCATTAATTAGTGACTTTTAAATTCATGAAGTGTTACGATCTAAACTGGATTACTCTGAGATAAGTGTTCAAACTTTTATCCCATATTTTTGAAAGTTTTCAAATTTCTACCAAACTTAACCATAAAAATATATTCCTTCCCTTTAACGTAACGTAGCAGAAAGCAAAGTCCAGCATGACTCTGAGAACATAACGCTGGTCAAATACACAAGTGGAATCCTGGCTCCATGACAGCTTCACACTTGAATCACTTAACCACATAAACCCCCATTTTCTCATCTGAAAAATGCCATCAATAACAGTGCCTACCTCAGTGGGCATAGAGAGGCTGAAATGAGAAAATGCCTGTCAGATCAAAGGCTTATTAAAGTTCCTAGTACATTATAAGTGCTCAAAAAAGTATATTATTATTATTATATTATCTAATAATACAAAGAGAGTGCCTTTTACTATGTAAGTAAGATTATAACTAATACGTTCTCTCTCGTTGGACTCAATGTGCCAGTTTTTAGCAAGACGGCCTCCACCTATAGCTCAAACACCTGTGGAAAATTTTCCCAGGTACAATAAAGCAGGGCTTCTCAGCCAGGCACAATTTTACCTGTTAAAGGACATCTGGCAATGTCCGGAGATATTTCAAGTTGTCAAAACTGGGGTAGGGGAGGGGGGTACCTACTGGTATCGGTGGTGTAGAGGCTAGGAATACTACTAAACATCCTATACCTGATAATGCAGAGGACAGCCCCCTCCAGCAAAGAACTACATGGCCCCAAGTGCCAAGATGGCAATGTTGAGAAAGGATGAGTTAAGAAAGAAATGTTTTATAAAATCCGAACACCAGAAAATTATTCTGAGAAAAAGAAGATTGCTTAAAAATGAAATTGGGATTTTTTTTTTTGTTATCATATTGATTCTAAGACCTATGCCACAGATATTTAAGAAGCATGGATACTTAGTAGTGAGAAAAGGTTCTTTTGGTCAATAACCCCTCTTGTATGGGTCTACCATGTAATAACCTTACAATAAGTTTTATTCTAATGTGAGCAATGTAAGGAAGCTATTATGAGTACTAGAAGTGAAACTTCATTCAGAAGAATAAACCTAAACAAAATTCAAAAACCCCACAACAGTAGGTAGGAAATCAAAATGTTGCTGTAGTACTCTGGATAGAGGGGACCTCGCTCCTAGGCCACAGGTTCCTGAACTGGCTAATGAACCATAGGTGTATTAGGTCCTTCCTTGGCGAGCATCCTGTTTCCCAGCCTGGGTACTTGCATGACTCATTCTTCAATTAATAATGATCCTCAAACTCACTATTCAAAAGCTCTTAAGAGTTCATTTAAACTGCTTGCTTTTCAATAAATTGCAGGGGCTGTCTTAAAAGTATGACATAAAACTACATGTAAAGTGAAATCTAACAATATATGTATATACTTCCACGACCCCACCCGAGAAAAGACTAGAAAGGAAGTCACCAGCATGGAAGTCCCCACCATACTGATCTCTTCAGTGTCTTTTCTACTCAAATCTAGTACATCGGGATTTGATTCTTGGCTTTGAGATTTATTGGTTCAATGAATTCTAGTTAATTTTCACTAAAATTCCTGAGACATGGATAGGAATGTATAATTCCCATTTACTGATGAGAACATCAAGGCAGAAAATAAATGGTCTTGTACTAACTGTTAAAGTGCTAAGTAAATTAAAGGCAACATTAAAATTTTAAGGATTACAAAATAAGGTATAAATATTTTCACCTTTATATAACATTTATCATGGAAGGTGACACAGTAAGCCTTCAGCACAAAGACTATCATTTCATCCACTAAATTTTAAAAGCCATTACTCTTTAATATGCAAGATTTTTTTCTATCTAGGAGGAAATAACTCAAAAAATGCAAAAAGACATAAACTGCAGCAAATACCTATTTAACTATTTCACCACCAAGAGAGAGAAGGTATTCATGCAAATATTACATAATACTGCTGAAAATGCTTAATAGACAGTCCTCTATTTTTTTCAGAAAAGTACAGCAAAAGAAAATAAAGATCTCTACTCACCCTTCTGATAGAAGAACTTCCTGTAATAGTAGGCGCCAAGGTCCACGTGTTCCACAATGTATCTCTTCACTCGGTCGAGATGCAACACCAGACTTTCCTTGGGCACTTCAAGCACAGCCACTCCTGCATTTGTGCAATGAGAGCTCAGTGTGGACTCAAAGGAGGCACTTTCACAGCCACTGAAGGAACCAGAATTTGATTTTGACAAGCTGATTTTCCTTTCACCTTCTCCACCTATCTCATTCCGAAAATATGGACAGCTCATTACAAGTTCATTGCTTTTATCATCTCCCTGGTCCATGCTGAGGCTTCCTTTGGAATTCAGGTCCTCCGTGCTGCCCATTGGGGAGCTAAAACTGGCTGAGTGGGACAAAGGGCCCGAGACCAAGGATGCCACGGCAGCGGCCGAGGCCCCCGTGGTGGTATTTCTCCTCTTAATAATGTTATGCCTGTTCATTATTGCCTCGTTCAAGTCAAATAATATACTCTGGACATCATAGTGGGCAAAGCACTTTGGACATGTCCAGGGCCTGACCGAGTCTTCTGATCGGTTATCCTCAAGATCGGACGATTTCCCAAGCTCATCACCTTTGGCATTGCGTAATTTACGAAAAATAGATGAGTCCCCGGTTTCAGACTTGGAACGCCGCTTGAGTGGTTTTTCCCTCTCCTTAAAGAGCCTGAGGTTCTCTCTCTGTGAGATGGGCCCGTCTATAACATCCAAGGAGAAACCAGAACCCTTGCCCCCACCAGCGATGAGAAAGTCACTGAGCTTGGTTGGGGTTGGACCTCGATCAGATTTGTCATCTTTGTAGCCCTTTAACAAATCAAAGAAGTTTTCTCCCGAGGTTCCTTGCTTATCAATGGAAGATGTGCTACCATATTCCCTGTGCAGCGATGGCCCCGTCTTGTATGTGGGCGAGATACATTCATCAAAGCTATCCACGTCAAGTTCACTTATGGTGATGTCACTGTTGCTCCGCTGCCGAATTCTACGAAGAGCTTTCCTGGGGGAGCTGGGATAGGCTTCAGGCATGAGGAATCTGGAGTCCATGTTCTCCGACGGTCTGGTCTTGTTCTTCAGCGTGTTCTGTATGCTTTTTAACATGGCTGAGTCACTGGAATTGAGGCTAACAGAACTCCCCTGACTCACAGGACTGCTTTTGGAGGACAGACTCTCAAGGCAACTTGAGGTTTCTATTTCCTGGCTTGAACGGCTAGATTCCTTTACGTTTTCCTTTCTTGGGGGCCAATCTGCAATCCTTGCCCTAACCCCCATCTTTGGGACGCCGGGGGTCGAGGTTATGTGGTGGGAACCTTCACTTCGGGGGGGCCCTACAGGAGCCATAACTGATGATCCTAAGCTGCCATTTTGGGACCTGAAGCGCCGCATGTAGAAGTCATCAGTGTGGACCTTGGGGGTGCCATCTGTGCCGACAATGGAGGCCCTTTCAGTGGTAACAGGCCTCTCTGTCTGCGACCGTTTCAAGCTGGTCATGATGTAAAAGCAATCAGACTTAAATCCCTGCAGAAAGGACCAGCATATCTAAGTTGTAAATGTGCACTTCTCTTTTGGAGAACAGTTTCCAGAATATATAGCAATTGCATGAGATCTTAATCTTTTTCATTTAAAAGGTTAAATGATGCCTTATTTTCAATCCTCGGAAAATCCAGATCTTCAAAACATTATAATCCACGATAGTTCCTTTGCTTCACTTTAATAGATGGCTTTCTTTCAGAAAAGCCCAAATGGAGCTTGTATTACTGGGGCTCTGTGATTGCTATAAGCCCATGCTTTCTCTAAAAGAGAGGACAATTGGAATTAGCATTTGATAAAATACATCTAAAAATAAAATATGCAATTCCAAACCCAGACACATGAAAATAAAACTCAGTAATGGACTTTGGTTCACAGTTCACAACCCATATTTTTAGTAAAGCAGGTTCAAAAGAAAGTGAAAGCATTTAATAAAATCTGTCATTTAAATGATATACACTTTAAAAGATTATTACTTTAAGCTTAAACTGTTTCATATAAAGGGGGAGGAGGATGGGGTGGGAGACGAGGATGGGGTGGGGGAGGGGGAAGAAATCTCATTCCAAGACATCAAGGCTCCTGTCCCAAGTACAGGCTTCCATGACCTCTAATAATGTAGGATATCACGAACCACTTTGCTGACCAGAAGTTCAAGCCATAACCAACAGAGTTTGACAGAGCAATGCAATTTTTTTTAACAGGACTGAAAATGGAAAATTTATTCTATATTTTGCAATAGTCACTTTTTAACACCTTCCATATTTCAAAAGCCTTACTTTTTATTTCCTTACAAAGGCTTAACATAGTTGGCAAGAGCAAATACAACAGAGAGAAAATAAACAGGGTTTTCCCGGAGCCATTATACCCATTAGCACTCTTCTGCATTTTCCTCTACTGTATTACTTACCCCGATGAGGAATATTGCAGAACGAATCCAGCGTCCACCACCTCCTCCCAAGCTCTTTAGTCTACTCTAAGAGCTAGAAATATTTCACTAATTAACAAAATGCCTGCATTTCCTTACGCTCTGCAACCCACCCCACCCTTCGGTACTAATTTATGAAGACAGCAGAAACAAAATGCTGCCCTGGATAGACCTCTCCATATTCCCCAACAGACGATAGAGAACTGTTAACATCCTTCCAGGTGACGGGTGAAGAAAACCAACTTCCTCAGGAGCACGTCCGTCAGGAGGCAAGAGGCACAGATTCTGAGTACAAAACCCTGCATGGCTGCGTACATCCTGAAAATAAAGGCAGAGGACTCTTTTCCAAGGCTCCACAAATTACACAAGAGGTGGCCTTTAAATTCTTGCCAAATACATGTTTGGGAAGATGCTGGTGAAGCAGCACTGCGCTGACAGGGCTGCATTGTCTACAAATCACGGCTGACACCCCGAGGACGAGGACGCCCCGCGCTCGCTGCACTCCACTCAACGGTAACAAGCACTTACTTCCACGATAATTAAGCATCTCGCTAGTCGGCTTCCTGCCTCCAAGGCAGCCGCTTTAATTCCCCTTGCAGGACGCAGCATCATTTTAGAAGCCTGGCTGCTATTTAAAGGCTGGAACATTTAGGGGTGTTTGGAAAACTGCATGCTGCCTGCAGAACGCAGGGGCCGGCTGAGCTCCAGCTGGGCTCACAGGGGTGGCCAGATCAACGCTGATTTTTTCACTCTCACCCCCCTTCCCCATCTTTTGTGAAGGGGATAATGGTTTTGCACCACTGCCTAATGAAACCTGGCTTTTGAGCTTTCTAGATACTTGTTCATCAGATTGCTACGATTTCCTTTACGTTTCAAAACTTTACGTGCTCCTCTTGAACTGTAAGCCTTCCACTGGAAGAAATGCCAACTGTTGCTCCCTAAGGCAGTGAGGGGGGGGCAGCACATGTGGCCATAGCTAAGGTTCAAGAAGTGCTTTGCTCCTCATAAAATGGAAGTAAACCAGTCAACTGAATCAAAGCGCAAAGTCACAAGTCCATCGCCAAAGAAAAAATCTTTAGAGGCCTCAAACCACCATTTATGAAACTTATGAGAATTCATTTTCTAACGAGGGAGGAAAAAGCTGTTTATTTCAACGAAAACAGCTTTCAAAGAAAGGATACACTAGCATAAAGACTAATTCTAAGCAGATTTTTATAAAGATCACAAGCTCCCAGAAATCCAAATAAGTCGCCTACTATTACCAGAACTTTCATTCTTTAAATGGCCCACACACCAATGACACCATGCATGGTAAAAAGACATTCTCGGCACACTTCATTACCCATAGGAAATACTTTGTTGCAGACCTGTTCTTTTTTTTTCTTTAGGATATGTGAAGTTATATGCATTGCAGGAGGAAACTGAAAGCCAGCACTAAAATATAATCAAGACAGCAGACTTGGAAATGCCCAACCCTGGCAGTCGCTACTACAGTCCCTCCACTTCAGAACCATCTCATATGCATCCTATAGTTTGTTTGTTTTTTTTTGTAGATAATTATTTTTTTATTGAAGGGTAGTTGACACACGGTATTACATTACATTAGTTTCAGGTGTACAACATAGGATTCAACATTTATATACATGACAATTCTAGGTACCAGCTATCACCATACCAAGCTGTTACAATATCTTGACTATATTCATTACATCCCGGTTACTTATTATTTTACCATTGGAAGTGTATACTTTTTTTTTTTTTTGTGAGGGCATCTCTCATATTTATTAATCAAATGGTTGTTAACAACAATAAAATTCTGTATAGGGGAGTCAATGCTCAATGCACAATCATTAATCCACCCCAAGCCTAATTTTCGTCAGTCTCCAATCTTCTGAGGCATAACAAACAAGTTCTTACATGGAGAACAAATTCTTACCTAGTGAATAAGTTCTTACATGGTGAACAGTACAAGGGCAGTCATCACAGAAACCTTCGGTTTTGCTCATGCATTATGAACTATAAACAGTCAGTTCAAATATGAATACTCATTTGATTTTTATACTTGACTTATATGTGGATACCACATTTCTCTCTTTATTATTATTATTTTAAATAAAATGCTGAAGTGGTAGGTAGATACAAGATAAAGGTAGAAAACATAGTTTAGTGTTGTAAGAGAGCAAATGTAGATGATCAGGTGTGTGCCTGTAGACTATGTGTTAATCCAAGCTAGACCAGGGCAATAAAACATCCACGTATGCAGAAGATTTCTCTCAGAACGGGGGGGTGAGGTTCTAAGCCTCACCTCTGTTGATCCCCAATTTCTCACCTGATGACCCCCCTGCGACTGTGCCTGTCTTAGGTTGTTCCTCCCTTGAGGAATCTTACCCGTCTCTGGCTAACCAGTCATCTTCCGGGGCCATACAGGGAAATGTAAAGTTGGTAAGTGAGAGAGAAGCCTTATTGTTTGAAATGGTTAGCTTTTTACTTCTTTGCAGATTTATGCCCTGTAGCTTCTATGCCCAGCATTTGTCTTGAGGTATCTTTACCACTTGGAAGAATTATGATACTCGGTAAATTCGATATGAGGCACGAATTCTATTTAAGGGTTGTAATTAGGAAGGAAGAAGAAAAGCTATAGAAGTAGCAGGCAGCAGAAAACATGGGAAGATTGATTATTTCTTTGACATATCTTCTTGTAGAGTAACTTCAGCATGTATAGGTTTTAAGCTACTACTTAAATTGCGCACACACATTAACATAATAGGAGTATAGTTACATAACCTAAGCATACCTGTAATTACCAGCCATCTCCAGTGAAACCAAGAAAACCAGTTAGGCACCTTAGGCATTTGTGAAAACTTATCTATGATATGGTGGATATTGTCCAACTGAACTTGAACAGTCTGAGAGAAATCAGACAAATTAAAACAACCCATTCCTGGGGAATGTTCACATCCCTTATGTTCTTTTAACAGTAAATAGTCTGTAGTAGTAAGATTTTGGAGCGCTACAATTTGCACTTCTCCTAATTCTTGATTGAGTTCCAACAGTATAGATCCAGTCAAATTTGTTGTTTTACTGTATGCACAGGCCAGCTTAGATATCTCCTTCCTCATTCCCATGGCAAGCATCCTATAGTTTTAAAGATCTTATATTTAAACACAAAATTATCTTCATAATTTAAAAGAAAAGCCGAGACTCCTCTTACATCCTGAGCAAAACAACTCAATGTTTTCTTTTAATTTCAAAATATAGATGGGCACATGGGGGGAGAGAAGAGAGACTACCTACAGTTTAGAGACCTGTAAAAACAGAAGGTTGAAGATGGACAACAAAGTAACAGATTTTTTTTCCTATCATTACACCCTTTCCTATTCTATCCCCCTCTCGTCCTCTCTTTCTTTGCTCTTCCTCTCCATCTCCTTCTTTTCCCCCCTTTTTTTATAGCATCAAACAAACCCCTTTAAGTGCAATATAAACTTTGGACACTGGCTAGCCTATGTGGAACATATATGCTTCCAATTTATTAAACTACTAGTCAAAAATAAATATGTCACCTGTGTGTGTAATATGATGACAGATCAATAACTCCTAAAGCCTATTCCTGAGGGTTGATGGAAACAGCAAACATATACTGACAATTGTTAGCAATTATCTTAATTATCAGCAAGCCTACCTCAGCATCATTAAATACAGTAAAAAGCAACAGAATTAAACGAAGAGCCATACTAATTTACAGCATGTCACCTCCATCTGTTGAAAGAGTAAGCTACATTAAAAAAATTCCCTTGTTACATGTTTAATTTTGTAGTTCTAGGTACTATTTGAGTCCCTGGTAGACCCACTTAGCTAGAATACCAACCCCACTATTAAGTTCAGTTGAGTTCTTGGAAACTATATGAGAAAACCAGAGGATGCACTTCAAATTCTACCAGTTGAAAATCTTTCCATCACTCAAGGTCTATCACAATGCACCCTACCCACCCTTTTCTGATCATGTTAATCTTCCAGAAAAAGGACTTTCTCCTCTTCTCTCTAAATCATCTCATCTTTCCTGCATTCTCTTCAGAGTACCAACCACACAGCTGGTGAGAGGGGCACCAGAGGAGCAATCCCTTCCGGTGTGCAAAGCTACAGGCTTTGTCTTTCTGGCTCTTTGAGACATTCAGACTTTCGACCCCTCCTCCCTCCTTCCTGAAACTCTCCTCTGGACTTCCATGACAACCAGGTTCTTCTTCATCCTCTCCCGCCTGTCTCTTTTTGCTGACTCCTCAGTGTCGCTGGCAGCCCCATTTAAAAGCAAAGGATTCCAGAGCGGTATCCCTGGTTTACTTCTCTTACCCTTCTTACTTTTGGAAGAGGCCATAAAGGGTATTAGACTCGGGATGTGTGTGAGTAGTGAGTGCACTAGGATGAGACAGCAGGCATGTGCACACTGCAGTCAAAATATTACTCTGGAAATCAGGGTGTTAGCTTGGTTGGATCACAGTTGCCTGTACAACTGAATGAACACAGAATAATGAAATTAACTGGGGTGATATTGGCTTGGTAGCCAGTACTGTCTGGTCATGACATAGGTGCCTGCACCTTTAAGCACCATCTCTATGCAGTTACCTGCAAATCTCTACTCATGATCCTCTTTGCCTAAACTCCAGATAAAACATAAGCAAGTGCTCATTTGCTATCTTCCTTATTCATCTATTTTCTACAATGAACTAACAATCAGAAAAATGGAAAAACAATTTTTTCCAAGAAATGAATGGGTGATAAGGAAGTGAGAACAATAAATAATTGAAGGAACTAAATGAAAGGAACAACATGGAAAACTTTCTTTTTGCCAAGGGTTTCAAGTTTAAAGGCTACACAAGATGAGGGAAGAAAAACAAAAAAACAAAAAACAAAAAACAACTACTACAGTTCCTGTCTTGAAATAATTTACAATACAAGGTGGTACACTGACCAAAAAATATAGCATTCCTCATCAAATACTTCCATATTTTCAAATGGGGTCTTGTTAGATTCCTTAACTGGTATAGTCTCCAATACGGGACCAATGCTCAATGTTTAAGTCAATACAATAAACTTTGATAATGAGTAACTCTACAAGTGCCCAATAATCCAGAGATAAGCAATATGAGTAGCATGAAAGTGTCAAGGTAGTTTATGAGGTTGCATTCATGGATTTAGAATGCCCATGAATATTCTTATTTGAATGCAATAGGAAGCTTTATTTTAAAACTTCACAGCACTTGAACATTAGATTAGCAAAGATAACCAAATAAGGCAAACTATTTTCTTTACATCCCTCCCTGTTTTTCCTGAATTTCACTCACACTACATCAAAGTACCATGTCAGATGCAAGGGCAGTCTGACTCTTTCAACTTACCCTAAAACACATACACACATTCAGTGCAGTGTCATGCACAATTTAAGATTTATGAATCAGCACATAACTTCTTAGACTGGAATTTCCCCCTTCTTTCATTTCCATTCTGTCTCTTCAACAAAAAGCAGGAAAGATGGGGAAAAGTGAAGTTGATAATCTTGTTCCTGTTCTCCAAATGTTCACTGTCTGAAAAAGACACCACTGAGGGAGGCAGAGAAGATTCAAATGCCTTACCCTGAAATTAACCAAGTGAATAAAGAAGTTAGGGATACAAAACATATATAATAGGATAGTTACATTTGAATTTAGAGATAAGAAAGCAATTTAAAACATGGCCTATTCCGGCCAGAGTAATAACAAAAACAGAGCATAACATCTGCCTCCCACCCACCCTCTTAACTAAAAAAAGTTCAGTAAAGAAAAGTTCAATTTCAAAGGCCTAGTAAGGCCTGAAGATACTTTGTCGCTGAGGATGAAGGAACCAATGCGAAAGCTTGATGGCAGAAGAGGGTCATGACAGAGTAAAGGTGTGCAGTAGGCTATATGTGGAATAACTGATGTGATGGGTAGTCTAACGATTTCACAGCTGGCAAACTAGAGGAGAACAGAAATAAAGGTGAATATTTACCTCATATTTAAATATGACTAAAATTATGCAATAAGCAATTAAATATAATGCAAAAGAGGTAGGTTTGAGAAATGTAAAGTAGGAAGGTAAAAGGTAGAAGGTAGATTAAAAGGTAATAAGTAGAAAGGGAACAGCGCATCAGAATATTAGAGGAAAAATATGTGTGTGTGGAAAAATAATGTGTGTGTGTGGTGCAATAAACTAACACTTTAAAGGAAAAGAAATAGGAGTACATCAACTCACCAGGGGTACTGAGAGCTTCCACGCCTGACACCAGGATATTAAGAGACCAGACTAGACCAATGAAGGAAATCAGTTTCTAATGCATTAATTTGTATATTAATACTCATTTTAAGTAGTTTAAAAATATATTCATCAGTATGGGAAACTCTGGTCTGGCACTGAACAATTTATTATCAAATATGATCTGGGGAAAGGTGAATATGAGAAATAATTGCCAGAGGACAACTAATAATAAATGTCTCATTAAATGTATACAATAAATATACAGGGGAAAATGCTTGTCAACTTCCTTCAAATTGTGCTTCAAATCCTTCAAGTTATTAACCCATTAAAAAAAGGTCCCATAATTAAATAAGGCAGGGACACACTATATAACACCTTCCTTAGGATATGACAATACTTCTTAGTATATTAAGGGCGCCAATAAATCTGCAGTTAGAAGAAAGAAAAACAAAACAAAACACCAACCCCACCACTAACTTTATTAAACTAAGAGATTTCTTAACCGATCTGACCATGAACTTACTTTTTAAAAAATAAAACATTTTTTTCACTGCGCATCCTATTGAATGTAACTAGGAACAAGCAGGCCCTATTTTAGAAGAATTCAGGGTACAAACAAAATTGCACATACATTATAAATTTAGCTATGCTCTTTTAAAAGTTATACATAAACAAATCAAAGGAAGTTCACCAAAGGATTTACAATGCATGTCTTTACATAGTTGGATTATGAATAATTTCTTGGTATTTTTTTTATATGTCTTTATTTTCTAAAATAAGCATATGTAACTTTAATAACCAAAAGAAATAACTTAGGAGAAAAAAAAATATCATTCTGTTGTTAAAAGAAAATAAAAGATGATCTGGAAAATGTGGTATGATGAATGCATATTGAATACTAATTATAAAATACTGCACTATGTTCAACTCCAAGCACTCAAATCACCAAACAAGTCAAAATTCAAGAGATGTCAGGTCCTTCCAATGAGATGATTTTGTGCTAAAATCCCCTGATTAAAATGAAATCAAAGAGGGCTGGCTGCATTAAGTATACAGACTTAAAGATTATAAGATTATCTGTATTTTGGGTATTTGATTAATTACTTCATACAGATGATTAAGACAATTGCTCGTTCCTCATTTGCAGATGCTTTCTTTATATTTAATATTGACGTAAAAGTCCCCTTGTGCTCAATGAACCTCCATTTCACCCCCTCAACAGGCTGTGGTGACCTGGAAAAAATCTGGGGAGGCTGTCTAGGTGCAGCACAGACTGAGGCAGCAGGACTCAGTCCCCTTTCCTAAGACTCATCCACTTTCCCACGTGCATGTATATTTCACCTTTTGTCCTTTCAATCCTCCTTCTACAGAGATTTGGGCTAAATTTGAAGAATGTTACCTTTGGACTAAAGGCCAACACTCTGGAAAGCATTAATTATCAAAGGGATAGGAGGTAGCGGTGGGGCAAGAAACTGAAACTGCAGTTACTCTGGAGAGGAAGCCTAGTAGTACTGACTTTCTCCTCTGAGGGCAGACGGCAAAGCAATGGTCCAAACTGGACTAAGACTTAAATTAGGTAACTTATAAAACTGATCCACATTTGATGAACCTCGCAGAGGATCTCAAGAATCTTCACTAAGACAGCTTGTCAGGCTGCTGACATGGACTGTACAGTGCTTTGCACTAAGCTAAGCATCAGAGAAGGAAGGAGAAAAAGGGGATGCTTACATCCTAATCTAACTGTCAAAAGGAGGAATATAGGAAACCAGAGGGTTCATTAGGACAGAATGTCACAAATGGCTTTATTAAAGATATCAGGGTTCTCTCAACTGAATATTTATATTCCAAAAAGAATTTAAGTGCACTTGAAAAAAGCATGTTTAAATTTAGCTTAGAAAAAGGAAGGATAGGAAGCATCAGAAAGAACAGTGGCTGAATCTACTTATTTCTACACATAACTCCTAATATCCAAATCATTATTAATCTTGATTAATATCAACAGTAACCTTATTTCACTCAGCAGATTTTGAAATATCACCCAAGGACCAAGATTTAAAAGAAAAAAATTAGAACATTGAATCACCCCGCACAGCCTTAGCGTTTCCATAGGTACAGGTCACAGACAGTCTGTCTGCTTCACGGTGCTCACATTTCTGAGCACAAGCTCTCCCAATGGGGCTCCTGGGGAGCAGGCCTCTTGTCCTTGTCCCCGACCCTCCATTCTCCATACTCACAAGCACCCCATGTCCATTTCCAAGCTCACACCTACTAGGCTTTCTCTTGATGAAAAATGGAAAGACAGAGAATTTATGGTAGAAAAACTACTTTGAAAGTATATTATAAAAGGAAAAGCCTCCCACTACAGCCCGAGTTATCACTTCTGAAGTCAACTACACCATGAATCTCTGTATTGAGCAGAAATACATCCAGTGGGAGAGAAAATACTGGTAACTTCCTTAAAATGCTACAGTTGTCATGGCACTTTCTTTCAGGTACCTTCAGTGGCTCCTCAATTGTCACCCTATTATTGTGTGATTTCAGCCTGGAATTCAGGACGAGTGGTACCTGTCCCTAAATGGCTTCCTTGTCCTGTAACAGTAAGACATAGGTCTGCTCTAGACAAACCATGGCCCCTTTTCATAAAGCTCTACCAGACCCCGGCCCTGAATCAAGCATGTCCCTCTCTGACCTGGCACTCAGAATGTTAAATTGTTAGTTATTAGAAAGAACAACGTGTCTGGATCCTTCATTTTCCATATGTGGCATCTCAGGGCCAAAATTTTTAAGTCCACTGAAGGTTAAAACAGCTAGGGGCAGACGCCACGTTTGAAGCCAGACCTCCTTGTTCTCTGACTTCTATCCTGTTGGCTACACCATGCTGACCTTCTAGAACATGCTTTTTCAACAATTGCTGCCAACAGTTGTAACTACAGTTTGAGCATTCATTAGGCACCAGGTACTGTACACTACCTCATTTCCTCCCCACAGAAATCTGCAGGGAGGAATTAGCCATCGTAGTTTGTGTGTGAAGATCCTGCCACTGAGAAGGGACTCACCAGTGTCCTAGGGTCTGATCCCTAAGCCATGTTCCTTGCACCAGAACATCCTCCCTCCTAAAAATGCCTCTCATACTACTTTCTGAAAGTCTGTAATTAACTCTTCATGTGGTTGGGCCTTTCCTTCCCAGTTACATGCTTAGGTACACCTGAGGGCAGAGGTCCATCCAGTCCTTATCCCCAAAGCATCTAGGCTCTGTGTCCTTGAAAAGGCATCACCAGTAACAAAAGCCACATGATCTCAGTTAAGCTGGGTCAGAAATTCACCAATAAATTAACAGAATTTATATTGTAATCTAAAATATAATTATGGTTATCTCGTAAAATATTAGTTTTAAGGGAGACAAGTCAAAAAAAATCTACATAACCAAAACTTAACAGATCTCAGCTCTATTGTCCTCACTTAAAGAGCCCTTACAACAGTAATGAATGAAAAATAACAGCAATTTGACCTTCCCTCTGCAGTCATCTTCAAAGGGCATGAAAAATAGCTAGAAAATTGGTAAATGAAGAAGAACTGGATAAAGCACCATCACAATGATATAACTAGAAGGCAAAGTAATGCACAATAGGGTCAGCTATTAAAAATCCTATGACAGGAAATAAACACATTCTAGGCAAAGAAAGGGGTGGTTAGGACAGCAAAGGTGAGACAGCCAACAGGAAATCCAGAAATTAAAAATAACTCTCATCAAATTAAAGATGGTCAAGATAATTATGTCTTACCCTCGGGTAATTTTTCTGCCATGCAAGTCTCCCCATTGCTGCCCCCCTTTTTCAAAGCTATTTTTAAATGAATGAATTATATGCTTCTTGTTTAAGCTGAAATAGTAAAGAAGAAAGTGAAAAATAAGTCTTTCCTTCAAGACATCCCAATCCCAACCTCAAGAGTAGCCACTCCTAATAATTTGTGTATTCCAGACGTTGTGTACAGGCCGGGCACACACACAATAAAACAGGCCCTGATGTGTGTGACAGAGAAAGGATTCAGCACACAAACTGCTCACCCCTGGAGAGACTTAATCCTTACTTACAGAACCAGGACAGGAAGACAGAGGGGTAGCTGGTGAAGAATGAATCCATCTGCTTATGTTCAGGAGAGGCAGAGGAACTCCCCTTGCCAAGCTGATACATAATACTTGATAAAACTCCTCACTACTAACACATTTTGAATCTTTTTATACACATCCGCATTCTAAAAATAGGAGCCCTCCATAAGTGTTTCTGGCAACTTGTCAACAAAAATTAAGACAGGAGCAAATCAAATAACTTCCTTTGATTCAAGGCACACCACATTGCTCTAGGTTTATTTTTTCTTTACTAATTATGCACATGTACAAATATACATGCATATTATACATAACCTTCAAATGAAATTATTTTCACCTATTCCCCAAATGCAGAATTTCCCCATGTCTAAATGAGATTTTACTCAAAAAACTTTATTGAGGTATAATTGCATTTATTTCAGGTGTACAATTTAACAATTCAATATTTGATATATTGCAAAATGATCAATTCATCCAGTTAACATCTGTCACCATACCTAGTTACAAATTCTCTTTTCTTATGAGAACTTTCAAGATCTACTCTCCTAACCTCTTTCAAATAAGTGATACAGTATTATTAACCATAGTTACCATGCTGTACATTACATCCCCATGACTGACTCATGTTATAACTGGAAATTTGTACCTTTTGACCCCCTTCACCTGTTTCACTGCTGCCCCTCCCATCCCCACCTCAGGCAACCACCAATCTGTTGTCTTTATTCATGAACTTGTTGTTTTGGTTTGGCTTTTTTTTTTTTTTAAGATTCCACATTACTCACACATTTATTAACTTTATCACTTAAACTTTCATTTACAAACTAGAAAAAAAGTTAAGTAGAATGCAAACCAATCAAGTGCTCAAAGATAAAATCCTGTGGCGTAAGTCTTTTGCTTCTTGTTCACCCTTTTCATTTTTGTGGCAAAGTGAAATAAATCCCGTAACTGGAATGGTAAGTTGATCTTAAAATGCCCTCTTGTGTGTTTGCATTAGCACTCACTTTAAAATGGATCGCTTTGCCTATTCAGTACTAAGTGTTTATAAAGTGCATGTAAAGCACAACACTTAAACTCTCTTGCTTAGAACCTCACAACAGCTTCCCTCAGCTTTCAGGGTAAAAGAATTTCCCAAATGCATGACACATCTCCCTAATGAACAGTTTAGTCCCTATACTCTGTGAACCTTCAGCTCCAGTCAAAGGGGAAAGAACCGCTACAATTCCGTGAATGTACTCTGAATGCACTCATGAGCCCTCAGGAAAAAACAAGGGGCAATTTCTACTGGATCACAACCTCATACAACTCTCATCCCTCATTCTCTTGGCTTATTCCTACCAATCCCTTTTTCTCCTGTTAAATTCTTCTTCCTTCTTCAAGACTACGTTTGGGTGTAGTCCCTCCCAGGAAGCTAGTTAGCTATGCCCCACCCCTCCCATGCCATGTCACCCTTTATACTGCACCCCTTCAGAGCACTGAGATAATTTAAGGTAATTAAAAATCAAGATAGGGATTCTCTTGATAAAAATGATAAAAGAAATCATCATTTTACTAAGCATTATTACCTTCTAACACCAACCAGCTCCTGACAAAATTACTGACTTTGAAGTTTTTTGACAAAAGTGCAGTTGAAACAAGTTTAAAAGAAAAAATATGTTGGAGCAAGATAAATTCTTTAACAGAACACAAGCACAAAAAAGGCCTAACTAGGGTTATAACAATCGTGGGTATAATAAGCATCAAAACGACACTGCATTATTTTATACCTGTTAGAAAAAATTCTAAGAATGCCAGTTGTCACTATTAATGGTACCACAGTTAAAACAGACATCCTCATGTTGCTAGAGGCAACGGAAATTAGTAGAACCCTTTCAGGGGGGCGGAAGGGGAAAAAGGGGGGGTACATCAGGAAATATTCATATTTTGGGGCTCTGTAATCTCTCTCTCAACATCGGAAATGCACGGCTGTTCAAAGGCGGAAGGGACTGCCCTCTGCAGAGCTCTAGGACTCCTCCGCATAGTCCCACCAGCTCTGCAATCTTCATTCTTTGGGATTAAAGCTCTGCCAGATTTTGCACTGCTTGTGATATCTTAGAATCCACTCTTTCTCATAAAGTCCCAACAGTTCTCCCACATCGTTGGTCCCCAAAAGACAATGGTACAGGGTATCTTCACTTCCCAAGGTTTTTTGATGCAACATCCATTAAGCCACAAGTATTTCAGGCCAGGAATTCTTCCAATCTTCCCAGCTACTCAGGTCCTCCAATTCTGGGGTGGTATGGAGTCAACATTTCCTAGAATCCCTCTATAAAGGTATTCACGTTCAGCTCTCTCCACATCATTAAATAGCTACAATACACCCATCTCTCTCTGCTGACCAAACTCTTGATAATTCTAACCTGGCTCTTACTTTTCTTCTTATTTGCCCTTGTATATTTGTGTCTTTTTATATTCCTTTAATAACAATGGTGTAGGGCTTGGGGAGAGGTGGGAAATACTTGCAGCACATGTTCAATCTGATGTATTTAGGTGTTGCAATGCTTTGATCTAAAGCGGAAAACTTCCACTTATGAAATATTTAATACATGCAATAACTTAGATACCTAGTACCTACCACCCAGATTTAATAAATGTTAACATTCTGCCAAATGTGCTTTAGATCACAAAGAAATAAAATGCTACAAATACAGATAAAATACCAACATCCAATCCCATTCTTCTCAGCTTCTCTAGAGAAACTTCTCTCCTAAAGATACTTTAAATATATATATAAAGCACTTTGTATATTTATAAAATCTTTAAAGATAGTAACATCCTTTTACATGAAAAAAAACTTTTAAAGATTTATTCATGTTGATATAAAAAGATATAGGGCCCTTATAATTACTTCTGTGTGTTTTCCATTCTTTGTTATGTGCTACATTTTGTTGACTGAAATCTTGGCTATGTCCTACTAGTATTACAAACAATAACAGAATGGCCATTCTTTTCACATCTTCTTTAGGGACTTATTTGAAAGTCTCTCTAGAGGACTCAGAACGGGAACTGCTGAAACCTTGAATCAGAGCATCTTTCAACATTATTTGATGCTATCAAACTGCTCTCCAAAATGGTTATTAACAATTTTATAATCCAACAGAAACATATAAGACATCACTTGCTGCCCCTTCTTCCTTTAAATTATTGCCAGTGATGGTATAAAATATTATCTCTTGTTTTCACTGGCATTTCCCAGATAACTAGTGGCAATTTTAATTCATTCATTGGTCGCATTTACTTACATTTTGTCCATTTTTCTACTAGGTCTCTGCCTTCTTTGTTACTGGTTTGTAGGATTTCCTTTTATACTATGGATATCAACCCTTCATGTTCTGTAGCTTGCCCTTTACCTTTAAGATATATTTTCTTACACATGCATTTACAGTTTTTAACACAGTCAAATTTACATTCCTCTCCTTCGTATTTTGGGCTTTTTGTGTCTTGTTCAAATAAATTTCTTCCAATCTCCAGATGTTTTCCTGCATTTTCTTCTAAAAGCTTGAAAGTCTTGTTAAAGTGTATGTCTTTAATTTATCTGGTATTTACATGAATGTACTTTTATTTTTACCATACTATCCCCTATTATTTTTTGAATAGTCTATTCTTTCCACACTGACTTGCAATACAATGTCAAAAGCAAGTTCCCATGCAAGTGGGGGTCTCTGTGTGAGGTCCCTCCCGTGTGAATGGTCTGTTTCTGTACCCGTGTGCCAAAACCACATCTACTCAGATATCACAGCATTCCAATAAATCCTGCAGACCCAATTAGTTCTACTTCTTCAATTAATTTTAGTATCATTCTTAGTATCATTCTACTATGTGTCATGGCAAACTCTCCTGGTTTTGTTGTTGTTTTGTTTTTTAATTGCATCACAAAGTAATTTAGGAAACTTAAAATTCTTTGTAATACTGAGTCTTCCAATTCAATAACATATATAGCTCCTATGTATTTAGATCTTCTTTATGATTTTTAATCTATATATCCTTTCTTATATTTATTAGGAGATACATTATAATATTTTGTTATTCTGACTAGGACCATTCATGTCATCACATTTTCTAATATACTGTTGCTGGTGTATACTAAAGAATTGTTAATTTTTTGTTATTTCATACCCAGTAGTCTTACTGATCTCTTATCAGCACTTTAACAGTTTAATGAATCTCTTAATTTTTCTAAATTTTTTCTTTGTGTTGCCTTATGGAGTTGGCTAGTTAACATGGCTTTAATTTAAAATATAATGTTAAGTAAAAAATAAGATATGCTATATTCTACTGTATAAATGTTTATGCATGCAAAAAGCACAAGGACTTCAAAGGAATATGAGAATATGAAAATGGCTGACTTTTTGGTAAGAAGCATTTTCTTTATAAATATTCATCATAAAGTAGTTTTAAAAAAATGACTTTGGAAATAATACGCAAGAAGTTAACATATATTGCATAATTTTTATTAAAAATAATGAGAGATCAATGAAAATGTCATGAAAACATGCCACAATGTTTAAAGGAGGAAAAAATCTTACTACCTGTGGGTATTTGTACAATGATAAAAGATTTGAAAACTATCAAATGACTCCACTCCATACAGCCTACATCATAGCTAAGGCAAATGGCAAGGAGTTCATTTTAGATTGTGTTCCTGTATTACCTATAGTATGACTTCAGTAGGAGATGGATTATACTTTAAAAGCATTTTTGGAATGCTATTAATTTGGACTTGATTTCAAAATCAATGAAAGATTTAACCCTTCAATAAAACCACTAGGCAGGATTACCCATTTCCTTCCAAAAATCAAATTCAGGATCTCTGTAATTAAGAGCACACATAGGAAATTACTTCAAAAGAGTCTCCTTTAAGACTAAGTCTCCAAGGCCTAGTGGGTTAATAAGAAAACAGACAAAAATAACACCCTGACCCAAGTGAAAGAGTTGTGTGGTACAAGTAAACAAACACTGAGCAATAAAATGAAGGGAAAATTGCCAGTGAAAAACAGAATAGAAAGAAAGCCACGGGGAGTAATATGAAAATGAAAGATACTACAATAAAAACAAAAATTTCCAGAGACTCTAAACAAAAGAGGTAATATGAACACACAAGAAAACAGTTGATGTTCTTCAAGAGAGAGCCCATTTCTCCATTCTTTCCAACAACTTCTAATTTTTGCCAATCTAGTGATTTGAAATCCAAGTACTTTCTAGAGTGAAATGGAGGGCATGATGCAGAGGATGAAAGGGAACAACAAAAAAACAGTGCTTTTTTTTAGAAATTAAAGCATGGAAAGTAGTGATAAAAGCCTGTGAAAGTAACTAGTACTTACTTCAGAAGTAAGTAAGGGGTGGCACTGAATGGAGAAGGGTGAGGAAGAGCCTAGAAAAGCATAAGGAAAAGAGAGATGACAACAGGAAGGAGAAAAAATGCTGATCATATTTCTATGTTGGAATAAAACAGACCTCTGTATTTTTTTAACTCATAAAAATCAAATCATTGATTTATATGAAACCAAAGAAAAGTGGGTCTGGAATATAAAGAACCAAACGTGCAACTACCTTATAAGTTATATAAGAAAACAGTATTAAGGCAGAAGGAGAAGTGGAAAAATAGAGATAGTGATAATATTGAGCACTTGTGTGTCCATAAAAAGCAAGTTACATTACAAGAAGACAATGATGAAGAACATACACTAAAGACAATGTAAGTAGAGATACACACATAGTGAAGTAAGAATACAGAGGTTGGGGAAGGCTTCACAAAGAGAGGTAAGCTGAATCTTGAAGACCAAATAGGACCGAGCAAGGATGCAAAGCTTGGAGAAACCAGTAGTTCGGTAAAAAGGAGCAAGTGCAATAGCAGAGAGGAATGAATTTAACACACTACATTGTGAGGTATACAAAACAGTAAAATAATGGGAGTAAGAATGTGGAAGCAATATAAAAATCAGCCTTGAGAAATGGTTTAGCCCAGACATTATGCTCCAAAGCACATGGAGATATAAAAGAAAACAAATTATGGTGAGTATGTCAAAAAGAATTGATTATCATTCTTAAAGAGTTGAACCATTATACAGGTTCTCAGATTTTAAAAAAATGAATAATTTGGCAATATAACTAAAAACAAAAGCAAATCATTTCTATTTACTGAAAGAACCTCAATTTGTAATAAAACAAAAGTCCAACATAATGTTTCAAAGATGTAGAATCCAAAGGAAAATTTTTAGTCTATATTTAACAAAACTGTATTTTAAAACAACAAAGGAAGCAATATTATAGGACATCAAGTTTAAAATAAAAATTAAAATACCAAGCTAGGTATTAGGATAAAAGACATATTTGTAATAAAAAGATATTTCTTGCTCAAGTAGTAACAAAATCAATGCAAAAACTGAAATATAAAAAGAAGAATTAACTGAAAATAACACAATGTTATTAAATAGACAAATATTTACTGTAAGTTTACTCTATGCTAGGTATTATTCATACCACCTGGGCTATAGCACTGAATGAATGTAACAAAACTCTCTGCCTTCTTGAACTTATAGTCTAGGGGGAGAGAGAGGAAAAAAAAATTTAATAATATTTTGCCATCCTGCAAAGTGCAATAAAGAGTAATAAATCAGGAGAGGGAAGAATGAGTGCTGGGAATCTCAGTTCTGAAACATGGCCAGGGAAGACATAAACTGAGAAGTGGACATTTCTGCCAAGAGCAGAAGGAAGAAAGGCAGGCAAGGTGGTCACAGTGTCACACAGACCCAGTACACACAGTCATGATAGGAAAGCAAAGTATGAAACTGATGAAACAAAGTTATCCTGAACTCTATGCACTACAAATAGGATCAACTTTCTAGACAACTAATTGTCTATGTTATGTATATAAAAACTGAGCAAAGATTAAGTATTCAGAAAACCTAAAACTTAATTATTTTTGTAAACTTAAGTCTATTCACTTGGGTCAAAGTTCAAATTTAAGGAGTGTCCAATAAAAATAAAATAACAAGTACACTGAAGAGCAAACTAAAACACAAGGAGATTATTTAGAATTCCTGAAAAATGAAAAGTAAAATTCCTAACTCATTGAATTAAACCAAAATCACAGACTGAGAAAAACTTAAAACTTAATATAAATGACAAACTGAGAATTCAACTAAAAATCTCTCAGATAGGAAAATGCAAATAAAAAAAGAAAAAAGTAAAATTTAATAAACTAAACCTAAGATGATAAATAAAAACATCTAAAACATGATTTTTGGATAAAAACAGTAAAATCTTTAGATTCCTGGAAATCATGTTAGTAGATATAACAGAGAAGCAATTGAAGAGTAGAATAGATATATAAACCAGTGAATATTTTTAAAAATCTGAAAATGAATGATAAGCAGGGACACGGATTTTCTATTAAAAACACAATAGTAGAACAGATTCAAGATGGTGGCATGAGTGGTGAAAGCAAGAACTCCTTCGAAAACCAGAAATACTACAAAAATATAGTTAATTAATACAACTAACCCTAAAACAGCAACAAGAAAAGAAGGCTGAACCAGACTGCATATAGACCTCATGAACAGTGCAGACCTCACAAAACAGGGTAATGAACGTACCAAAGCCTTGATTCGGCAGGCACCTAGCCCTTCCCCCACCCCTGCTCACCAGCGGAAGGAAGAGAAACGGACACGGGAGGGGGTGGAAGCCTGGGACTGCTGAACACCTGGCACTGGAGGTCTGCTTTGCGACCAGAAACCTACCTTGTGTGGTGCTCTGGAGGATGGGGAGCTGGGAAAGGCGGAGTGCTTGAGACAGATTCCGACTGTTTGTGGAGGAGGGGATCCATATTCAGCCGCTCTGTGACAGAGGAAAGGCAGGCGGTCTGGGAGGCTTCCCAGCAGCAGGGCTGCTGAAGGGGCGGGGTTTGCATGGAGCTTGCTGTGCGGGGGAGGGGAGAGCTAGACAAGGTTGTCTGGGCGCGCTCTGCCCAGCTGTTTAGAAACTTTGAGGAGCTTCACGTTCCCCAACCCCCGGTAGCCTACTCATCTCCGAGCCCCCCACTGTGACATGCAGCCTGCTACGCCTTCCTTCTAGCCTGCCGGCACCTGTTTGCAAACCAGCAGTCACTGTGCTGGCGTCAGGCCAGCCACATGGAGGCCCTGCCTACAATGCTAGAGAGGCAAAGCACAGAGCCTTACACCTGTGTGCTCCGGCCACTGGCGCTGACATCGGAGACAGGCTCCGCAGAAGGGAATCAGGAAACAGATCTTTCCTCTCCCCAGGCACCAGCTACATTCTGCAAAAAACCCCAACCTCACTCTAGGGACCGAGCAGCTCCTCAGACTGGAGCTTCTGGGCACTAGTGGGCACCACACAGAAATATGAAATGTCAAAAGAACATGGTTCACACCAAAATCTCACAAACCCCAGAAAAAGGGCCAAATGAAACTGAACTCAGCAATCTGCCTGAAAGAGAGTTCAAAATAAAAATCATAAACACGCTTATGGAGGTATAGAAACATTTCAAGAACTCAGGAACGAATTTAAATCGGAGATTGAATCATTATGAAATTCCTTATCTGAAATGAAACATACAATGGAGGGATTTAAAAGCAGATTAGATGTAGTAGAAGAGATGGTAAATGGAATAGAAATTAGAGAAGAGGAATACAAAGAAGCTGAGGCACAGAGAGAAAAAACAATCCCTAAGAATGAAAGAATATTGAGAGAACTGTGTGACCAATCCACAGTTTATGGAACAATATATGCATTATAGGGGAACCAGAAGAAGAAGAGAGAGAAAAAGGGATAGAAAGTGTCTTTGAGGAGGTAATTGCTGACAACTTCCCAAATCTGGGGAAGGAGATAGTCTCTCAAGTCATGGAGGTGCACAGATCTCCCAACACAAGGGACCCAAAGAAGACAATATCAAGACATACGATAATTAAAATGGCAAATATCAAGGATAAAGACAGACTTGTAAAAGCACCTAGAGAGAAAAAAGACACATACAAAGGAAAACCCATCAGGCTATCATCAGACTTCTCAAAAGAAACCTTACAGGCCAAAAGGGAGTGGCATGATATATTTAATGCAATGAAGCAGGAGGGCCTTGAACCAAGAATACTATACCCGGCAAGGTTATCATTTACATTTGAAGGAGGGATTAAACAATTTTCAGATAAGAAAAAGTTAAGAGAATTTACCTCCCATAAACCACTACTACAGTACATTTTGGAGGGACTCCTATAGATGTAAGTATTCCTAAGGCTCAACAGATGTCATCTAAGGGACAAAGAGAAGAGAATATGATTCATAACATATAAAAATTGGAGGAGGAAGAAAAAGGAAGAAGAAAAAAAAGAACCTTTAGGTTGTGTTTGTAATACCACACAAAGTGAGTCAAATGAGACTTTTAGATAGTAAGGGAATTACCCTTGAACCTCTGGTAACCACGAATCTAAAGCCTGCAGTGGCAATAAGTACATACCTATCGGTAATCACCCTAAATGTAAATGGTCTGAATGCACCAATCAAAAGACACAGAGTCACTGAATGGCTTAAAAAACAAGACCCATCTATATGCTGCCTACAAGAGACTCACTTCAAACCCAAAGACATACACAGACTGAAAGTAAAGGGATGAAAAAAGATACTGCATGCAACTAATGGGGAGAAAAAAGCAGAAGTTGCAGTACTTGTATTAGACAAAATAGACTCAAAACAAAGAAAGTAACAAGAGACAAAGAAGGACATTACATAATGATAAAGGGGTCAGTCCAACAAGAGAATATAACTGTTATAAATATCTATGCACCCAACTCAGGATCACCTACATAAGCGAAACAAATACTAACAGAACTAAAGGGGAAAATAGATCACAATGCATTCATTTTATGAGACTTCAACACACCACTCACTACAAAGGACAGATCAACCAGACAGAAAATAAGTAAAGAGACAGAGGCACTAAACAACATATTAGAACAGATGGAGCTAATGGACATCTACAGAACACTCCATCCAAAAGCAACAGGATACACATTGTTCTCAAGATCACATGGAACGTTTTTAAGAATAGATCATATACTAGGTCACAAAAAGAACCTCAGTAAATTTAAAAAGACAGAAATTGTACCAACCAGTTTCTCAGATCACAAAGGTGTGAAACTAGAAATAAATTACACAAAGAAAATGAAAAATCCCACAAACACATGGAGGCTTAATAACATGCTCCTAAATAATCAATGGATCAATGATCAAATAAAAACAGAGATCAAGCAATATATGGAGACAAATGACAATAACTCAACAACACAAAATCTGTGGGATGCAGCGAAGACCATGCTAAGAGGGAAATATATTGCACTACAGGCCTACCTCCGGAAAGAAGAACAATCCCAAATGAACAGTCTAAAGTCACAATTAATGAAATGAGGAAAGGAAGAACAAATGAGTCCCAAACTAAGTACAAGGAGGGACATAATAAAGATTAAAGCAGAAATAAATAAAATTGAGAAGAATAAAACAATAGAAAGAATCAATGAAAGCAGGAGCTGGTTCTTTGAGAAAATAAACAAAATACATAAACCCCTAGCCAGACTTATCAAGAAAAAAAGAGTCTACACACATAAACAGAATCAGAAATGAAAGGAAAAATCACTACGGACACCACAGAAATACGAAGAATTATTAGAGAATACTATGAAAAATTATATGGTAACAAACTGGATAACCTAGAAGAAATGGACAACTTCCTAGAAAAATAACCTTACAAGGCTGACCCAGGAAGAAACAGAAAGTCTTAATAGACCAATTACCAGCAAAGAAATTGAATTGGTAATCAAAACCTACCTAAGAACAAAACTGCTGGTCCAGATGGTTCCAATGCTGAATTTTACCAAACATTTAGTGAAGACCTAATACCCATCCTCCTTAAAGTTTTTCAAAAAGTAGAAGAGGAAGGAATACTCCCATACTCATTCTACAAAGCCAACATCACTCTAATACCAAAACCAGGCAAAGACCCCACCAAAAACGAAAATTACAGACCAATATCCCTGATGAACACAGATGCAAAAATACTCAACAAAATATTAGCAGAACGAATTCAAAAATACATCAAAAAGATCATGCATCATGATCAAGTAGGATTTATTCCAGGGATGCAAGGATGGTACAACATTCAAAATCCATCAACATCATCCACCACATCAACAAAAAGAAGGACAAAAACCACATGATCATTTCCACAGATGCTGAAAAACCATTTGACAAAATTCAACATCCATTCATGATAAAAACTTCCAACAAAATGGGTACAGAGGGCAAGTACCTGAGCATAATAAAGGCCATATTTGACAAATGCATAGCGAACATTATGCTTAACAGTGAGAAGCTGAAAGCTTTTCCTTTAAGATTGGGTACAAGACAAGGATTCCCACTCTACCCACTTTTATTCAACATAGTCCTGGAGGTCCTAGCCATGGCAATCAGACAACACAAAGAAATAAAAGGCATGTGGATTGGCAAGGAAGAAGTCAAACTGTCCCTGTTTGCAGATGACATGATACTGTACATAAAAAACCCTAAAGAATCTACTCCAAAACTACTAGGTCTAATATCTGAATTCAACGAAGTTGTGGGATACAAAATTAATACACAGAAATCTATTGCATTCCTATACACTAACGATGAACTAGCAGAAAGAGAAATCAGGCAAACAATTCTATTCACAATTGCATCAAAAAGAATAAAATACCTAGGAAAAAACCTAACCAAGGAAGTGAAAGACTTATACTCTGAAAACTACAAGACGCTCATGAGAGAAATTAAAGAAGAAACCAATAAATGGAAATACATCCCGTGCTCATGGACAGGAAGAATTAATATTGTCAAAATGGCCATCTGGCATAAAGCAATCTACAGATTCAATGCAATCCCTATCAAAATACCTACAGCATTCTTCAATGAACTACAGCAAATAGTTCTAAAATTAATATGGAATGACAAAAGACCCCAAATAGCCAAAGCAATCCTGAGAAGGAAGAATAAAGCAGGGGGAATTACGCTCCCTGACTTCAAGCTCTACTACAAAGCCACAGTAATCAAGACAATTTGGTACTGGCACAAGAACAGACCCACAGACTAGTGGAACAGAATAGAGAGTTCAGATATAAACCCAAGCATATATGGTCAATTAATATACGATAAAGGATCCATGGATATGCAATGGGGAAATGACAGCCTCTTCAACAGCTCATGTTGGCAAAACTGGACAGCAACATGTAAGAGAATGAAACTGGATTATTGTCTAACCCTGTACACAAAAGTAAACTCAAAATGGATCAAAGACCTGAATGCAAGTCATGAAACCATAAAACTCTTAGAAAAAAATATAGGCAAAAATCTCTTGGACATAAACATGAGCAACTTCTTCATGAACATATCTCCCCAGGCAAGGGAAACAAAAGCAAAAATGAACAAGTGGGACTATATCAAACTAAAAAGCTTCTGTATAGCAAAGGACACCATCAGTAGAACAAAAAGACATCCTACTGTATGGGAGAATATATTCATAAATGACATATCTGATAAGGGGTTGACATCCAAATTATATAAAGAGCTCAAGCACCTCAACAAACTAAAACCAAATAAGCCAATTAAAATATGGGCACAGGATCTGAACAGACAATTCTCCAAAGGAGAAATTCAGATGGCCAACAGGCACATGAAAAGATGCTCCACATTTCTAATCATCAGAGAAATGTAAATTAAAACCACAATTTGATATCACCTCACACCAGTTAGGATGGCCAACATCCAAAAGACAAACAACAACAAATGTTGGCGAGGATTGGAGAAAGGGGAACCCTCCTACCCTGCTGGTGGGAATGTAAACTAGTTCAACCATTGTGGAAAGCACTATGAAGGTTCCTTAAAAAACTCTAAATAGAAATACCATTTGACCCAGGAATTCCACTCCTAGGAATTTACCCTAAGAATGCAGCAGCCCAGTATGAAAAAGACAGATGCACCCCTATGTTTATAGCAGCACTATATACAATAGCCAAGAAATGGAAGCAACCTAAGTGTCCATCAGTAGATGAGTGGATAAAGAAGATGTGGTACATACACACAATGGAATATTATTCAACCATAAGAAGAAAACAAATCCTACCATTTGCAACAACATGGATGGAGCTAGAGGGTAGGTATTATGCTCAGTGAAATAAGCCAGTCAGAGAAAGACAAGTATCAAATGATTTCACTCATCTGTGGAGTATAAGAACAAAGAAAAAACTGAAGGAACAAAACAGCAGCAGACTCACAGAACCCAAGAATGGACTAACAGTTACAAAGGGAAAGGGACTGGGGAGGATGGCTGTGAAGGGAGGGATAAAGGGAAAAAAGGGGCATTATGATTAGCACACATAATGTAGCAGGGGGGGATATGGAAAAAGCAGTATATACAGAGAAGACAAGTAATGATTCTATAGCATCTTAGTACGCTGATGGACAGTGACTGTAATGGGGTATGTGGGTGGGACTTGATAATAGGGGGAGTCTAGTAACCATAATGTTGTTCAAGTAATTGTACATTAACAATATCAAAATTTTTTTAAAAATGAAAGAGAGGAGCAACTCTTTGGCATCTATGTTTATATATTATGAAAAGCAGGACAGTCTGGGTATAGTAGGTAAGGGGACCAAGGAAGAAAACATTCAGACACTTGCCAAAAAAAAACTGTGTAAGAATAAAATCAGAGGATGTTTTGATTTATGAACTAATATCTTTGTTCTTATCAATACACATATGAACAAAGAAAAGCAGTCACTAGCTCCTTATACAGGCGGTCACCTGTGGGGAGTTTTACTTAAGATTGCAAAGAATGTCTCCATATGCTGCATACTGGGTGGTGACTGATGAAGAGCTGAAGACTTAATGCAATTGGAAAAGACCATCTTTTCTCACTAGCTCATATCACAAAAAACAGATGTGAGTTTTTAAACTTTCTGTTTTTCAATCTTTGCAATTATTTTTAACTCTCTGCTGTTTCAATTACACAATTTACTTCAAGGTCATCCACTTTTAGATTCAATATCCTGTCTTCATTCATGCAAAAGGGAGCAGTAATATCATTTAAAAAGAAACATGGCATCTAAGCTTCCTGAAATTAATGTTTGAAGGTTTCAACACGGTGAAACCATGACTGGGTTGATAATTAATATCAAAAGATATTAATTCACCTTGGAAAAAATGCAGTATGTAAACAGAACTCTACAAACCTCCATTGCTGAACAGGAAAAAAAACGCATCAGTACACATTCCTACAAGCTAACAGAAGATGCCATTGTTTTTAACTATTGGAGGAAAAAAGTTTTTTTCCCTATTTGATATTAATCCTTTGTATGTGTAAAAGTATTTGGCAGGCTGTTTCATTCAGATAGGCCAAGTCTCAAAGTATATAACCAGGTGAAGCTATGATTTTCAAATAAAAACTCCAATCTGATAAAAAAGGACAACCAGAGTCATCTTTTGCCTTTTCCATAAACATTAAATGACTAATTCAAGCATGCTACACCCATCCATCTCCAACATTCTCTACTACTGAGACTAGAAACTCAAATTCTTCAGTAAATAAACTATCTCTGATTACTCAATACTTCACACATAATACTGTGTGCTAAGATCTCAGTTTAAGAAAGCTAATAATAATTGTGTTTTTTTGAAGGAATCAGTTAACTCTACACTAAAAACTAGCATACACATTTTGATATATTTCCTTTCATATGAAAAAAAATCTAGTTGTGTGTAGGAGTCCTAAGCCATTCCGTGTGACCTTTGATGCACATACATCTTATAAACTGGATGCAGGCCAAGGAAAAAGGCTTTCTCCCTACACAATTCAGGTACATTTTCCCTATTCTTAGAATATCAGTTCATAGGTGTGCTCATATGAGTTAGCATTTTCCAGGAAAAAAAGAATGCTCTGAAAAACATGCCTTTCCTACCTTGATGACCAATCTAAAAACATTCAAAGTAAGCATTCCATTTGGTTTGCTGAAGGCTGAGGAAGAACTGAAGAGAAACATTTTTTCCTCTTTTTTCATTACTGTTTTAAACCTAACATGCCTCTCAAAGCATTTAGCTCCATGGTGATGGGAGCCGGCGAAAAATATAGAAACACTGAAAGAACAAATTCCTTCAGAATATTTTCGGGTTTGTAACGCAAAGCTTGCCACGGAATTAGAGAGGCATACAAGCTGAAAATAGATTCTTACACCTTAGTAATGATGTAAGATGAAAATCTTTATAACTTTTTAAAACTCTGGGACATCCTTCCCCAATGCCAAAGAAGCCACTTATTTGATTTTTTTTTTAATTGGCCATTTCCCAATGTGAAGAATACAGAAGCAAACCTAGTAATCATTTGGAACAACAGGTTTCAGTTTTACCCCTGGGGGGACATTGGCAGTACCTGTAGACATTCATGGTTGTCACGACTTGGAGGTGCTGGGCAGCAGGGCGGTATCTGTTGTGAGCAGAGGCCAGGATCCTGCTAAACACCCAGCTATGAGATAAGCCTCCCTAACAAAGAAATAGCTGGGCTTCCACACCTTAGACTCTGGTTTAAAAGTGTCTCCAACACTGAAATGCAAAGATTTATAATCACCCAAGTTCCAAAACTGGCCCCTTACGTCAGAACAAGCGAGGACGCCTCCCAGGCTCTGCTCTTCTCACAGACTCGCAGGCGCAGTGGCTCTACTTTCACACTGAGGGTTTAGTCCCAAAAACTGCTACTGGAGAAGAGTTCACTGCCAAATAACTTAGGGACTGAAAAGAAACAGAAGGTGTGGGAAAGTGCAATGGCGAACAGGCTAACAGAAAACCAGGGTGACAATACATTAATGAACATTACATCAATGCTATTATACACATTTCATAGTAGCAACAGACACTGTATAATTAATCTCCACTTACTGATCCTTATTATTAAAAATCTTTCAAAGTCTTCTCTCAGAGTTTTAATTAGAAGCCTTGAGGTAATAAAATTTATTCTTTACCTCAGTTAATAATACTTCCTGAACACCTACTCTGTGACATGTTCTAAAGCCTGGGGACAGCAGGTGAACACAACAGGAAAACTACCTCTCTTAGAGAGCTAACCTTCTAGTAGGGGAGGGAAAGTCAATCAATAATAATCTAAAGGTCTGGCAGTAATAAATGCAGTCTGGAGAAAACTAAATTAAAAAGTAATACGGTCATGCTGACTGGTTGGCTACTCTCATCAACTGGTTGGTCAAGGAAGGCACCTCTGTAAAGAAGTCATTTAAGATAAAGAAGACCTAAATGTCAAGAAAGAATCAGCTACACAAAGGAATGATATCCCAGGCAGAATCAAGAGCAAGTAGAAAGACACTGAAACATGAACAAACATAGCACGTCCAAGGTAAAGAGAGCCAGTGTGGCTGCAGGGGGCAGGTAAGATGACAGGGGTAAGAGAGGCAGATGGCATCAGACTGTAAGGAAGCCTAGAGACTTTGGTAATAGCAACATGAAGCAGACGCAGGGTTCCATGGCCTCATCTCATGACATGACCCAGCTCAAGATGCAACTGGCTTGTGTTAGGTGGGATCAGCAGAGATGGAGAGAAGGAGGTATCTGGGGAGACAGAGACAAGGCACATTTACAGATTAGGTGTGGTTAAGAAACATGACATATTGATGGACCTAGAAAGAGATGAATAACTTTTGAAGGTCTAGCTTGAGCAAGAGAGTTTTCTCCTGATATATTATTCCCCTGAGAGAGATCATTCTCCTGAGGTATTCAGAATGAGAAAGAAGCAGGTTTAAGGACTATAGACGGGATGGCCATCTATCCTGGTTTGCCTGGGACGAAGAGGTTTCCTAGAATGTGGGACTTAAAGTGTTAAGACAGAGAAAGTCCTGGAAACCAGGATGAGTTTCCTAGATATAAATATCTATTTATTCATATCTATTTCCTATTATAACCTAGATACAAATGAAGACTTTCGTGTTGATCCAGTCTATTGGACATCTATGTGAAGATATAAGGAAAGCAGTTAGAAATACAAATCCGAAGCAAGCCTGAGCTGGAGACAGAATGGCAATCAAAGAGGCTTAGAGATGGCATTTCAAGTCACAGAACAAGATGACATCGCCTCAGCAAAGAAAAGAGGGCCCAGCACAGAGCTGGTACTACTCTTTTACAGATACCCTTAAAGATACCTGCCTTAGTTCAGTTCTCCATCTACAGAGCCATTGCCATTCAGACTTAAGACCATGGTAAGACCCTTACTTTCCAGATCTCCCCAGAAAGTCAGAAACACAAAGTAAAATGCCCATTTCAGATGATTTGGGTGACTTATTTCAGCTACTTTGCTTCAAGCCTCAGCTCTGACCACCCCACGTCATACCCTTCTGATTCCTCTCCTAAGAGTCACAGAAGGAAAGGAGTTATTACCCATCCTTTCCTTCTCTTTCCCAAAGTGACACTGCAAAGAAATTCTACTACTGCCATTGACAGATGTTTGGCCTCTTTTTCCTACTCCCAACCATACTTTCCCCTTTTCCTTATTATCTTCTACAAGCATGACCCTCAACTTCCACAATCAAAAACGTTCACAATTGACATAAAGGAATACAAAAGGAAATAAGGAGATAATAAAAACTCTCCAAGGGCAAGTTTCAGTTGAGAGGGTCCCACAGTTCACTCCATTAGTCTCTTTGAAAAGGCTCCTTAACACCCTGGGCTACAACTTAACTTGGGTACATTGGTATTGAAAAAAGGAACAATTACCAGAGTGACCCCACAGATGGCTCATTTAAACTATGGGGCAATACAGTGTGTCTGGTGACCTACTTCATGGAACTAATAGAAACCTCCCAACTTGTGACTGAAAATATCAAATGTTTATAGCGGACCTTGTCAGATCTAACTCTAGCTGGCCAATCTGGACAGAGATAATAAGAGAATAAATAAAGCATGAGAAATAATCAAAAGAGGTCCTAGGGCTTAGAAAGGCCACAGCAGAACTACCTTGTTCCCCTGTGGGGCTGCTCCCTCCCTGTAAGGGCAAGCATTCTGGCCAGAGAAAACAAGAAGTCTCAGGGCATTTGATAAAAAAAAAAAACTCTCACCAAAACAGACTCTGCCTAAAAGATGATAAGCTAATTAAAAAGGTAGAATTTCAGAAAGATGCCATTAATGGTACTAACAACTAATAAATCCCTACCTATGGAAGAATGGACCTCCCATTGTGCAGCTCTCTACAAGGCCGAGGGAGGACCACCGCAACCACCCTTTACAAGGGATTCCCAAATCTCTCTCCAGCGCTAAAACACTCACATGCTGAGTCACTTTGAACTCCTATTAAATTTAATAAAGGTGAAGCATTTTTAATAACATGTAAAGAAAAAAATAAAAGGGAGACAGGATTTTAAAACAAAACAATAATAACCTCTGAAGAGTAAAGCTCAAACGCTCATGGTCAAATAGTTTAAGCAACATCTCATTATATAATCACATATTTTCATTTTACTTTTAAACTGGATACTATATTCTAATTTTAATTAAGAATATTAGAAATATAAATACCCTAATGTAATATACACTTAAAACATTGGTTCTCTTGTTGACTAAATGTTGATAACTACAATTTTAGGGCATTTTAAAAAATCATCATAAAACATACTCATACACATTGATTTCATCTGATATGATCATTTTCTTTGATCACCACATTCCTCTCTGTAAGGATAGAAATTTAAAAATCCATTAGTAATAATGGATTTCTTTTTTTGAAGTAATTTAAATTTTATAAGTGATAGAAATTCAGTGAATAAATGCTAATAGCAAATTTTTCATTACCTAATTGGATTTAGACTTCTGACATTATGCTTAAGCACAGTAAAGCAATACAGACACATTTAATGGATATTAAGTAGCATACATTTGCCTGAAAAAAGAAATACACAATTCAATTTACGTTTTAAACATTTGTTTCACCTGCATTTAGTGAAATCACAAAACAATGCTTCATACATCTATTCCATTAGCATTAAGACACTATTTATAGCTTTATAATTTAATGATCTGAAATTACATTAATCCTTAGTACATCCTTTAAAAAAATGTGTTCTGTGATGTCATTATGGCTTTATAAGAAGAAGCAGAACTTTTAATTAGAGAAGCATTCTGACAAAGACAAACAGACATTGTTTGGAATAAGAAATGGAATGAAAAATCCCAAGTACAAATCTTGAAGAGGTGCAGCTTGCAAATATTTGCTATCCACAGAAAGACAGAGTCTGCTCTGCCTACAGTACCAAGCCAGAGGGCCATCGTACTGGCCCAGAGTGCAAAGGAAAAGGAGCCCTCCACGGGAATACTTTAACAAAAACATTATCCTGGAAGATTAATTCACTCTGAAATTATTTTCATAATTAAGTTCTTTTTTTTTAAGTGATCCAGTAATAAGATACAAGTTACAAATGAACAAATTTGTATTTGTTTACAACCGTGCTTCTGGCGAAATTTGGAAATTGTGCCAAGAGATGGCATGGAAACAACTGAGAATTGGTATGATCACATGCAGAGAATAAGAGAAAGCCAATCCCTAATCATGTATAACTGCACATGAAGAAGAAAGAAAGGCAGCGCTATCACATCCCCTAGCAGGCCTTCTCTTTGACCACCAGACCAGGTGAGATATCCCTTCCTTCCAGGGAATTCCAAGGAACTATTCATTCATTCAGAGCACTTTCCATGCTGTATGGTGAGCATTTTTCAGGCAGAGACCAGCTTTCACCAACCTGTACAGCCTCAGCCACCAGCAAAGTCTGCCACACAGTACTTGGTCAATAAATATTTGATGTAAGAATGAATGAATGAGAAAAAGAGATGCCAATAAAAGAGAAGAAGCTATTTTCATGAACGTAGGAGAAGAAAAAAGAGTCATCCTTGGGAAATGAGGCAGAAAATGGAGAAGGATGAGGATAACACAGTTATGCCACAGCAAGGAAAGTTCTGGAGCATACACACTGAGAATTCTGTACCTGGAAATTAAGATATCAAAGAAATACAGGGCTTTAAGAGCAGAAGATACAGTGTAAAAAATTTAGGTATGAACTTAACGGGACACATTGAATACATTTTTTGTAAGAGCAGGAAAAGGCAAGGATTCCATTCTTAGCACTTCTAGTCAGCCTTATACTGAAAGTTCTAGCTACTTCAGTAAAGTCATGGAAAACCATTTAAAAAGGTTTAAAGAAGGGCAGGAAATAAAACTGTCATTATTCACTTACATCTATCATGATTATGTATCAATAACCCTATAAAACAGATACACACAATATTAGAGCTAGCAAGTGAATTTATGAGTTTACAGGTCAATATACAAATAGCAATTGTCTCTGTACTCACAAGTGAACAACTGGAAATGAAATTCTAAAACATTATTTTCAGGAGCATTAAAAAATATAGCTAATGAAAGATGTGAAAAAACTGTATATTTAAAATGACAAAAATGAAGCCCAAAATAGAGGGACATAATAAAGATCAGAGCAGAAAAAAATAAAATAGAGACGAAGAAAACAATAGAAAAGAATTAATAAAACCACGAGTGGGTTCTTCAAGACAAACCCTTACCCCAACTTAGCAAGAGAAAAAGAGGACACAAATAAAATCAGGAATGAATAAGAAGTTATAAATGACACCACAGAAATTTCAAAGAATTATAAGACTTCTACAAAAAAAATCTATGCCAACAGTAAATCAGACAACCTAGAGGAAATGGATATTCCAAGACAGACCCAAGAAGAAACAAAAAATCTGAACAGACCAATTACTAGTAATGAAACTGATAATCAAAAAAGTCCCCACAAAAGTCCATGTCCAGATGGCTTCACAAGAAAATTATGCCAAACATTTAATGAAGAGCTAATACATATCCTTCTTAAAGCAATCTAAAAAACAGAAGAGGAGGGAATACTTCCAAACTCATTCTACAAGGCCAGTATTAGGTTAATATGAAAACCAGAAAAAAAACACTGCAAAACAAAAAACCACAGACAAATAAACTTGATGAACATAGATACAAAAATCCTCAGCAAAATATTAGCAAACTAAACTTTAAAAAACATCAAGAGTAAACAAAAAGGACAAAAACCACATGATCATCTCCATAGATGTTGAAAAAGCATTTGACAAAATTCAACATCCTTTCATGATAAAAACTCTCAACAAAATAGGCATAGAGGGCAGGTACCTCAACATAATAAAGGCCATATATGACAAACCCACAGCTAACTTCATATGTAACAGCGAGAGGCTGAAAGCCTTTCCTTTAAGACCAGGAACAAGACAAGAATGCCTAGTCTCCCCACTTTTATTCAACATAGTTCTGGAGGCCCTTGCCACAGCAATTAGACAACACAAAGAAATAAATGGCATCCGTATTGGTAAGGAAGAAGTTAAATTGTCCCTGTTTACAGAAGACATGATATTGTACATAAAAAACCCTAAAGACTCCACTCCAAAACTACTAGATCTAATATCTGAATTCAGCCAAGTTGCAGGATACAAAATTAATACACAGAAACCTGTTGCAGTCCTATACACTAATGATGAACTAGCAGAAAGAGAAATCAGGAAAACAATTCCATTCACAATTGCAGCAAAAAGAATAAAATACCTAGGAATAAACCTAACACCAAGGAAGTGAAAGACCTATACCCTGAAAACTACAAGACACTCTTAAGAGAAATTAAAGAGAACACTAATAAATGGAAATGCATCCTATGCTCTTCGCTAGGAAGAATTAATATTGTCAAAATGGCCATCCTGCCTAAAGGAACCTACAGATTCAATGCAATCCCTATCAAAATACTGACAGCATTCTTCAACAAATTGGAACAAGTAGTTCTAAAATTCACATGGAATGACAAAAGACCCCGAATAGCCAAAGTAATCCTGAAAAGGAAGAATAAAGCAGGGGGGGGATGTTACTTCCCAACTTCAAGCTCTACGACAAAGCCCCACTAATCAAGACAATTTGGTACTTGCACAAGAACAGACCCATTGACCAATGGAACAGAATAGAGAGTCCAGATATTAATCCAAGCATATATGGCCAATTAATATACAATAAAGGAGCCATGGATATACAATGGGGAAATGACAGCCTCTTCAACAGCTGGTATTGGTAAAACTGGACAGCTACATGTAAGAGAATGAAAATGGATTACTGTCTAACTCCATACACAAAAGTAAACTCAAAATGGATCAAAGACCTGACTGTAAGTCATGAAACTATAAAACTCTTAGAAGAAAACATAAGCAAAACTCTCTTGAATATAAACATGAACAACTTCTTCATGAACATATCTCCATGGGCAAGGGAAACAAAAGCAAAAATGAACAAGTGGGACTATATCAAACTAAAAAGCTTCTGTACAGCAAAGGACACCATCAGTAGAACAAAGAGGCATCCTACAGTATGGGAGAATATATTCCTAAATGACATATCCGATAAGGGGTTGACAACCAAAATATACAAAGAGCACAGCAAAGGAAATACTCAACAAACCAAAAGCAAATAATCCCATTAAAAAATGGGCAGAGGATCTGAACAGATACTTCTCCAAAGAAGAAATTCAAATGGCCAACAGGCACATGAAAAGATGCTCCACATCACAATTATCAGAGGAATGCAAATTAAAACCACAATGAGATATCACCTCACACCAGTTAGGATGGCCAACATCCAAAAGACAAACAACAACAAATGTTGGCGAGGATTGGAGAAAGGGGAACCCTCCTACCCTGCTGGTGGGAATGTAAACTAGTTCAACCATTGTGGAAAGCACTATGAAGGTTCCTTAAAAAACTCTAAATAGAAATACCATTTGACCCAGGAATTCCACTCCTAGGAATTTACCCTAAGAATGCAGCAGCCCAGTATGAAAAAGACAGATGCACTCCTATGTTTATAGCAGCACTATATACAATAGCCAAGAAATGGAAGCAACCTAAGTGTCCATCAGTAGATGAGTGGATAAAGAAGATGTGGTACATACACACAATGGAATATTATTCAACCATAAGAAGAAAACAAATCCTACCATTTGCAACAACATGGATGGAGCTAGAGGGTAGGTATTATGCTCAGTGAAATAAGCCAGTCGGAGAAAGACAAGTATCAAATGATTTCACTCATCTGTGGAGTATAAGAACAAAGAAAAAACTGAAGGAACAAAACAGCAGCAGACTCACAGAACCCAAGAATGGACTAACAGTTACCAAAGGGAAAGGGACTGGGGAGGATGGGTGGGAAGGGAGGGATAAGGGGAAAAAAGGGGGCATTACTATTAGCAGACATAATGTAGGGGGGATATGGGAAGGGCTGTACAACACAGAGAAGACAAGTAGTGATTCTATAGCATCTTACTATGCTGATGGACAGTGACTGTAACAGGGTATATTGTGGGTACTTGATAATGGGGGAATCAAGTAACCACAATGTTGCTCATGTAATTGTACATTAATGAAAAAAAAATACATCAAGAGGATTATTCATCATGACCAACTGTGACATACTCCAGGATGCAAGGATATTACAGTATCCACCATATACCGTTACAGTCACTGTCCATCAATGGACAGTGTGATACACCAAACCAGTGTGATACACCATATTAACAAAAGGAAAGATAAAAACTACATGATTATCTCAACCCATGCTGAAAAAGCATTTGACAAAGTTCAATATTCACTGATGATAAAAACTCTCAACAAAGTGGGTGTAGGGGGGACACACCTCAACATAATAAAGTCCACGTACAACAAACCTACAGCCAACTTCATACTCAATGGCAAAAAGCTGAAAGCTTTTCCTCTAAGATCAGGAACAAGACAAGGGTGCCAATTCTCACAACTTTTATTCAACATAGTACTGGAAGTCCTAGCCATGGCAATCAGACAAGATAAAGAGATAAAAGGCATCCATACTGATATGGAAGAAGTTAATCTATCACTATTTGCAGATACAGGATATTATAGATATAGAAAACCCTTAAGACTCCATCACAAAACTACTAGAATAAATGGATTCAGCAAAGTCACAGGATACAAAATCAATATACAGAAATCTGTTGCATTCCTATATACTAACAGTGAACTAGCGGAAAGAGAATTAAAAAAAAACAATCTTACTTAAAATTGCATCAAAAAGAATAAAATACCTAGGTCTGAACCTAATCAAGGAGGCTGAAGACTTGACTCTGAAAACTATGACACTGGTGAAAGAAACTGAAGACACAAGTAAATGGAAATCTATCCCATGCCCATGGATAGGAAGAATTAATATTTTCAAAATGGTGGTCCTGACCAAAGCAATTTACAGATTCAATACAATCTCTATCAAAATACCAATGGCATTTTTCAATGAACTAGAACAAACAATCCTAAAATTTACATGGAACCATAAAAGACCCTGAGTAGCCAAAGAAATCTTCAGAAAGAAGAACAAAGCTGGCAGTATCATGCTACCTGATTGTAGCTTATACTACAAAGCTATAGTAATCAAAACAGTATGGTACTGTCACAAGAACAGAGCCACAGATCAACGGAACAGAATAGAGAGCCCAGAAATAAACCCATGAATATATGGTCAATTATTATATGACAAAGGAGGCAAGAATATACAATGGGGAAAAGACAGTCTCTTCAATAAATGGTGTTGGGAAAACTGGACAGCTACATGCAAGAGAACAAAACCAGATAATTGTCTTACACCATACACAAAAGTAAACACTAAATGGATTAAAGATCTAAATCTAAGACAAGAAACCATAAAACTCTTAGAAGAAAACATAGGCAAGATCTCATGAACATTAGCATGAGAAATTTCTTTCTGGATACATCTCCCTGGGCAACGGGAATAAAAGCAAAAATAAATAAATGGAACTACATTAAACTAAAAAGTTTCTGCACAGCAAAAAGGTAACCTACTATATGGGAGAATGAACCAGACATATCACATATATAAAAAGAATAATATCCAAAATATTCCAAATATATAAAGAATTTATAAAATTCCACATTAAAAAAACAAATAATCCAGTTTAAAAAAATGGACACAGGACCTGAATACACATTTCTCCAAAGAAGACACACAGATGGCCAAGAGACATATGAAAAGATGCTAAACATTACTAATCATTAAGGAAATGCAAATCAAAACCACAATGAGGTATCACCTCACACTAGTTGAAATTGCCACTATCCAAAAGACAAGAAATAACAAGTGTTGGTAAGGATGTGGAGAAAAGGGAACCCTCCTACACTGCTGGTGAGAATGTGAATTGGTTCAGTCACTGTGGAAAACAATACAGAGGTTTCTCAAAAAATTAAAAATAGAAATGCCACATAACCCAGCAATTCCACTTCTGGGAATTTACCCAAAGAAATCAAAATCACTAATTAAAAAAGATATATGTATAGCTATGTTCTTTGCAGCATTATATACAATAGCAAAGATATGGAAACAACCCAAGTGCCTACCAATAGACAGATGGATAAAGAAAATGTGGTACATATAAATAGTGAAATATTACTCAGCTATAGAAAAGGAAATCTTGCCATTTGTGACAACATGGATGAAGTTAGAGAGTATTATGCTAAGTGAAATAAGCCAGGCAGAGAGAGACAAATACCATATGATTTCATTTACATGTGCAATCTGAAAAACAAACAAAAAAGAAATAGACCCACAAACAGAGATAACAGATTGTTGGTTACCACAGGGAAGGGGGGAAGGGGATAAGTGAAATAGGTGAAGGGGATAAAGAGGTATAAACTGCATGTTATGAAATAAGTTAGACACAGGAATGGAAGTACAACTTAGAGAATATAACCAATAATATTGTAAAATCTTGGTATGATAATGGAGTAACTACACTTATTGTGGCAAGCATGTAGAAATGTATACAATTATTGGGTCACTATATTGTATATCTGAAACCCACATCATTTTGTAAATCAACTTTTTTGCAATACAAATATAAAATACTTCTGTAAAAAAAAAAAAAGAAAATGACAAAACATTGCTGAGAGAAATTAAGTGAAGAGGTTTAAGGATGAGAAGATTCAGTATTATTGAAATGTCTGTGCTCCACAAATTGAAAAAGAGGTTCACCGAAATCCCAGTCAAAATCTAGCAGGCTTTGGGGCGGGAGGTGGGAGGACAAGTCAATTTATTTGATTTATATTGATTTAAATTTACATGAAAATGCAAAGGATCTATAATAGTCATAACAATTAGGAAAAACAAGAACAAAGCTGAAGGAATTAACTGATTTCAAAACTTACTATAAAGCTGCAGTACTAAGAGTGAGTGAATAACTGGCATAAAAACGGACAAACAGGCCAGGAATAGACTCACACAAATATGGTCAATTAATTTTCAACCAAGACACCGATTCAGTTCAATAGGGAAACTTGTTTTAACACATGGTAGTAAACATATATATATGTATATATATATATGTTTAGTGTGTGTGTGTGTGCATATATATAAATATGCACACACACACACACACACATATACAGCAGAGGGCTCAAAAGTTACATCTTATTTCACATACAAAAAAATTAAAGGTAGGTTATGAGCCTAAATGTCAAAGATAAAGGCCTAAAACATCCTTAAATAAATACAGAAAAATATAGTCTCAATACTAGATAAGAAAGGATTTCTCAGATAACAGTAAACTTCCATCCATAAAAAATGATAAATTAAGACTTAAAATTAAACTTTCTGCTCATCAGAAGACAGAAGATTTTATCCTAATTTCATGTGTATATGTATTTATTATTTAAATGCATATTTAATAAGACAATAAAAAGATAATTCAATAATTTAGATAAACAGTCGAGACTTAAAAAAGACACTTTACAGAAAAAGATATATGAATGGCCAGTAAGTTCATGAAAAGATGCTCAAAATCATTATTCATCAGGTAAAAACAAATTAAAATCACAGTGAAATAGTATTTCATACTCAACCCACCAGAAGAGCTAAAATTAAAAACCTGACAATACTAAATGCTATTAAGAACGTGGAACAACTAGAACCCCATAAATTGCTGATCCAAGTATGAAATAGCACAACCATTTTGGAAAAAAGGTTTGGTACTTTCTTATGTAGTAAAACATACATCTTCTCTATGATCCAACAATTCTATTTCTAGGTATTTACCCAAGAGAAATGAAAACTGTATATCCACAAAAATGGCTTTATAAGAATGCTCATAGCAGCCTTACTCATAACTGCCAATAACTAGAAACAAATCAAATCTAAAGAACAGTTAAGATCTGTGCTTTTTATTGCACATATTCTGTGATGCAAAAAAAAAAATTTTTTAAGAAGAGAGTATAAAGGTATAAAAGACAGATGGAGTAATCCTCCCCTGCTCCACTTTTTGGCCTCTGCATAGTGGAGACAGAATGAGAGACATCTCAGAAGGGTGGGAAGATTTGTGCTGGTGAGATAGAGAGCTAAAGGGTGTTTGCAGGCAAAGAAAAAGCAGAAAGAGATAAAGGATAGGAGAGAATGGGATGACATGACTAGAGGATTAATATCTAGAGAAAGCAAGAGGACCACAGAGCAGACAGGCCAAAGAGGCTAACTGGAAAAGGGCAGGACACCATAAAGCATAGAGATATGTATGGACAACAGAGGAAATGACGGACCTGGGGTACGGGAAGCAGGTTTATTCTGCAGCAGGCTGGGTCCATGAGCTTGCTGTAAAGCTGTCTTTAATTCCTTCCTCTCTCTTAACCAACAGTCAATCAATTACTACTGATCCTAGGTGCTTTCAATTCCCTTGTGCCATCCAAGGAGAACCTTGAGTTATTACTAGGCAATGACTATCACACTTGCCTAAAATAATGAGAGAATATCTGGCAAACAGCTAGAATCTCTTGAATGATGTATGTGTTGTGTCAAACCTGGATTAACTTCCATAAAGTAGTTCGCAAGGACACATCTTTTTCTGCTCTTTATATGACTTGTTTGGCTACTTTTAACAAATAGCTATGCATCTGGGCCTTTATTTACTTATACTTAAAATGGAGATATTATAGACTAATAAATATTAGACTCCTTAGATGAGCCAAACATTATAAATATGGCACATGCTCTTAGGTTAATTTCCATCCACCAAGAGATGGAGCTTAACATTAATAATAAATCATCCAATAAAGGAGCTAATTCACCTCATACGGAGTAGTGAATTATACTCACTAGAGTTAGAGACAAGAAATTATCCTCCACGAGCTTGAGCAAGTCTGGTTGCTGTAGAAGCTACAACTTAGACTTGTTTTCTCTGTATGTTTGAGTACTCTGAAAACTACACGATTTTACCCTAATTTCAAATAATTTAAAATGCCTAAATAACTGTTAAGTTTAAATATCATCTGTCTTCTGAAGGAGGAGAATTCTATCCTAACAAGAGCTAAAATGTTTCCACCAGAGTGAATTAAGTGTCATCACTACTACCGTGTCATTCTTTTTCTTATCTAGCAAAGATACCACTTCCAAGATAACTGGTAACTTTGTTGTTAGTCTTAGCTATAATACTGTACTTTACAAAATCCAAAATTCCTAAAAACAGTCTGTGAATCAACTTTATCACAGACTTCCACAGAATGGAATTTCAGTAATAGACGGCCCCCGACATATGATGGTTCAACTTACAATTTTCTGACTCTACAATGGTGCAAAAGCCATACACATTCAGTAGAAACTGTACTTTGAATTCTGAATTTGGATCTTTTCCCAGACTGGCAGTGTATGGTGCGATCCTCTCTCATGATACTGGGCAGTGAGCCGCAGTTCCCAGTCAGCCTGGCAAGCACTGGGGCAAACAACTGATACACAGAAAACCATTCTGTATCCATATGACCACCCTGTTTCTATTTCACTGCAGTGTTCAATAAATTACATGAGATAGTCAACACTTCATCATAAAACAGGCTTTGTGTTAGATGATATTGCCCGGCTGTCGGCTAATGCATTTACTCTGCGCATGGTTCTGGTGGACTGGCCAGTCTATGATGCTCGTAGTGATAAGGAAAATAACACTTTTCAACATGACCAATAGGGCTAACAGGAGAATCTCAGCCCCACCACCCCTGGGACCCTTTCAGGTTCTTTTTCTGCCCTACTTGCCAAACATGCCAATATGTCACATATATGGAAATAGAAAAGTATAAATTGTTTACCTTGCCTGTGCTCGGGGCTCAGACCTTTGGAGATCACTCTCCTCTGAGCCCGCTGGTGTGAAATAAACCTCCCACCCTTCCAGACTTACAAGTACCACTTGGTTCTTCCATTGGGCCATCCAGTCCAGGTTCTGTAACAGTAGGTTAGGTGTATTAAATGCAGTTTCAACTTATGATAGGTTTACTGGGAGATAAGGCCATTATAGATCGAGGAACATTTGTATATTGGAATGGAAAGAACAGACAAGTAATAAGCTCAGAAATGTCCCTCTCATCAGGCAGTCTTACACTACATGTAGTAACAGCCCGTGGCTTCCCCATAGCAGAACAAGCCACTGACATCAAACGATTAGTACTCTGAAATCATTCCAAAAGGCTTGTCAAAGTTACAATCGGCCAGCTACTAGGAATGCCAAATTGCCATGATAACGGTATTTTTTAGAGCTCCCCATTAGAGTCAGCTCAGGTTTACTATGAAATGCAAGAAAGCATTTTTGATGAGGTGGCTGCTGCCAATGCAGAAGCAGTTTTAGGCCCGCTTCCAAATGTGGCACAGCACCGTCCCACTGGATGAGGCACTCGCTCAGACAGTATCTGCAGAAGCCGCATCTCTTCTCCCTTACGGGGCTAGGAACCGTTCTCTTTCTGGTTACTCTGGGAGCAGGAGGAATGAAGTGTCTTCCCCACCCCCAGCCCCCCATTAATTCTCATTGCAAGTCATACTTGCTGAGGTTCAGGGATACATCTCTCAGGAAAACAGTCTTTCACATTGATATGTACAAATTGAAATGCCCGAGGCCAAGGAGTTACAACACAAAACAAAAAGCAATATACTATACAAAAGCTCAACAAAGGCTACCAGTCCATCTGTCAGAGAAGCAGTCCTCTCGCTGAATAAGAAGTGAGCTGAGCCTCTCTGAAACAGTAATTACAAGAACCAGTTATTTTCAAGTGTCCGGGAACTTCATGGTCATTGCCAGCTGACATTTACTGCTGCATATAAATGGCAGTGACTCCTCCATTCAAAAATATTATTAAATACCAAAATGTTTCAATGCGATATATGCTACATTTATTCAATGTGCAAACTGTTTCCTTTTGCAAAAGCTCCAAGCAGGTAATGCTGGCCTTATCAAAAAGACCATTGGAAAGGGGATTGTTAAAAGCAGCCAGCTCTCAGATGGAGGTCACAAAATAAACAGAATATTTGTAGTCAACCACTCAAGCAGAGAATAATAGTAATGACAATAACCTCTCCCACTTACGACACAGTACACTTTACTAGGGAGCATTTTTGCAGTCATTATCTCATTTGGGAAAATGGGCCAAGTCTATGCAAGCAGGAAGCATCCAGGCCCCAAACAGACTACATGGCCTTATAAAGGTTGGAGGAAAAACAGCGCAGTCCTCTGTCCTTGGAGGAAAAGACATACCAAATCAAAATAGTTGCAACGTCGCTGGCACTAAAAAAGCAGTTCAGAAACAGTAACTAAGAAGCTATTTTACAGATACAGGATGTTCTCCAGATGGGAAAGCAATGCCCCGTGACTGCAGTTAGTGGAACACAACATTCAAAAAATATAACCCAAAAAAGGCGTCTGGTAAAGAAAAATGGTAACTAGGAAACCAAACCACTTTCTTGTTTTAGGAAGCATTGATACTTATAGGAATGAGTTTACTTTAGCCTTTTGTATCCAGAAATAATCAGAAAGCAAACACAAACTCCTCCAAAAAGCACCATGACCCTGACTCTATTTTGTAAGTGAACCTGCAATGAAGTTTAGAGACCTGGTAATAAGACAGAGAGATCTAGCAAAGCAGAGAAGGCAGAAGAGAAATACTCAAGCATCCAGATGCCATTGTGCCTGACATGACAGATTTAACTGTCTTCCTTGACAAGGAGGACATCCTTATACATATACCAGAGGAAGGATTACCCCTAAGGCAGTGATTCTGAGCTGTGGTTTCTTTCCATCTCTATGGTACTCCAAGAATTTCAAAGAATGCGACAAATTTTCAGATCAAAATTTTAATTGAACCAATTTATGGAGTACTTAGGTACCACAAAAATTTAATGTAAGAATGGTTGAAAATCACCTCTCTGGGAAGCAGATAACAGTGTACCCCCTTATCTTGAAATATGAAGAGAAAATAGCTTCTCACACTTGCCATGCCTCTAGAGAAATAGAGACCCTGGAGTATACATAATAGGAAGAAGATCCCATTTTTTTTTAAGTGATCCACTTATTTCATAGTCTCCTCATAGAATTAATGAAGGAGGAATTCATCTGGTAGCAAATTAGAATGGCTGTTTTAAGGAATGAGTGAACCTAATTTTACCCTGCAATGAAGTCAGCAAGTCAGTCAAACTTTCTACTAACTGAGCATCTACTATGAAAAAAACACTGACAAGTTAGCTATTGCTTAAAAGCTGGCCTCAGACCTTGGTCGGCAAATGGTAACTACCTGGTGTGATTCAGGTCAACAATAACAACACAAAACAGCCAAAGGAGTAATGACAGAATTAGCAATTTCTCTTTGGTATTTGACTTTTTAGATTACAAATTCCTCACCAGAACTCTTTCCTAATTTTTTTCCCAGATCAGGTCTACCATTTCATTCTTTCACCCCAACTTGATTTTATTCCCATCAGCTACTTAGAACGAAGTGAAACCTATCTACCTCCCTCCCCACCCCTCTCTGTGTCTCTCTCTTTTCAAGAATGGAGATGGGGAGGGAAAAAGAGAGCCCACTTTGAAGGAATGAGAATGAGGGCTGGGAGACTAACTGGAAAAGACTTAACTAAGTACTTTCCAAAAAGAGATTACACTGGAATCTTATCTAAAACAAAAAACCTATCAACCTGTCTGTGTCACAGAAGTCACTGAATGGCATCAGTAACCTGCTGACAGCAGCACTGTGACTTTTTAAAAAGAGTCCAAACCCAAATAGAGAAACAGGGAGGGTTCTTTATTATGGCATTGGTATTGGGACTGTGGCAAGTGACCTGGAAAAAGTCCATTACATACTATGTAAGAAAACCAACTGATACATAACTACTGTATTGTGGCTGAAAAAACAAAATTTAAGAATTATAGAACATGATCATATAAAATCTAAATGTCCCATGAAACCACCCATAAGTAAAACAGGAAAAGACAGGATGACTACTTATTAATGACAATAATTTTAAAACAAATAAAAGTTTGCTTTCTTTTTCAACCATCTAAATACTAAGATCTCAATTTGACGCTTAAACCTGAAAAAATATGACACCAATGAATCAGTTTGAGTGTTCTTCAACAATATAAACTTATAGAACTATCTAAAACTCGACAGTATTTGCCTAAATAAAATTCCAATCAGCCTCTCAGTGGGAGGGTTTGCAATTGCAAAGGGAAATCTATCAAGCTGCTGCTGTGTGACCCAAGAATCTTCAGAGAGATGCTATGTTCTTACTAATATTAACAGCTGCTAAAAAAGACAATCATTTAAAAATCCTCATTTCCTTCTAGGGGTACAGTTTCCCAAAGAAGGCCAGGCTAAAATCTAAATGTATATACAGCCAGAAGTAAGTGTTACCACAAAATGAAGACCTCTTTTAAATAACTCTTGCACTATCTACTTCCAAGAGGGGACAAGGGACAAAGTTCTCATCATTTCCTGTGTTTATGCCACAGTGGCTTCAGGACAAGAAACTGGGCATCATTACTAGCTGTGAGTAAAACTGCAGTATTTCAAGAGTCTCTCCCCTGGCTTTAGTGCATCTGAATATCAACAGGTGTTTACAAGGGGTGGAGAATATTACATCTACATATCAATAGGTAATCACAAGGGAGTGCTAAGGTTTATCTGGAATGGAGAGGTTGGGTGGAACTCTTGTATGTTGCAGCCAGGTCAAGAGAGAGGAGGGATGAATGCTTGTAAGAAAAAAGTGGGTTTCTTAACTTTATTTCCCCTTTGACTGATTTCGGTTTTAGAGGTATTTTGCCCTGGGATCGCCCCACCTCCCCGGAGTTACACTGGCCAACTGTTTTAAGTGCGTCACTGCCCATGGAGAATCCTCTGTTAAGGACAGATGCTTAAAAGAGGCCCACTGGACATTAGGAGGACTGCGGCATACCAAGTTATTTTGAGCCTTGATTAGGACACCAGCAAATGCTCAGAAACTATCAAAACACCACAAAGGACAAATACTTTCTCATCTAGGGGGGTGTCTGTTGCTTTTTTGAGTCTCTGTGGTATGATGATTTGAAAACCAGACAATCACTCACATTATTATAAATTGAAGCATGAAGTAGGATAATCAGAGATCTGAGTCAGTGTAGAATTCTATAACTTTGGAATTGTTAAGAAATATGCTGGGCTCTTGTTAAGTTATATGAATAAGTGTTAAGTTACATGAAGCTGTTACATGAGCTGTTACAGGATAGGGGAGAGACCAGAGAAGATCACAGGCACACCAAATAGACTGTCCAGGGGCCAGATATACTATGAAGGGCCCCCACCCATAAGATGGCGAACCTCCTGCTTCTCTTCCGGGTCCTCGGTTCCCACCGGCGCCACCTGAAGCCCAATCACCCCTCACCCCCCTTCCCAATCCCAGCACCTAGCCAATAGCCACGAGCCCCGTAGAAGTGACATCACAATCACCCCATGCCCCTTCCTATATAACCCAGCACCTTTCCTTAATAAAGTGGAATTCTCCGGTGAATTGCTGCTGTGTGTTGCTCCTTTCCTTTCATTGGTGCCGAAACCCGGGAGACGGGACACCCCAACTGGGCCCCGTCTTCCCCCCGGCCACCAGCAGCTTGCCCTCGTCCTCTTTTTCCAGCGCTGGCTCCTCACACTCACCACTCCTCTCTGGCCTTTGGGTAAGTTTTCCCCCGAGGTGGGCCGCTCTTCCCCGAGCTATCGCAGCGCCATTGACCGTGATCGTCCGGCAAGGCCCTGACGCTCGGGGACGAGGAGGGAACTCTCCCAGCCTCAGGCCTTCACGGCTGCAGCGGACCCTCAGGCCCCCCTCCAACAGCCATAAACGAGGCGACTCCTTTGCGGATGAGAACGCTCCCTTCCGCCCCCTCCTCCTTCCGTTCCTTCCGCCGAAAACTCCTAGTACTGGGTTCCTCGGACTCCGGCACTCTGCCTTCTTAGAGGAGTCTGGGTGACGACCCACACTTCCTAAGAAACCGACTCGTATACGAGTTTCCGCAGACCCCCAAGGATCACCGGGGACGCCCTTTGTCTCCTTGCCGTCTGCTCCCAGTCCGAGGGTCTCCGTTCGTCTTCCCCTGTTTGCCTCCTTCTCTGTCCTTTAGCCATGGGAGCCTCCTCATCCCTCCCTGAAAGTTCACCTCTTGAATGCCTGCTCAAGTATCTAGCCACCCTCTCCCTGACGCCTGATATAAAACCAAAACTTCTCCACAAATACTGCTCCCAAGATTGGCCGACATACCCCCCAGACAATAACAACCAACGGCCCACAGAGGGAACTCTTGATCCTAACATCACTCGCGATCTCTTTAACTACTGCCAGCGCCTGAAAAAATGGAAGGAGATTCCCTATACCAAAGCTTTCCGCCTCCTCCTCCCCCGCCTCCCCCCAAGTTCTCCTAGCCTGCAAGCCGTCTCCCTCCCCTCCACACACTCCCAGTCCCTCCTCGATTACCTTTGACCCAGCCGACGAACCTCCACCATACAGGCTTCCCCCTTCAGCCCCTCCCCCTCCTACAACCCCTCCACCCTCTTCTGCCGTCTCCCCCTCCTCTCCCACAACAGCCCCTCCACCACCATCTCCTCCCCGACTTCACCCCCCTTGCAGTTCAAGCCTGAGCCTTTCAGCCCCCCTCTAACTAAGTTCCAAGAACCTCCTCTGTCTTTGCCTCCATCACCTGTTTCTCCCCCACAGACTGAGCCAGAACCCTTCAGTCCTCCTCAGACTCGGTCCCGAGGGCCTCCCAAAATTATTGCCCCCCTCCAAGAAGTAGCAGGATCCGAAGGCATCCTGCGCGTTCACGTCCCTTTCTCCTTAGGAGATTTAGCCCAACTGGAGAAACGCCTAGGTTCCTTTTCCACTGATCCCACGACATATATCAAGGAGTTTCGATGGACCCTCCAGTCATACAGCCTCACACATCATGACATTTTCATGCTCCTGGCCAATACCCTCCTTCCTGAAGAGCGTAGACGAGTTTGGGACTTCGCCCAAACGCACGCCACCAAAACCCACAGGACTGACCCCAACTATCCCCCTGGCCCCATCGCTGTCCCCAAACAAGACCCACACTGGGATTATAACACTGCTGTGTGTCTCCGCTCTCGAGATATTTTTGCCTCCTGCTTAATAATAGGTCTGAAAAAGGCAGCTCGTAAAGTAGTCAATTTTCAAAAGCTCCAAGACATAATTCAAAGGAGTGAGGAGACTCCCTCCGAGTTCTTAGACAGACTCACTCAAGCCCCATTACAGGACACCAGCCTGGACCCAGAAACGCCTGACGGGAGACATGTCCTTATGACATACTTCCTGGCTCAAAGCTACCCCAACATTAAAGCTAAACTCAAAGAGTTAGAACAGGGCCCCGCTACCCCACAGACTGAGATCCTAACAGTGGCCTTTAAAGTCTTCCATAACCGGGAGGAGGAGAAAGAATGCCGTAAACAAAAGGCTGATCAGGCCAATTTCCAAATGTTGGCCCAGCTGATAAAACCACAACCTGGGCACTCCTCTACAAACAAGCCCTCCCCCAGGAGCTTGTTTCAAGTGCGGACAAGAAGGACATTAGTCAAGGGAGTGCCCCTCCCCCAGAACTCCTACCACCCCATGCCCCAGATGCCACAAAAAGGGCCACTGGGGGTCTGATTGCCCAGCCACCCGAAGGGGAGGCTGGACGAACAACCCCCATCCTAAGCCCGCCGTAGTGGGGCTGGCAGAAGAAGATTGACGGGGCCCAGGGGCTTCTCGCCCGACCATTTCCATCACCAAACAGGAGCCCAGGGTTACTTTAATAGTAGACGGTCGCCCCATCTCCTTCCTCCTAGATACAGGAGCCACCTTCTCAGTCTTGTGAGAATACCGGGGCCCTACCACGCCTGCCATTACTCCTATAGTCGGGGTAGGAGGTAAACAGATTTTCCCATTAAACCCCCCCCCCTTTTATGCACAATCCAAGACAATCCCATACCTTTCTCCCACTCCTTCCTGGTTATGCCCCAGTGTCCCATCCCCTTACTAGAACGGGACATCCTTTCTCTCCTCCATGTTTCCATAACTATATCCACTCCCACAGCCCCCAGTACTCCCCTTCTGATGGCCCTCATAGCCGACAACCCCCCTCTACCCAATGAAAGCTCCAGTTCCGCCCTCATACACCCTGTAAATCCCAGAGTTTGGGACATTACAAGCCCCTCCGTGGCTCTATGTCCTCCTGCCTCTATCAAATTACGTGACCCCTCTCAGTATATCTGTCAGGCCCAATACCCCCTAACCACTTCAGCCCTCATAGGCCTCCAACCCATCATTCAAGATCTTTTAAACAAAAATTACCTCAGACCCACTCACTCCCCGTTTAATACCCCCATATTAGCTGTTAAAAAAACCAACGGATCTTTCCGCCTCATCCAAGACCTTTGCCTCATTAACATGGCCATCATCTCTATCCATCCCTTAGTCCCAAATCCATACACCCTTTTATCGCGGATCCCTGCCTTGGCCGCCCACTTCTCAGTCCTAAATCTCAAGGACGCATTTTTTTTCTATCCCTCTGGACCCCTCCTCCCAAGATTTTTTACAGAAAACGGCTCCTCTCTGACCTGCCCATTCCCAAAACCAAGACAGAAATCCTTTCCTTTCTAGGCCTGGCAGGGTATATTAGAGCGTGGATCCCTAACTTCTCCCTGTTGGCAAGACCCCTATACGACCTCAGCAAGGGCCCCCCTGAAGAACCATTATCCTCCTCACCCCAACACTCATTCATTAAGCTCCATCGAGCCCTTGTGGAAGCCCCAGCTCTCCATCTTCCTGATTTGTCGAAGCCCTTCTCATTATACATTCATGAGAGGTCCAGTCAAGCTCTAGGAGTCCTAGGCCAATATTATGGCCCATCCTTTGCCCCAGTAGCTTATCTTTCCAAGCAATTAGACCCCACAGTTTGGGGATGGGCCCCCTGCCTACGGGCATTAGCCGCTTGCAGGGGGAAGCTCATAAACTGACATTCGGGGTGCCCCTTACCATTCTGTCCCCACATCACCTAAAAGACCTCTTAACCTACAAAAGTTTACAGACTCTCCCTCCCTCCAGACTCCTGACCTTACTGTCCTCTTTCCTCCAAAATCCCGTTCACCCCCTTTGCCATCCATACACGAATCATGACTTTTTCCTCCTTTACTGCTCCCTCGCTCTCTCTTGCTTTTTTTCCTCATTCCTATTGTCTTCCCCGCCACTCCAGCCTCCTTTGTATGGCGATTCAAAGTCAGACAGACTTACACACAGCATCAAACAAAAATTACTGCCCTCATTGCCACATCAGACTGCCCTCTGAAAGGCTGCTCCAAGCCTTTATACCTCCACTTTCCTCCCTCCATCGAAGTGTTCACTAGCAGCTACCTTTATTCTCCCTACCTCTGCTTCCTCTATGACCAAAAACAAGCCTGTTGCAGGCGATGACCAGACACCTACGAAGAATGTCCCTACAGGTCTTGCATCATTCCCTACATGGGTAACTCCTGGTACCCACAGTATTACTCCTCCAACCATTTCATAAAATATCCCAACAGCTCATTCTCCTTATTAATCCCAGATCCCTGGAACTCTCGATGGGCCACCGGAGTCACAGCCTCAGTTTATTATGGGGGGTCCTCGACCCTCCACGGTACCCTTCATATCTCTCGAGAGTATGTTCCCTCTCATTCCCAGATCTCTCAAGTTGCATCCAACATCGGACATTCCGAAAAAGTTATTGTCCGAACTCTTGACGGCGCCTCTTCATCTTCTTACCCCCACTCCTACTCTTGGTTACAGCTAATCCAAGACACCACCATCTTTCTCAACCACACCCTCAACACCGCCAATTGTTTCTTGTGCGCATCACTACAGCGCCCACTGCTGGTCGCCGTGCCCCTTAATATTTCCAACTACTCCTTCCATGCAGAAGGACAACACTTCCGTTCCCTGGCAGACATACCCCTATGGGAACCATTCTCGTCACCCTAATCCCACAGCTTACACTTTACAGCATGGCAGAATTTCTTGAGCTCCAACCTCCCTTGCCCTCGCACCCAAAAAGGGCTGCTTTCCTTCCCATCATGGTCGGTATCTCTTTGACCACCTCAGCTATTGGGGCAGGGTTTTCGGGAGGAGCCTTGGGTCACTCTCTGTGGGCAATTAAAGATCTCAACGCCAAACTTGAGAGAGCCCTGACATCCACTGCCGATTCCCTGGCCTCTCTCCAAAGACAGGTCACTTCGCTAGCTAAGGTCACCCTTCAAAACCGGTGGGCCTTAGATCTGCTTACAGCCGAGAAGGGCGGCACCTGCATCTTCCTTCGAAGAAGAGTGCTGCTATTACATCAACGAATCCAGCATTGTAGAAACTGACATTACCAAACTCACCGACCTTGCCTCCAGCCTCCACTCTGCTTCCAATTCCAACCCATTCTCTTCAATACTAATAAACCCCTTCCTCACCTGGCTGTGGCCCATTGCAGGCCCTATAATAATCATTCTTCTCGCCTGTCTCTTCTTGCCTTGCATAATAAAGTTTATCAAATCCCAAGTCGGTAAAATCTCTAATCAAACTTTCAACCAGCTTTTACTCAGGAACTACCAGCTTTTAGCCACAGAAGATCCCTCACCCTCACGTGACTTCCTCACCACACGCTGAGATGGACCCCTCCCTCCGCTGGAAACTGTTCCTGGAAACAATGGCCACAGACGCCTGGCTTCTGGCACCTGTATCCTCTTGGCACCATTAGAATCAACAAGTCCTCGACCTACGGTTACAGAGAACCTTCACTGATTTCCAACCTGAAGAAGTCCACATCTACTCGTCCTTACTGTGGGGAGTCCTATCAACCCTTTCCCCCCAATTCTCAAGCCCTCACTCCCTTCTCCGCCCTGTTCAGCAGGAAGCAGTCAGAAAGAAAGCAACGTCCACAACCCCATAGAGGAGAAAGGGGGGAATGAAGGGCCCCCACCCATAAGACGGCGAACCTCCTGCTTCTCTTCCGGGTCCTCGGTTCCCGCCGGCGCCACCTGAAGCCCAATCACCCCTCGCCTCCCTCCCACTCCCAGCATCTAGCCAATAGCCACCAGCCCCGTAGAAGTAACACCACAATCACCCCATGCCCCTTCCTATATAACCCAGCACCTTTCCCTAATAAAGCGGAATTCTCCGGTGAGTTGCTGCTGTGTGTCGCTCCTTTCCTTTCATACTATATATGTTTTTAAAAGTCCAGGAGGTACTCCTGACATTTAATTATCCCTGGAAAATTACCATATTTGGCCTTTGGTCAGTTGACTTTCCTATCTATTGGGAGCACAGGGCTTTTTCTTTTTAAGTATATAATTCTATTCTTTCTATATAGCAACTTATTTTCCATGACTCCTTCACTTAGAACACACACCAAAGAAAAATCTTCACATCTACGTAGGGAAACATGCCCTACACAAGACTCTCTCTCCATAAAAACCATTAGAAGCAGAATTAACCAGACGAGGCCAGATCCCAAATTCTCTTTAAAGAGGCCCTCTCTTTATCCTATGATGAAATGGTGGCAACCTATAGAAATAAAACTTTCATTGTAGATTATATAAAGCTAAACACATACCATATATAAGTATTTATCAGTTTTTTTCGGGTACCACCACCTTCACTCAGTCCTTTATTAATAACAATTGGTATAAGGTTTCCCCTCTTCTTTAATGTGCTCTGTGTTCTATAAGAACACATTATTAACCAATATTAACAACAGCTACTTCCAGATGGTGAAATTATCGATGGTTTTCGTTTTCATCTTTATCTACATTTTCACATGTATTATATCTATAAAAAATAAATTTGTTAAATGAGATTTTCTTGATGTTTTTAACAAATACAATTGAATGGATGTATTCCTAATGACCATCAAAATACAATTAAAGGATCAAATTATAGCAAGAATGAACATTGGGCATTGGCCTGAGATCTTTATAATCAACAAGTTCTATACACTTGTAGAGCAAATGAGTATCTACCGGTATCTCCATCACTAAATGAGGTCACTACATAGTAATACAATGAGTATATTATCAAATTTTAGGGATGGGACCAAATACTCAGAAAGAAATAGACAGCTGGTCTGTCTTTACATGCTGCTTAGCAGGGCTTTCCAGATTAGAAAAGGGACACCTAACCCTACAGATCAGGCTAATTCTACCTAACTGGTTTGAGAAACAAATTTTTTAAAAAGAGAGAGAGAGTGGGATGTTTTCATCAGGAATGAGCATTCATTCAGAACACTGAGGTTTCATTTCCACAAAGTTAGAAGGCATCTGCTACTGAGGGAGTAAGATAGAATCGAACATAAAGCTCCCTTAGATATTTGTACACTCATTAAGAACTTTGAAATTCCTGACTGAGGTCTTGCAAATCACTGGACCCATTAACAAGCAGTATTGACTGCTGGAGGAAATCATTTACACAAAGTAATCCAGGAGCCATAAAGTGATGTTAAATTCCTGCTACAGATAAACCTTTCATGACCCTCTGTTTAGGTATTGGCTAATGACCCATTATTTACACAATATGCAAACTAAGAGTAATAAGGTTGGGTGATTTGTATTTAGCATGGAAGCATGGTCTCTTGGCTCCTAAATGCAAAAAGAGATTAAATGAAAGGTTAATTGGGTACTAAACAAGTCTTATGACAAACAGGATCACTGTTCTTAGTGAACAGGCACTTTATAAACACAGCCTAAATTGCTAATACAAAGGTCTTTGTGATTTATGTTAGGGAAAAGAGCTTAACTAGCCATGTAATATGGAATTTTTATCAAGGGTATTCATGAAATACTTTACCTTTCAACTTAACTCAGCAGATATGCTAGCAGTAATTTTATAATTTGAACACCAGATTTTCAACAATTCCAATATGAACGTAACAATGTCTAACAGCATTGAGACAGATGAACAAAGACAATCTCACATGCCTGTGCACTTACCCCCCAGACACAACAGTTATGCCTGCAAAACACAAAATTACACAGTGAGCTATGGCTTTCTTCTACTTCCTGTGAAAATATGATTCCTCTGAGATGCCCACTCACATATATTCCAAATGAAAATGAAGATTCATCCACATATTATAGTCAACTCACTAGTTGAAAACCTGGTCTTTTTGCTATGGACTGGATAAATCTACCTGTTTTTTCCTCTTTAGAACAGACAGAGTAAGACAGTAAATGCTGAGCAAGACCCCTAATGAACAATCAGAGAAAACAAGAAAGGAAAAAAAAAAAAGTTAAAAGGCTTACTTTCTCTCTAAATGACCCTATATATAAATCCCTAAATGACCTATAAATGTCCTCCACTTTACAATGAATGGTTATTTTTAAAGTTTTTCCTATAAAATAAATTGAAACAAAGGCAACTGTTATTGAGTAAAGACAAAAACATTACTTTCAGCCACTTAATTGCCAGGAACCTAACAGGCCTGGCAAGTCACTGACCCATCATTTTGAGAAAGGGAAGAAGAGAGTATCAAAATTCCATCCTAAATAGAAGAGAGATTGATGAGAGGGACAAGTTAGAAAGAAGCAAAAGAGATAGAATATAAACCTCTAGGATTTCCCTTTAACCTTAGCTGTGTTGTGTGGGTTAGGCTGGGGCTCCAGACAGCCCCTGGATTTCCCTTTCCGAAAAGATACGGCTGGGAGAAGGGCCTGGAGCTGGGAGACAGGCCAACGGTACTACATTCTTCACAAAGGAAAGGATATAAAACCTGGAGGAATATTCTAAAACAAGCCTGCAAAATCAGCACTGCTTAGAAATGTCAAATATGCACTACTGCTTTTCATTCTATCTAAGGAAGAAATCTGCTCTCACAAATGTATATTTACCCTTAGAACACTTTCAAACTCAAAATGAGTCTCTCTGTCTGATTCCCTCAATCAGAATAAAGCATAGAAAATGTTTAGTAGCATTCCAGATAATTTATGCCAGTTTAGATGATTCATGTACTGCTTTCCCAGACTAAATGGTCTATGGTCAAGTCAACAAGGGTGCGGAGAGCAAGGCCTAATTACAGATGTGAGTCACTGTCTAGAAGCTCCCTCAGCCCAACAGAGCATCCCCCACAAAGGCACCATTTCATTTTGAGGTATATAGTCAAGCCATGTCTACAAATCCCTTTATAAAAAAAATAAAGAAGACATCATTCCACCAGGAACAAAAGCATCTGTTCACTGAATTGATTTTTCAAAGAAAATTTTCAACAGGGCTTTTCCCTTAAAAAGCAACTGAAACACTGAAATTTTTAAAACAATAAAATGGACATGAAACATACTACAGGATTATAGCTTAGGTATTTTGCATTTGTGTCTGCATCTGGCCCCATGTACTGCATGGCACACTATCTTGAACTCTGGACAGTTCCCAGTGGGAGACATTTAGTAGCTCTTTCCATAGGAGCCTCATTAATTACACATAGTATTTACATTTACCTTCAGTTAAGAAGCATTACTAGAAATCATACTAAACATATGTGGTAAAAGCACAAAAAAAATTGGAAAGAATAAAGACCAAACAAGGATAGTGGTTCCTCAGCGTGAAGAAAGGGCACCAGCGTTAGGGAGGATTAGCCTCGGTTTCAACTGTCCCACAGAATTGGTAAACACTCAGTTTCTCTGGTTTACTGGGGGAGGGTAAATGTGGGTATTTGTGATCTTGTTCCTTCTACTATTGCTTTTATATTTTAAATATTCATATTAAAATTTTTGAAGAACAAAGCAAACAAGGAATTACAAGTCTGAGCACAGATTGCTCTAAGAAAAGAGAACAGGTCCATCTACCCTGTCAACTACACACTTATATATACATGGGGAGGGTTTTCAGGCCAGTATACAAGACCCTTCTCAGTGTTCAAAGCCCAAGTGGGTTGATTAAAAGGCAAAACCTTCTGGGGGGAAAAAAAGAGAATCTGAAAGCCATGTATTTTATTCTCCTGTCTTTAATACTATCTCACTGGCTATGAACTGATAGGAATGAAGAGGGTGCCAGTCAGCACCCCACCAGTTTAACTTAACGGTATTATTTTGCTTCGCTTTGCAATTACTCCCACATTCCCCAGGGAGAAGCTAATGGATTACTAAAAATAAAATGGAGATCAAGTGAATCACTGAAGATGTTTTGGCTCCCAACATTAACTGGCTTAAACAAAAAGGAAATGGATTGGCTCAAAAACTTGGACTTCTGGAGGAGGGACAGGCCTCAGGGCTTGTTTCTCTGTCCTCCGCCCTGTGTGGCTTCTTGCTCAGCCTACAGCCACACCAGACCTCACACCAGCACATAACAACATCCAGAAGAAGGGAAAGAGCGGCAGGCTCTTCCTGTAGCTTTGTTTTAAGTATGAGAAGACTTCTCCCAGAAGCTCCTGGCAAACCTGCCTTTGGAGTCTCTCTGGCTAAGATTGCTGGACCACTTCCAAAACCATCCTTCCAGCCAAGTACTCGCCAGAACTGGCTGATGCTCTGTCCACGGTGAAGTCCCTCATGGACAAAACAGGGGCCCACCCTGGAGCTGCAGGCAGGTCCTCAATTCTGTAACATGGGGAGCTGATAGGATGCATGACATGGAAATAACCCTACTAGCCATTCTGCTGCTATTTACTGGAAACAGATGGAGCATACTGTGTTTGTCAGAAGATGAAACTAATCACAACCTTGATAAGTGGTACGATAGTGGTACATTTTTTTAAAACTTTGCCTTTATATTTTCACTGTTCCAGTGAGAAATTTAGAGACAGAAAGTCAACACATTTTAAAGCAAGTATGGCATACAAAATATGGTATAGTACTTACTAAGTTCTTGTGCCATGGCTATAGAAATTTAGACAACAGCATCCACATTAACACTGTATAACCTGAAAAAAAAAAAAGTTAAGAGAAACAAATGGTGAAAAATTACTTTAAAAATAGAGAAAAAGTATGCACAAAATTTCACTCAAAGTTGTATAGCAGAGGTTTTATCTTTTTTCTGAAAGAGGTAAGCCAACCTTTTTAAAGAAAGCAGCTGAACTTAAATGAGAAATCAGAGAAAATATCTGTAATATTAGATTTTCAAGTTCAAATCATCCACATCTATTGTAGATTTGACCACCAAAAGGACAAAACAAACAAAAATACATTTTAATCAAGTAATATTGTCCTGGACTGATATTTATAACTGGGGGAAAAAATTATTAAATGGACTTCAAAAATCATGTAGTCTACCTCCTATCACATCTATGCTATTCAATTCAACATAGCTTATAGATACATCAGCTTCAATTTCCAAATTCCTAAACTCAGGCATCATAGTTCCAGAAAAAATACACATATCTGATTCAAATATTTGATTCTGTATCATAATCAAATCTTTGAATGTTCTGCATGCTCAGAGAACTGGGGTGGGGGCTCTAATATCCTGGAATAGCTTTTAATATTCAAAAGTGAAAGATAAGACCTTTGTCTCTCTTCAGACCCCAGAACAAACAGCAATATAGAAAATCACATTCTTAATTAAGAAGGACTTAAAAACAAAACCCATATCGATGCTGTGGTATTTCCTAAAGATGGTATGCCTTGACAGGCTTATAACAGCTACTGTCCACGTTATCTACAAACACCACGTTGAATTTTACTTTCCTTGGCATATATAAGATTCAGCCATGTTGTTGGCATTAATTACAATTTGTAGGGGAAAAAGAACTTTTCCTCTATCCTCCCATGTTCAAATTCTGGGAGCCTGCAAATTAAAACTGACAAAGACAAATTAATAAGAGAAAAAGTGTATGTTTCTTTGTCAATGTTAATATTTTTATATGCATGAGGATGTCACAGAGAAGAAGCAAAAAGCCAGAGGCAGTTAGACCCAGGAGCTTATATACCATTTTAACAAAGGGCAATAAATTGTGGAGAAGGTACTAGACAAAGGAAAAGGGAGTTGGAGCTACCAAAGGATGATAAATTGTGGAACAATGACTAGGAAATATATGATAGATAAGTATTGTTTAGTAAAATGAGATTCAAATTTCTCCAATGATAGGAACTGCTCTCCTCTTCCTGATAAAGAGATGAGGTGCACCTTAAAAATGGAACTTTATGCCCTGCTTTCAGGCAGAAAGGGAGAGGGCAGAAAACTCTTCCTGCATCTGCTATTTCTCAATTTCCTTCAGCTCAAAATAATCCTTAGGTCAAAGCAATGTTGGGGTGGCATATCCTGATCCTCCTCAGGTTCATAAAAATAAAGCAATAAAAACACCATTAAAGAATAAAAGTGCAAGTATCAGGACTTTTATAAATAAAGAAAAATATATTTATAATACATATATCCACTAAAGTACTCATTCAAAATACAGAAAGAACTTCTGATAAAACAGTAAGAAAAAGACAGGCTACCAAAACAGGATATTTGAAAGGTCAAAAAGCACAGGAAAAGGTGCTCAACCTCATCTATTATCATAAGGTACAAATTAAAACCATAATGAGATAAAATTACTGATAAAAATGGCTAAAACTGAAAGTTTGACAACACTAAGTCTTAAGACGTGGAACAATTCAGCTCTTCAACACTACTGGTGAAAGTGTGAACAGAAAAAAAGGTTCATCAATATCTAACAAAGTGGAACATAAATATATACTGGAGCCTGGCAATTCTACTCCCAGGGAAATGCCTACAAGGAACACACATACATAGTCCCAAAGACACATACAATAATATTCAAAGAAGTATTAATTGTAATAGTCAAAACTCAGTGACAAATACAATGTGGAGTGTTCATGCAACTGAATACTATACAGCAGGGGTCAGTCAGCTCTTCTGCAAAGGGCCAGATAGTAATATTTTTGGTTTTGCAGGCTCTATGGTCTTTGTGACCTGTAACAACTACTCATCTCTGCCTTTAGGGTGAGAAAGCAGCCACAAACAATATGTAAATGAATAGATGTCGCTGTGTTCCAATAAAACTTTATTTACCAAAAGAGCCAGCCAGTCCATGGGCTATAGTTTGCCTGCTATACAGTAATAAATATAAATAAACCATAATTAATTAAATAACACAAATGAATCTCACAAACATAATGTGAGGCAAAGATGTCAGACACATTAGGAAAAATACATTGTGTGATTCCATTTCATAAAGTTCAAACATAGTAAAACTATGTAAGTCAGGATAGTAGTGACCTTTGAGTGGGGGAGTACGGGGTGGTAGTAGAGACTAGGAAGCAGTAGAAGGGGTAATTTTGGTGGGCTAGCAGTAATACTGGATTTCTCTGAGTGATAGCTTCATGATTTTATTCAATTTGGGAAAACACATCGAAGTGTTCACTTATAATTCACTGATCTTTATATTTATATGTATTACACTTGAAAAAAAAAGTGAAGTAATCTAACATTTCTTTATAAACAAAGAATACAAGCCAGCAATGTAAGTGGATACTTTCACACAGCTTACTGTCCCTGGACATCACTCTGATGGAGCAGCAAGCCCTATGTCCTTAGAAAGCACTGTCCTGAAGACCCCCCCTTTATTTAGTGTGATGTCTATATTGCAACGAACCCTCCATTCTGAGTTTCTGGTAGGCCTTTGAAGCATAAGCTATGATTAGATAGAACACACAGGAGTGGAAGAGGTGAAAGCAATAAAGACAGAGAAGGGAAAGTAACAGATGGTGGATGAAGAGCTGGTAGAAATAAGCCCCTACATTTTAACGTAATCTTCTGAATAATCTATACAGATTAGAAAATAACATAAACAGCTTAGAAACACAATTTGGAAGGTCACTGAAGTTGCCTTTTGTATAAAAAATAATGACATTTTAAAAGGTGGCCAGGGCTTTTAAAGGTTGTTGGAGGGATTTGCTTCCCAGCACAGTTTCTTCCAATCTAACAGATTCAGCAGACAAGAAGTTTCTGCTTTTCAAGTGAGGAGAAAACCTGACAGGTAAAATAGTCTTGACTTTCTAAACTTGCTTATTTTAAATAATTTCTATAACTTGATTTCACCTTATCCTTCTATACCATGCATAAAATGTAATTATATATTATAACTTCCCAGGGATCACAGAAGTCATTAAATTGCCAGGGTTGTACCCAAATATATTAGAAGAGGCAGAGAATATGAAAAAGCCAGAGACAACAAGAGCATGGGCATCACATTGCAAGGATTCACACATTCTGTTAGTATGGGCTTATATCATGAGTTAAATAAAAGCAAATGAGTAAAGAAAAAAATAAGTGAAAAGAACTGAAATCCACTCACTACACTGCATTTACTGCATAACTGATACGTTCAAGAAACTGTACTATATGCTGGAAATGCAAAGATAAATTCCTGTCTTTAAGGAGCTCACAGTTATAAAGAAACTGACAAGCCTACTCATCAATAATTTAAATTGAATGTCATAAAAGATATACAACATTCACAGGGAAGAATTATTAGGAGGAGTGAAATTAGGGGAGAGGAAGGTAGGAAAGGAAGTCTTCACATAGTAGGTAAGAGCTGAAATGGGTTTTGAATGATTAAAGATGGGCAAGGTAAGAACAAGGAATACAGCATCATCCTAGGCAGAGGAAGAGGATGTACAAAGGAACAGAGGCATGAATGAGCCAGTCATGTTTGAGAAATAACAAGAAATCTGAGGCAGGCAGACCATGGCGTACAAAAATTAGCTAAGACTGAGATGATGGAGGGACTGTTGATTACACTAAGTTTGAATTTTGTCTTCCAGCTGTATGGAGCTACTGGGATAGGAACTAGGGGATGAGAATAGGATACAAAGAAAAGGGGAGTGACAGGTCTCCAAATATGTCTTTTTTGTGTAGTTTTAACATTTGTAACCATAGTAGTATTTCACCAAATAAAAAAAAAAAGTAAGTAAAATCAACCAGTATGTGGGGATACCTCAAAATGAAACATAATCAGTAACAAATGAAGTGCATTACAAATGTACAACATAACCACACTAAAGGGGGTGCAGAAGGAAAGGAATAACTAACCTAACAGCTCTGGAAACTGGTATCTTGACTATATACTCTGAGGCTAGAGACAAAACAAGAGGAAAGGCCCAGCATGAACTCTGTGGTGTTTAATTCAAATCAAAGATACAAGGGTTTTTAATATATATTTCAGTAGATATGTAGAGAGACAAATATAGATACATGTATACATATATGTATTTCCTAGCTCTGTCCTCTGAGAGATCTCAGGAGCACTGATATTACAGTAACAATGAACACACTTAGCACCAGATACTGGTTTCTAAACACCATTTATCAAGAACCAAGACAAGGGAGAAATGTCTGGCTGCACAGCTGGGACAGAGAAAGTACCAGATGAGCATGGAACATCTTGTGGTGCAAGAAAGTAAGGAGGACATCAAAAAAAAAGATGGGGACTTATCAAAAGTACCCTGGAACCAACCTTAAAGGGGTCAAATCTGGGACAATTGGAGCACTAAAATAAAAAATTATAAAATAGATTATAACCTATAGGATAAAACAAATACACGAGTCCTTTAAACACAGTGGGTTTTAATATATTACTATTATTGTTTCTTATAACACATTATGACCATTATTTATTTTGTAGCCAAACCTGTCCCAGATTTGGCCAGTGGAAACCCCTTCAAGATGCTTTCTAGGTCATTTTTATATGACTAGATCATTCTTTGGGCATTCCTTACCTTCTGAAATAGATGTTTCAGTCTCATTTTACACTGTTTTTTTTTTACCCTGGAATCAGCCATTTTCTCCAATTAAGACAGTGGCATTTAGAAATCAAGAGCCAGATGCTAGATGTGCTCATTGTTACTGGGGGCTCTCAGTGACAAAGCTAGGGAACACAAATGTATATGTATATGTGCTTATACATATAAACACACACACATAAGTATATCCATAGGATTTTTCAAGGAACTCAGCAAGGTGATGATACATAATATTTACACAAAGTCAAAGGCCCAAGGAGAATCAAGATACTTAAGATGGTAGTGAGGAACTTGCTCTACCAACTGTCAATTACAACACAGCAAAAATTTTAGATTAACATAGAAAGGATGAACTGTTAAATAATGGTATTTGCATGTGTATTTATATATGTGGGAAAAAAATTAAGTTGAACCTCTATTCCACTCTCTATATAAAAATCAGCTCCAATTTAACTGAAGAGATGCATGTAGAAGGCAAGATTATAAAACTTTTAATAGACAATAAAAGTGCATTTTACAGCCTCAGAATAGGTTAACAATATAAAAGAAAATGCACAAAGAAAAATGTAAATTCATACTGCATTAAAATAAAGAATTTGTTCATTAAAAGGGACCATAAATAAAATTAAAAGATAAGCCACAAATTAGAAAATTATAACCAACAAAATGTAAGTATGTAGAATATAGGGTTTATAATTTTCTAAGACAGTCCAAGAGAAAAACAGACAAAAGTTATATTTAAAAAAAGGAAATAAAAAAGATCCTTAACTATATGAGATGACCCTGTTTTCTTAGTAATGAGGGAAATAAAAATAAAAAGCACCTTTATACACCTACCAGCTTGACTAAGCTTAAAAATCAAACAATGTCAATTGTGGGGCAAAAGTGAAGCAATGGAAATGTTCAAACTCTCTGGTGAGAGCTGTACATTGGTGCAGTCAATCACTTTGAAAGACAAACAACGGGAATATCCTACCAGCCAGGACTTCCACTCCTAAGTTTATGGTTACCAGGAGAACCATCACTCAGAGACAAATACAATTATTCACAACTGCAAAAACCTAGATTCCAACAGTATAATAGGAAAATAAAACGTGGGGGTTTTTGCAGCAAAATCGATGAACTCTGATGCTAAATGCAGAGTATGGAAAAATTCAAGGGGACTACATCCCTAAACACTTCTTCAGAAGAAAATTAGATATAAACACAATTTTTAAAACTTAGATTGTAAGTTTAAAAATGAGATTATAAGTTCACCAGAGACTGGGTCAATACCAGTCAAGAGTCATTAAAAGCTTCCCACAGTTGGAAGGGAGCCAAGATGGCGGAGTGAGTAGAGCAGCGGAAATCTCCTCCCAAACCCACATATATCTATGAAAACATAACAAAGACAACTCTTCCTCGAATAAAGACCAGAGGACACAGGACAACATCCAGACCACATGCACACCTGCGAGAAGCCAGCGCCTCGCGAAGGGGGTAAGTTATACAAGCCCCGGACAGGCAGGGCCCGAGAGCACCTCCCCCCAGCTCCCGGTGGGAGGAGAGGAGTCGGAGCCGGGAAGGAGAGGGAGCCCAGGACTGCTAAATACCCAGCCCCAGACATCCGCACCAGAGCGCAGACACAGTGCATGTGTGGGGTCCTGGATACTAGGGAAACAGGACAGCAAGACTGGTGAGCAGGTACCGGAGGCCGGCACCGGAGGACAAAAGAAAAGCGAGCGGCCACATTTTTTTTTTTCTTGTTGTTGTTTTGGCGAGCGCTTTTTGGAAGTCTTAAAGGGACAGGGACCCCAATACTAGGGAAACACGGCAGCAAGACTGGGAGCGGGTACCAGAGGCTGGCGCCGGAGAACAAAAGAAAAGCGAGCGGCCTTTTTTTTTTTCTTTCTTTTTTTATTATTTTTAATTTTTGTTGTTCTTGTTGTTGTTGTTTTGTTTCGGCGAGTGCTTTTTGGAAGTCTTAAAGGGGCAGGGCGGGACACTTAGTCCAGAGGTAGGGAATCCGGGGATCTCTGGGCACTCTAACCCACTGGGCAGCAGGGAGCACGGAGGCCCCTTACAGAGATAAATAGCCTACCAGCCACTCACTCCCCCTCCAACGTGACTCCACCATTTTCGAGGAGATGCCCGAGCCAGGTCACACCTACAGCAACAGCGGAGATAAACTCCATAGCAGCCAGGCAGGAAGCAGAAGCCCTGTCTGCGCGCAGCTACCCAGCACAAGCCACTAGAGGCCGCTGTTCTCCCAGGAGAGGAGGGCCACAAACCAACAAGAAGGGAAGTTCTTCCAGCCGTCACTCGTCCTAGCTCTGCAAACTATGACTATCACCATGAAAAGACAAAACTACAGGCAAACCAAGATCACAGAGGCAACACCAGAGAAGGAGACAGACCTAACTAGTCTTCCTGACAAAGAATTCAAAATAAAAATCATAAACATGCTGACAGAGATGCAGAGAAATATGCAAGAGATATGGGATGACGTCCAGAGTGAGATCACAGATGCCAGGAAGGAGATTACAGAAATGAAACAAACTCTGGAAGGATTTATAAGCAGAATGGATAGGATGCAAGAGACCATTGATGGAATAGAAACCAGAGAACAGGAACGCATAGAAGATGACAGAGAGAGAGATAAAAGGATCTACAGGAATGAAACAATATTAAGAGAACTGTGTAACCAATTCAAAAGGAACAATATCCATATTACAGGGGTACCAGAACAAGAAGAGAGAGGAAAAGGGATGGAAAGTATCTTGGAAGAAATAATTGCTGAAAACTTCCCCAAACTGGGGGAGGAAATAATAGAAAAGACCACAGAAATACACAGAACCCCCAACAGAAAGGATCCAAGGAGGACAACACCAAGACACATAATAATTAAAATGGCAAAGATCAAGGACAAAGAAAGAGTTTTAAAGGCAGCTAGAGAGAAAAAGATCACCTATAAAGGAAAACCCATCAAGCTAACATCAGACTTCTCGACAGAAACCCTACAGGCCAGAAGAGAATGGCATGATATATTTAATGCAATGAAACAGAAGGGCCTTGAACCAAGGATACTGTATCCAGCATGACTATCATTTAAATATGATGGCGGGATTAAACAATTCCCAGACAAGCAAAAGCTGAGGGAATTTGCCTCCCACAAACCACCTCTACAGGACATCTTACAGGGACTGCTCTAGATGGGAGCACTCCTAAAAAGAGCAGAGCACAAAACACCCAACATATGAAGAAGGGAGGAGGAGGAATAAGAAGGGAGAAAAGAGAAGAATCTCCAGACAGTGTATATAACAGCTCAATAAGCGAGCCAAGTTAGGCAGTAAGATACTAAAGAGGCTAAACTTGAACCTTTGGTAACCACGAATTTAAAGCCTATGATGGCAATAAGTACATATCTTTCAATAGTCACCCTAAATGTAAATGGACTGAACGCACCAATAAAAAGACACAGAGTAATAGAATGGATAAAAAAGCAAGACCCATCTATATGCTGCTTACAAGAAACTCACCTCAAACCCAAAGACATGTACAGACTAAAAGTCAAGGGATGGAAAAACATATGTCAGGCAAACAACAGCAAGAAGAAAGCAGGGGTTGCAGTACTAATATCAGACAAAATAGACTTCAAAACAAAGAAAGTAACAAGAGATAAAGAAGGACACTACATAATGATAAAGGGCTCAGTCAAACAAGAGGATATAACCATTCTAAATATATATGCACCCAACACAGGAGCACCAGCATATGTGAAACAAATACTAACAGAACTAAAGGGGGAAATAGAATGCAATGCATTCATTTTAGTAGACTTCAACACACCACTCACCCCAAAGGATAGATCCACTGGGCAGAAAATAAGTAAGGACACGGAAGCACTGAACAACACAGTAGAGCAGATGGACTTAATAGACATCTATAAAACTCTACATCCAAAAGCACCAGGATATACATTCTTTTCAAGTGCACATGGAACATTCTCCAGAATAGACCACATACTAGGCCACAAAAAGAGCCTCAGCAAAATCCAAAATATTGAAATTCTACCAACCAACTTTTCAGACCACAAAGGTATAAAACTAGAAATAAATTTGACAAAGAAAACAAAAAGGCTCACAAACACATGGAGGCTTAACAACACGCTCCTAAATAATGAATGGATCAACAAACAAATTAAAATAGAGATCAAGGAACATATAGAAACAAATGACAACAACAACACAAAGCCCCAACTTCCCTGGGATGCAGCAAAAGCAGTCTTAAGAGGAAAGTATATAGCGATCCAGGCACACTTGAAGAAGGAAGAACAATCCCAAATGAATAGTCTAACATGACAATTATCAAAATTGGAAAAAGAAGAACAAATGAGGCCTAAAGTCAGCAGAAGGAGGGACATAATAAAGATCAGAGAAGAAATAAACAAAATTGAGAAGAATGAAACAATAGCAAAAATCAATGAAACCAAGAGCTGGTTCTTTCAGAAAATAAACAAAATAGGTAAGCCTATAGCCAAACTTACTAAGAGAAAAAGAGAATCAACACAAATCAACAGAATCAGAAATGAGAACGGAAAAATCACGACAGACTCCACAGAAATACAAAGAATTATTAAAGACTACTATGAAAACCTATATGCCAACAAGCAGGAAAACCTAGAAGAAATGGACAAATTCCTAGAAAAATACAACCTTCCAAGACTGACCAAGGAAGAAACACAAAAGTTAAACAAACCAATTACGAGCAAAGAAATTGAAACAGTAATCAAAAAACTACCCAAGAATGAGTATTCATATTTGAACTGACTGTTTATAGTTCATAATGCATGAGCAAAACCGAAAGTTTCTGTGATGACTGCCCTTGTACTGTTCACTATGTAACTTACTCATTATGTAAGAATTTGTTCTACATGTAAGAACTTGTTTGTTATGCCTCAGAAGATTGGAGACTGACGAAAATTAGGCTTGGGGTGGATTAATGATTGTGCATTGAGCACTGACTCCCCTATACAGAATTTTATTGTCGTTAACAACCATTTGATCAATAAATATGAGAGATGCCCACACACAAAAAAAAAAAAAAAAAAAAGGACAGACTTCCAAAGGTAAAATAAATAAGTAACTGGGATGTAATGTATAGCATAAGGAATATAGTCAAGATATTTTAACAGCTTGGTAGGGTGATAGCTGGAACCTAGAATTATGTATATAAATGTTCTACCACTGTGTTGTACACTTGAAACTAATGTAATGTAATACTGTGCGTCAACTACCCTTCAATAAAAAATAATTATTTAAAAAAAAAAAAAAAAACTACCCAAGAACAAAACCCCCGGGGCCGGACGGATTTACCTCGGAATTTTATCAGACACACAGAGAAGACATAATACCCATTCTCCTTAAAGTTTTCCAAAAATAGAAGAGGAGGGAATGCTCCCAAGCTCATTCTGTGAGGCCAACATCACCCTAATACCAAAACCAGGGAAGGACCCCACCAAAAAAGAAAACTACAGACCAATATCCCTGATGAATGTAGATGCAAAAATACTTAATAAAATATTAGCAAACTGAATTCAAAAGTATATAAAAAGGAGCATACACCATGACCAGGTGGGATTCATCCCAGGGATGCAGGGATGGTGCAGCATTCGAGGATCCATCAACATCATCCACCACATCAACAAAAAGAAAGACAAAAACCACATGATCATCTCCATAGATGCTAAAAAAGTATTTGACAAAATTCAACATCCATTCATGATAAAAACTCTCAGCAAAATGGGAATAGGGGGCAAGTACCTCAACATAATAAAGGCCATATATAATAAACCCACAGCCAACATTATATTGAACAACGAGAAGCTGAAAGCTTTTCCTCTGAGATCAGGAACTAGACAGGGATGCCCACTCTCCCCACTGTTATTTAACATAGTACTGGAGGTCCTAGCCACGGCAATCAGACAAAACAAAGAAATACAAGGAATCCAGATTGGTAAAGAAGAAGTTAAACTGTCACCATTTGCAGATGACATGATACTGTACATAAAAAACCCTAAAGACTCCACCCCAAAACTACTAGAACTGATATCGGAATACAGCAAAGTTGCAGGATACAAAATTAACACACAGAAATCGGTAGCTTTCCTATACACTAACAATGAACCAATAGAAAGTGAAATCAGGAAAACAATTCCATTCACAATAGCATCAAAAAGAATAAAATACCTAGGAATAAATCTAACCAAAGAAGTGAAAGACCTATACTCTGAAAACTACAAGTTACTCTTAAGAGAAATTAAAGGGGACACTAACAAATGGAAACTCATCCCATGGTCGTGGCTAGGAAGAATTAATATTGTCAAGATGGCCATCCTGCCCAAAGCAATGTACAGATTTGATGCAATCCCTATCAAATTACCAGCAACATTCTTCAATGAACTGGAACAAATAATTCAAAAATTCATATGGAAACACCAAAGACCCCAAATGGCTGGAGCAATCCTGAGAGGGAAGAATAAAGTAGGGGGGATCTCATTCCCCAACTTCAAGCTCTACTATAAAGCCATAGTAATCAAGGCAATTTGGTACTGGCACAAGAACAGAGCCACAGACCAGTGGAACAGACTAGAGACTCCAGACATTAACCCAAACATATATGGTCAATTAATATTTGATAAAGGAGCCACGGACATACAATGGGGAAATGACAGTCTCTTCAACAGATGGTGCTGGCAAAACTGGACAGCTACATGTAGGAGAATGGAACTGGACCATTGTCTAACCCCATATACAAAAGTAAATTCAAAATGGATTAAAGACCTGAATGTAAGTCATGAAACCATTAAACTCTTGGAAAAAAACATAGGCAAAAACCTCTTAGACATAAACATGAATGACCTCTTCTTGAACATATCTCCCCGGGCAAGGAAAACAACAGCAAAAATGAACAAATGGCAGTATATTAAGCTGAAAAGCTTCTGTACAGCAAGACACCATCAATAGAACAAAAAGGAACCCTACACTATGGGAGAATGTATTTGTAAATGACTGATCCGATAAAGGCTTGACGTCCAGAATATATAAAGAGCTCACACGCCTCAACAAACAAAAAACAAATATTCCAATTAAAAAATGGGCAGAGGAACTGAACAGATAGTTCTCCAAAAAAGAAATACAGATGGCCAACAGACACATGAAAAGATGCTCCACATCGCTAATTATCAGAGAAATGCAAATTAAAACTACAATGAGGTATCACCTCACACCAGTAAGGATGGCTGCCATCCAAAAGACAAACAACAACAAATGTTGGCGAGGCTGTGGAGAAAGGGGAACCCTCCTACACTGCTGGTGGGAATGTAAATTAGTTCAACCATTGTGGAAAGCAGTATGGAGGTTCATCAAAATGCTCAAAACAGACTTACCATTTGACCCAGGAATTCCACTCCTAGGAATTTACCCTAAGAACGCAGCAATCAAGTTTGAGAAAGACAGATGCACCCCTATGTTTATCGCAGCACTATTTACAATAGCCAAGAATTGGAAGCAACCTAAATGTCCATCGATAGATGAATGGATAAAGAAGATGTGGTACATATACACAATGGAATACTACTCAGCCATAAGAAGAGGGCAAATCCTACTATTTGCAGCAACATGGATGGAGCTGGAGGGTATTATGCTCAGTGAAATAAGCCAAGCGGAGAAAGAGAAATACCAAATGATTTCACTTATCTGTGGAATATAAGAACAAAGGAAAAACTGAAGGAACAAAACAGCAGCAGAATCACAGAACTCAAGAATGGACTAACAGGTACCAAAGGGAAAGGGACTGGGGAGGATGGGGGGGTAGGGAGGGATAAGGGGGGGAGAAGTAGGGGGGTATTATGATTAGCATGCATGGGGGGGTGGGAGAAAGGGGAGGGCTGTACAACACAGAGAAGACTAGTAGTGATTCTACAGCATTTTGCTATGCTGATGGACAGTGACTGTAAAGGGGTTTATAGGGGGGACCCGGTATAGGGTAGAGCCTAGTAAACATAATATTCTTCATCTAAGTGTAGATTAATTATAATAAAAAAAAAAAGAAAGAAAGAAAAGGGGGATTACTCCTGAAAGGATAAAACTAACTGTAAATCAACGATTAATGCATGCTTTAAATATCCTTAATTTTGACCACTTAAATGGTGTCAGATGATCGGCTACGGAGGTACATTTTTCTGATAATATTCCTTTCTCTTAAAAAAAAAAAAGCAGTTCCTGTGTGGTGACACAATGGTATAAAGGGCATATCAAAGTGTAGGCAAAGGGTCTGTTTGTGTTTATACAGAGGATCAAAGCCTAATTTGGCTACCCAGAAAATGAACTAAGATACGATATGAAGAAGAACTTCCAACATCAGCACTCTCTGGAAGAGTCATACCAGAAGATGATCATCAAAAAACCTCAGCAAAGATCCAGGCGATGCTGCAGTTGTAGCTGCATTCATACCACCGGTTCCTGGACTTGCCATTGGAATGAATAAGGAGATATCTAAGCTGGCCTGTGCATACAGTAAAACAACAAATTTGACTGGATCTATACTGTTGGAACTCAACCAAGAATTAGGAGAAGTGCAAGTTGTAGTGCTCCAAAATCTTACGACTACAGACTATCTACTGTTAAAAGAACATATGGGATGTGAACAGTCCCCAGGAATGGGTTGTCTTAATTTGTCTGATTTCTCTCAGACTCTTCAAGTTCAGTTGGACAATATCCACCATATCATAGATAAGTTTTCACAAATGCCTAGGGTACCTAACTAGTTTTCTTGGCTTCACTGGAGATGGCTGGTAATTATAGGTATGCTTTGGTTATGTAACTGCATTCCTATTATGTTAATGTGTGTACGCACTTTAATTAGTAGTTTAAAACCTATACATGCTTAAGTTACTCTACAAGATATGTCAAAGAAATAATCAATCTTCCCATGTTTTCTTCCGTCTGCTACTCCTATAGCTTTTCTTCTTCCTTCCTAATTACAACCCTTAAATAGAATTCATGCCTCAAATCGAATTTACCGAGTATCATAATTCTTCCAAGTGGTAAAGATACCTCAAGACAAATACTGGGCATAAAAGCCACAGGGCATAAATCTGCAAAGAAGTAAAAAGCTAACCTTTTCAAACAATATTGCCTCTCTCTCACTTACCAACTTTACATTTCCCTGTATAGCCCCGGAAGATGACTGGTTAGCCAGAGACGGGTAAGATTCCTCAAGGGAGGAACAACCTAAGACAGGCACAGTCGCAGGGGGGCCATCAGGTGAGAAATTGGGGATCAACAGAGGTGAGGCTTAGAACCTCACCCCCCCGTTTTGAGAGAAATCTTCTGTGTCCGTGGATGTTTTATTGCCCTTGTCTAGCTTGGATTAACACTTAGTCTACAGGCACACACCTGATCATCTACATTTGCTCTCTTACAGCACTAAACTATGTTTTCTACCTTTATCTTGCATCTACCTACCACTTCAGCATTTTATTTAAAAAAATAAAAATAAAAATAAAAATAATAATGATAATAATAATAGTAAGGGAGAAATGTGGGATTCACATACAAATCAAGTATAAAAATCAAACGAATGTTCATATTTGTCCTGATTGTTTATAGTTCATAATGCGTGATCAAAACCAAAAGTTTCTGTGATGACTGCGCTTGCACTGTTCACCATGTAAGAACTTATTCATTATGCTTCAGAAGACTGGAGACTGACGAGAATTAGGCTTGGGGTGGATTAATGATTGTGCATTGAGCAGTGAGTCCCCTATACAGAATTTTGTGCTTGGTCTTGTGGATGTTTCAAGATAGAGACAATCAAGTCCTCCAAGAGATAATAGTTTAACGCCCTGTATCTGGAACACAATACTGAGCCCATGGCAAACACTAGATTAAACAACACAAAAAATGAAATATCTCGCTTGCTATTTAAAGAAGAGGGTACTTAAACTCTCAAAATCCAGTTAAAATACTTGAGAGAGTATCATCTACAGTGTAGTTTTTCAGAGGAAAGTATGTGTAGAAAAGAAAAACAATCTGTTAACTTTGTTGGCTACCAAGATAAATGAGACTGCCTCTCTTAGGCTCATACCAATTAGACTATCAATTTGCTTATAATGCCTATTAGAACAGTGTAACTTCCAATCAAAAAAATTAAACAACTTTTCAAATTAATACTATAGGATTAAAAACAAAACACTTGCATGAGCAGAATTTCTCAGATTTGTATTCACGATCCTCGGACAGTAATCAGCACTGGTGTCACCATTTGCTAAGCTGCTGGGGCCGAGGTTCCAGCGAGGTGCACTCCTAGGAACCACCCTCCAAGCAAAAGGTTCTTTGTAAGGCTGATAAATTTTAACAATTTGGAAAAATCATAAGCTATATATTTAAATTTGGCATCAAAGGTACAATCTATTTTTCTTGATTTTAAATGTTATATAATAGTGTTCATAAATTAAAATATTATTGTCCATATTTTATATGGGAGTATGTACAAAATCTCTAAAACAGATGGTAAGTTACATAGAGATATCAAGTGACAATTTAGCTGATTCAGTTCTAATTCATTCTGCTTGCTTTCTAATAGCATTATTCTAAAAAGAGCAACTGCATAGCCCATACAAGAGACTTCTATTTTAAGCAGAGGTGACAATCTTTACTTATGTAAGAAGCAATTATACAAAAGAAATGAACTGCAATGGAATACACTAGAGAAATGTTAGAGGAAACCATTAGCTTTCATTCTCAAGGGTACATACTAAGTGTATCAGTCACTGAATTTATTAAGCCATAATTTTGCTACATGAATTCTCCATTCTTTCCTTCAGAGCACACTGAAAAATCAGAAGGCAATGTTTGCTTTCTTCTCCACAGCAACAACTGTGCATTTGGCCTGAATTCTAAATAACCAGGTTCTTTATGAAATTTTTGAAATTCAGCCAATATGCAGAGCTTTTCACTAAAAATAAGCATAAAGGAAACAGACTCAAATATAACTGTCATATTTAACTACTCAAAATGGGGGAGAACAGCCTCCTCAGACAAGTTGGACAAACATGCACAGACCTCACCATCACCACACATACTCCGCTGTCACTAAAAACAGAATTATTGTTAAGAACTTGAAGCATGACTATTCAACTGGATACCTGATGACATCAGCATCTATGGCCTAAAATCTATTGGTACTTAACCAATCACATACTGTCTACACTGGTTAAGCCTGCATCACACATAGGTGTGATGGGTAGTTTTATATATTAACTTGGCTAGACTACAGTAGTCAGCTATTTAATCAAACACTCATTTAGGTATTGCCGAAAAGGTATTTTGCAGATGTGACTGCTACAATCAGTTGACTTTAAGATTACCCTCAGTAATGAAGGCTTTAATCCCCAAAACTAAGTTTTCCCAGAGAAGAAGGAATTCTGCCTCAAGACTTCAGCATCAACTTCTGCCTCGAGTTGCTGATCAACTGACCTGCCCTACAGATTTTAGATTTGCCAGCCTCCAAACTGCATGAGTCACTTCTTTAAAATAAATCTCTTTATATGCAGTTGATCTCTGAAAAACATGGGTTTGAAATGCATGGGTGTACTTATATGTCGATTTTTTTTTCACTAAATGTATTGAAAAATTTGGGGATTTGTGACAATTTGGAAAAACACTTTTTTTTTTTTTTTAGTCTATGTAAGAACACAGAATGTAACATATATAACATACAAAATATGTGTTAAACCAACTATGTTATTGGTAAGGCTTCTGGTCAACAGTAGTTAAATATTTGAGGAGTCATGGTTTTTCAACAGGGCGGGGGTCAAAGCCCCTAACCCCCACATTGTTCAACTGTGTGTGTGTGTGTGTGTGTGTGTGTGTGTGTGTGTGTGTAACACAACACTTAAGTGTCCATCAAATGACGAATGGATAAGGAAGTTGTAGTATATACACAATAAAGTTGTAGAACATTATTCAGCCATTAAAAAAAAGGAAATCCTACCATTTGTTGACAACATGGATGGAGCTTGAAGGCACTAGGCTAAATGAAATAAATCATACAGAAAATGACAAATATGATCTCACATATGGAAATCTTTTTTTAAAAAAAGCAAACTGAGAGAAAAAGAGATTAGACTTGTGGTTATCGGAGGAGGGTGGCAGGGGAGCTTTGAGGAAGGTGGTCAAAAGGTACAAACTTCCAGTTACAATGTAAGTAAGTGCTATGGATGTAGTATATGACATGATGACTACAGCTAACACTGCTCTATGATGTATCTGAGAATTAAGACAGTCAATCCTAAGAGCTCTTGTATACACAAAAAAATTTTGTCCTTTTTTCCTTTCTTTTCTTTCTTTCCTTTTTATTGCATCTATATGAGAAGATGGGTGTTAGGAGAACCTATTGTGGCAATCACTTCACAATGTATGTAAATCAAACCATCATACTGTACACCTTAAACTTACACAGTGATGTCTGTCAATAATTTCTCAATAAAACTATGGGGAAAATGCACTATACATACATACATCTGTGTATATTCCTATCCGTTCTGTTTCTCTAAAGAGCCTTGATTGATATACTAGGCTACATGGGAATCCCACCATGAGTTCTAGTGTTCTTTAAATTCAAAGTCATACAAGGAAAGCTACTCCCTAATTTAATTCAGTTCACCTGGGAAAACAAAGGCAGTGGTAGCCTAGGAAAGACCATGCCTGATGACTGAGATAGCCCCCGGCCAACCAGAAAAACAGGAAACTGTGAGATGCAGCAGGAAGGACAGGGCAGCATTACTTCTCACCTGGAGTCTGAGAAGAGAGAGGAGCGCAGGAAGGAAAGTAGGTGACACTGACAGAGAATGCTACACCAGAACACAGCTGTCACAGTAAGAACTGATTCATCTACATTTTAAAAACTAAACAGTATTTCAGGGCTTACCATGTCTCAGGTGTTTTACCTTGACTGTCCCATCTTCTTGCTCACAGCAATATTAACAATATTATTATCCCTAATTCTCAAGAGAGATGGGGAGCTATGGATAATTCTATAAATTGGCATGGCTACTAAGTATTACTGCATCCCAGTTTGAATCTAGGCTTTGATTTAAGTTACTGAACTATATAGTTCCCCAACAGTATTTCCCAGGCAGAACAACAGGGCAAAAAGATTCCACTCCAAAGAATCTTATAAAAGCAGTGCCATTAGATATAATAAAAGCACATGGCAAATTATATTTGAGATCTGTACATACAGAGAGGGAATTAAGGGAAAAAAACATGAGAATAAATAGAAAAGCAAAAGTATAAAAGAAAAGATTTCTGGTTCGAAACTGTTAACAACACACAAATTTACCTTTTTACCTTCCTTCTATCTCAATATAATGTAGTAAGAAATATAAAAATACAAATAAATTCACAGAAATACAGGAAATCCAAGTATAGGTGGTGACATCAGCAGACCACAGAAGCGATAAATTCTAAGAAATAGAAAGCATACTGAAACAGACTGAAGACAAAACAAGCTAAAAGAGCAGTAATCCTTCAGAAGAGGTCGAATCTCCAAATAAAATTTCCTAGCAGAATCTAGGAAAAACTAAAAGTAAGTGTCAGAAGAAGTATGCCTTGGATGGTAAGCTGGATAATAAAAACTTGAACACCTACCTCAGCCCCTTCTCTCTCTCTAGGAGAAGCTATGAGCGGAATTAGCCCCTGGATTAAAACCAAGAGAAACACCCACAGTGATCCCTTGGACTATAGAAGCTGGGCAATGCTCCAGATAATTTATAACTTACAGTTTACCTGTACTTAGAAGGTAAGTCATCCACATTTTTCGAGAAACTCCACCCTACCCACTATGGCTTGCCCACCCACCACGGCTCCTGTAAATCAGAGCTCACAGGCACTATCAGGTAAATAGAATCTCTACAACAACACTAATTCCACATTTTGATTCTATCATTTACTACAAATAAATCTACAAAAAAACAACCGAAGGGGTTAGAACACCACACCACACCACACAACATGCCGATCTGGCATACCAACTATTTTGATCTAAAGGCACTTAAAAAACAACAGATGCAAGAAAGACACTCTGACCTCTCCTTTTCTTCCTGAAAACAGGAGATAAAACTCCCATGTGAAAGATGCCCTCCCTGCACCTGGAGGGAAAGAACATTCTGATCACGTGAGATGGGGAGTTGAGGCTGAGAAGAAGCTGTACAAACAAACCTTTCAAAAATAACCCTATTCTATAGTCAAGATATTGTAACAGCTTGGTAGGGTGATAGCTGGAACCTCGAATTATGTATATAAAAGTTCTACCACTGTGTTGTACACTTGAAACTAATGTAATGTAATACTGTGCGTCAACTACCCTTCAATAAAAAATAATTATTTAAAAAAAAAAATAACCCTATTCTTTTCCTTTAGCTGCCTCCCCATATATTTTAGTTACTTTTTCACAATCACTGATCTTTGTTCAACCTAATATATAAACATTTAGGCCTAACTGGTTCTTTGGGTCTTCATTTTCCTGTGAAAGCTCTCTAGTACATGTAAAATAAACAAAAACCTGTATGCTTTTCTCTTGCTAATCTTTCTTATGTCAACCTAACTCTCAGGCCCAGCCAGAGACCCTGAGAGGAGAGGGAAAGTTTTCTGTCCCCAACACAGTCACTATCCATATTTCAGGAAAACCAAATCAGGAACATGGAAAGAAGTATCAAATTCAAGACAGCCTAAGAAGAAAAAGTTAATATTAGAAAACACAAAACATGTTTCTAAACGTTAATAAATTTCCTCAAGAAATTCAAGGAGACATGACAGAAACAAAATGAAGAGAGAAAGTAATTCTTTTGGTTAAAACAAAATTATTGGGAAATAAAACTATGAAGAGTAGGTCTCATTGGGTCATGAAGATAGGCAGCTGGATTCTACACCCTGGATCGCATCCCCAGGGGACATACGGGCTTTGTCCGTTATCCTCTCCCCTTGGGCTTCTTTCCTGCTGCCTAGAAACACGTTCAAATCTCCCTGAAGTCATAAAAAGCTTTTCCCTTGGCTCAGATCCCTCTCCAAAATAAAGAAGTAATGAGGAAAGGAGGTGGCATTGGTGATTTGGAGGTTCCTAGCTTAAGTAACTGGGTGAATGGTTTTCCCATTAGATGAATAAAGAAATAGAGGAGGAAGGTAGAGATAGGGGAGCACCACATGATAACACAAAACAAGAGATGCCTTTACAGGAAGTGGTTATAAAATAAGAACTTATATATTGAACTTGGTCTATGAATGAATGTATTTTCCTTGGCTTATGTAATGTTTTACAAAAATTTCACCCATCCTTTAAAATTCAGGGTGTTTAGCATACATGTCCTGAATTACAGCTTCTCCTGAAAAACTGGGAGAACTGACAACTTTGGGCCCACATTCCTAAATAGCAACAATGGCCAGAGCCAAAACAGCCCGCATGGGGCTGCACTCTCCCACTTGCCATTGTCCCCAAAACTGTCTTCCTAACCCTGAGCCTATGTCAGCCATTTACAGTCCTTTTACTCTGTTGTTTTTCTTCGTGTAGAAAAATATTTTTCATTACCCTAAGGCCTGCTTCTGCTCCTTACCCATTGTTGGCCAGGTACTTAAGCAAATCTGCTGTAGAAACCACAGAGTCAAGCAAGGAGTTGAAACTATGGGCCTCTGGCTCATAGTTGTGGTTTAAGGTGGGTTTGAAAGAGTTTAAAATATAAGAAGGCTGAGCTCATACACACACAAAAAGTACATAAAAGAAAACAACCATGGGTGAAACTTTAGTTAATACCCATAATTCAATTCAGTAAAAGAAAAGTGACAGTAACCGTAAGTGAAATTTAAGTTCAAGAAGTGAGACTCAAGGAATATTTCAGAATGAATTAAGTGGATAGTGTACGATTTCAGCAAAAATTAATTCAGTCTTGAGACTAGCACAGTACAGAGAGGTCACAGTCCACTGTAATTTATTTAACAACAAAAAAATCAAGTCTAAACTACCCATAAACCATATCATATTATCAACTGGTTGAGGTTAATACAGAAAGATGTGTCTTAATTACTGTCAACATAAATGTTACACCAAGCTCTTGAAAGCCATTTCTCATTAACCAGGATTATCATATATCTAAGTTACTTAGGTTTATATCTTCCATGTCAAAAGCATTTTGGAATAAAAAGCAAAGGCAGAAAAAATTTTAGGCAGGATTCAACAAAATGTTCCTTGAATTGTTACATGTAAAGAGAGTAACTTACATTGTCATAACAAAATAAGTCAGTTAACAAAAAGAAAACATTACTACCAGCCTTTCCTCCAAATTTCTATGTAACAAGGAAAGGAAAAAAGTCCATTTAACATTAAAATATTTACAAGAATTTAAAGCATCACAATGGCAAAGCCACCAGACTGTAAATAAGCAGGAAGATCTCTTCACATCTGGTTTAAAAAGACAGTTTAGAAATTTTGCAATCTAAGACAGGTTTCTCTGTTATGTCTTGTACTCAATTACTAGATAGATATATGAGATAGAGAACATAAAATTCATAAGGAAATACAAATCAGTAATATATGGAAATTCTCATACTCATTAACAATTAAGAAATAAATAGTAAAGCAAAAATGTAGTCATCATTTTAGAACTTAAATTACCAAAGTAACATTTTGTATACTTACAATTAGTAAATTATTGAGGGGGAGCAGAATTCATGATCCCAAAATATACCACTTTGGCATTTGGCTTATTTTGAGCTGAAGGCAATCAAGGCCTACAGACTCAGCAAGAGTTTGTTTTGTTTTGTCTTACCTCTCCCTTAACAGCCTGTAAGAATTCAGACAGAAGACCTGTACTAGGAAGAGGGCTAATAACAAAGGCAACTTCTTATAACACGAACACCTATCTGCACTGACCTGAAATGTGTTTACCTTACATCTGTTCTTCTCATTCGTCTGAGATATGTCTTCTTTCCCTGGGAGACCCCAGACTCCTAAACCCTTCTCCTTAGCTCAGAATGGTATATAAACCTCAGTTACCTGACAGCCTTTCATATCTTTGGGGCTCCCATACACGTGAAATTAATGTTTTTCTCCTGCTAATCTGTTCAATGTCAATTTAATTACTAGACCAGCCAAAGAACCTAGAAGGGAAGAAGGGGGTAAGTTTTCCTCCTCTACATTAGCAAAATAATTTTTGTACATTTGATACCAAGAAGCCTGAATTTAAAATGCTGGCAGCCTTGTAGACTGTGATGGCACCTTGAGAAGTGGGTAATGTTTAGCAAACTGCTCATGACACTGTAATCAATGGCATTCCTAGTGGGTCTTATGTTAATAATACATCATAAGCAATGTAATCACAGTAATAAGACATAATAAATACATTTATTCATATGATTCCAATATATATACCAATTGAATATGGTATACCATATGAATATATACCATATGAATAAATACCATATGAATAAATATATGCTCAGCTACAATGTTTTTTAAAAAAAACAGATAAAAATTCTAGAAATAAGTCAACTGTCCAATAACAGAAATATTATAAAGAAAATTATAGTGCATCAATACTATACAATTTATTGTCCTTTAATGTGACAATAATGAAGACCATATGGAAAATAATTGATATCATGTGAAGGAAGAAAACAAAATAATATGCTTGCCGAGATTACAACTAGGTTCAAAAAATGAAAAGAAAAATTTGTTTGCATGTGGTGAAGCCAAAGATGAAACACTCAAAAAGTGGAAATAAGTAATAATATACTGGAGCGAAATATTTATGGAGCACTTTTTTTCATGTTTCAACATTCTTTTAATAATACAGTGGATGAAACAGGAAGAAAATCTGGCATACAGGATTACTGAACTGGCAGAGAGACAAAATTCTAGCCACAATGGGAAGGAGAGAAGACAGGAGAGCTGAGAGAGCGAAATAAAGGGGAGCAGTGAGGACAGGTTTTAACAAGTGAGCTAAGAAGGTACCAGCTTTAAACAATGAGAAAGGTACCAGGGAGCTCAGAGGGGGCAGTTTCAGCAAAATGGCAGAGACATAACCCTTATGCAGGGAACTGACTAATAAACAACTGAGGTAAGGAAGGGTCTGTAACTCAAACAATGCTGGGAAAGAAGAAACAGGTGGTGATCTGAGGGAAGAAAGACGTCATTGTTTGCGAAGACTCAGGGCTGAGAAAAGTTATTTTAGGCTGCAACCTAGGAGAGTGAATAATCAGCAAGGAGAAAAACTGAAAATTCAAAGAGAAGGAACATAATGAAACAGGTATCGGAAGCCACATGACACAAGGATCCATGTTATGTGGAGCGGGACTTGGCTTTTGTTCTCTGTCCCCAAAAAGCACTCGTTGTCTACAGAGATAGAACTTCAATGAAAATGTTTGTATCCTTCAACAAACTAGAGCAAATAGTTCTAAAATTCATATAGAACCACAAAAGACCCTAAATAGCCAAAGCAATCCTGAGAAGGAAGAATAAAGCTGGGGGATTACACTCCCCAACTTCAAGCTCTATTACAAAGCCATAGTAATCAAGACAATTTGGTATTGGCACAAGAACAGACCCATTGACCAATGGAACAGACTAGAGAGCCCAGATATAAACCCAAGCATAAATGGTCAATTAATATATGATAAAGGAGCCATGGATACACAATGGGGAAATGACAGCCTCTTCAACAACTAGTGTTGGCAAAATTGGACAACTACATATAGGAGAATGAAACTGGATTATTGTCTATCCCCATACACAAAAGAAAACTCAAAATGGATTAAAGACCTGAATGTAAGTCATGAAACTAAAAAACTCTTAGAAGACAACATAGGCAAAAATCTCTTGAATATAAACATGAGCAACTTTTTCCTAAACACATCTCCTCGGGCAAGGGAAACAAAAGCAAAAATGAACAAATAGGATTACATCATGCTGAAAAGCTTCTGTACAGCAAAGGACACTATCAGCAGAACAACAAGGCATCCCACAGTATGGGAGAATATACTTGTAAATGACATATCCGACAAGGGGTTAACATCCAAAATATATAAAGAACTCACATGCCTCAACACCCAAAAAGCAAATAATCTAATTAAAAAATGGGCAGAGGATATGAAGAGACAATTCTCCAAAGAAATTCAGATGGCCAACAGACACATGAAAAGATGCTCCACATTGCTAATTAGCAGAGAAATGCAAATTAAAACCACAATGAAATATCATCTCACACCAGTTAGGATGGCCAACATAGAAAAGACTATGAACAACAAATGCTGGTGAGGATGCGGAGAAAGGTCCCTCCTACACTGCTGGTGGGAATGTAAACTAATTCAACGATTGTGTAAAGCAGTATGGAGGTTCCTCAAAAAAAATCAAAGTAGAAATACCTTGACCCAGAAATTCCACTCCTAGGAATTTACCCTAAGAATACAGGACCCCAGTTTCAAAGACATATGCACCCCTGTTTATTGCAGCACTGTTTACAACAGCCAAGAAATGGAAGCAACCTAAGTGTCCATCAGTAGATGAATGGATAAAGAAGATGTGGTACACATTCACAATGGAATATTATTCAGCCAGAAGAAGAAAAAAATCCTACCATTTGCAGCAACATGGATGGAGCTAGAGGGTATTATACTCAGTGAAATAAGCCAGGCGGAAAAAGGCAAGAACCAAATGATTTCACTCATCTGCAGAGTATAAGAAAAAAGCAAAAACTGAAGGAACAAAACAGCAGCAGACTCACAGACAATTGCCAAAGGAAAAGGGACTGGGGAGGGAGAAGGGGAATAAGGGGCATTACGATTAGCACACATAACATAGGGAGGGCACAGGGAAGGCAGTATAGCACAGAGAAGACAAGTAGTGACTCTGTACCATCTTACTACACTGATGGGCAGTGACTATAATGGGGTATGTGGTGGGGACTTGATAATGGGGGGAATCTAGTAACCACTGTGTTGCTCATATGATTGTATATTAATGATATCAAATTTAAAAAAAAGAAAATATTTGTATCTTCCTAAAACAAGGGATACTGATTAGAACATGTCTCCAACAGTAAGAAAGCAAGCAACACAACTCAAATAAGTGATTCTCACACAATTTCTAAAAAAGCCTAGAGGGCCTAAGTTAAGCCCCAAATAAAATAATTGTGAGAGTGATAAATGTTTTGCATAGATCTAAAATGTACACTTTCTTCATTTTAACTCACTGAAATCAGAATCTTGTAAGCACAGCATCTTAACATTGTGTCACAGTTTAAAAGGCTGTAATTTTTTCCTTAATGATACATAAAATAAGGATATGCCTTACAGTTGAAAGCATCTTAAATTCCGCATCTCTCACACACATAGCCAGGGATTACTCATAAAACACCTTAAAGTGATTCTGAATGTAAAAATGGGCTCAGCAGCAAAGCCAAAATAGGTATGGTGTCAGAAAATTCCTTCATGACCCTCTAGGTGAATAACTTTGTAATTTACAAAGCACATTCACACTACTCTGTCCTTACAAACTACTCTCTAATGTTACTATATAACTACAATAGAAAAAAGGAGAGGGGAACAGCAACTTGCTTGGCATATGCAATTTTAAACTACATTTTATTTTATAAAAACAAAATTGTCAACATTTCACCAGGCAGATTTCAATTCTACAATTAAATGATCCCCATGTTCCTCATTCAATAAAGTTGATTCACTTTCATAAAATGTAGAACATAAATCACACATATCCCCAGGCAGGGTATTTTTATTAAAAATATTAAACTTTTAATAGAAATACTAATTGAGGAACTGTCATTTAGAGTAATTTAAAAATACACAGTCACATCTTTCTCTAAATCTAAAATTATTCTAAAATAGTTTACTAATATACATATGATATATATTATGTATATATATTATGCATACACACACACACACACATATATATATATGTGTATATATATATATATATACACATATTAACACTCTACTGGCAATTTCAATGGCGTTTTTACCTTACCAAAAGGGTTGTCTGGAAAAATAATAGGGAAGTTTAAAGAAAAATATTTAATGCAACATTTACAGCATCAAACACCTTTGGAAATTACCATAATCAAAACAATTAGCCATGCCATTTTGTCATGCACTACAAATTTTTTAATGTTTACAAATAAGGAAACCAAACTTTCCAGGCAACAAATTTATTACAGCCCTCCCTACCTTATTGGAAATGTACAAGATAATCAAATTGATGAAATTAGCATCTTAAAATGTTTTGTTCATCAGAATCAATTTATGTTAGGCCAGTGATTTACTCATAAAACACCTTAAATTGATTCTGAATGGAAAAACGGGCTCAGCAGCAAAGCCAAAATAGGTATGGTGCCAGAAAATTCCTTCATGACCCTCTAGGTGAATAACTTTGTAATTTACAAAGCACTTTCACAGCACTGTTGCCTTCCTTGGATAAAATGGGCTACACTATCGAACATGCCCTATCGAACATAACACCTCCAGATTTTTCCAATTTTAAAATATTATTATCTACACTGCTTGAGGCTAAGCTTAAACAAAGGTCATCACAGTGACATTTATTAAGTACACTTTTTCAATGGAGGTTACAAGTATGGATAACTACAAAATTTCAAGGCTGTCAACCAGGATATATGATGGTCACATCATCAAGCCAAAAACTGCAACGAATTCTGTCCTATCTAAAAGGGGAATATACAAGTGGAATTCAAAACTGCCAGGATTTTAGGCATGTGGAAGCTGTCAACATTTTCTTTTCTTTTCTTTTTACTTGCTAATTAGTTTGATTTCTTTAAAACAATTTTCTAATAATATAAGCAATGCACTATAGGAGGGTAAATAAACAGTTTCTGGCCTCAAGAAAATTATAGAATACAAGGAAAAGGAAATATAAAGAATTTTAACATAAAGCAGAATATGGTAAGTACCAAAGGAGCTTTATGAGAACACAAAGATTATCAAATTATGTTAACTGAGAAGTATATTAGACCATAACTAGTTGCATTATTACAAAGTAATAGATCACTAGTAATAAGACTATCATTTATCAGCACCTTATTTCAGTTCTCTGTAACAGATTTTAAATATTGACAGGTTTTCATGTTTATTTAATCAAGCCACTATAGTTTATTCCAAACCTAATAGCCAAGAAATTGTTTCTGACCCTTCATAATATTCAGACTGCATATTACAGTGTAATATTTTGATTTATAACATTCATCTAACTGTTGATTTGTATCCTATACTATTATTAAAAAGAAAGACACAGGCCCAGCATGGACTCACTTCTGCTAGGCCAAGTCACCAAACTGGGGCTGAATACCTAACCTAATTACAGTATCAACCTCTCCCAGAAATGTAGTCAGTCGGGAATTTTCTGCTCAGCATCGATAAGATATTGTCACCTGTACCCTCTCCATGCCCCAAGTAAGGTGAGGTCATCCACCTGTTGAGACCCTTATCCTGGCCTCCTCTCACACACATAGACAGCATCAGAATGTGTGTGGCATGATCTTTTAGGAAAATAACTGGTATGTACCATGCCTCACTGCTTGATGTACTGATAAATGTGAACTCCTTTCTGCACATATCCCCAGCTGTAGAGGAAGTATTTAAGACGTCTCCAAACGAACGGGCTTTGGAGCAGTTTGCCAAAACTCCTCCTGGGTTCTTTCGCTGGCCATAATCTCAGTAAGACTATAAATACACTCTATCTTTCTTAAACATAACAGTTGTGTTGATTTCAGTCAACACTATCCTTTGAAATAAATTGATCATTTAGTGAGTAAACTTTTTTCCTGAGCAAACCAGATTTCTAGTACATTAATCAAAACCAAGGAGGGGGATGGTGAGAACCTCTCATTTATAGCCAGCTGGTCACAGCCCTGGGTTTGCGACTGTCATCTGAAGTTGGGAGGTTAGGGTGGGGAGGGTGTTCTTGTAGGACCGACCCCTTTACCTATGGAATCTGATGCTATCTTGGGGTAGACAGGAATCAGAATTGAGTTGGACTGAAGGATATCCAGTTGGTGTTCAGAAAATTGCTTCTGGGTATGGGAAAATGCTCCCCCACCTCCAGCTACCCCTGAACAGTGCAACTGGCTCCAGAAACCCAAAAGAAATCATACAACCAAAATAGCAAATAAAGTCTTAAGGTAAAGAGAATTTTTAGAACAATTATGGCTAACACCAAAGGACTCTATGCTCATTCCCATTTGGGGATGCAATATGTAGAAGAAAAAAATTTCAGTGGATACAAGAAAAGAAATGGTTTTTTTTTTAAGTAAACTTTTATAAAAAATCAAAATACACATCTAAGTATACAAATCCCAAGTGTACACCTTTCAGAATTTTCACAAAGTGAAACCAGCTGATTACTACTTAATCAAGAAAGCATTACCAGCACCTCAGAGCCACTCTCATGGGTCCTCAGGAACTTCTGAAGCCAGAAACCATTATGACTTCTAGCACCACATATAGAAGAGCAACAGAACAGATGCAAAATCAAATCAACTACCCCCAAAGTCAATCAAGGGATAGACAAAGAGTACTGAATATGATACCTAACATATAAAGAGGAGGAAGGAAAAGGAAGAAGAAAAAAAAAAAGAACCTTTAGGTTGTGTTATAAATTGCATACTAAGTGAGTTAAATTAGACTGTTAAGGGAATTACCCTTGAACCTTTGGTAACCATGAATCTAAAGTCTGCTATGGCAATAAATACATACTTATCGATAATCACCCTAAATGAACAAAACAGCAGCAGACTCACAGAACCCAAGAATGGACTAACAGTTACCAAAGGGAAAGAGACTGGAGAGGATGGGTGGGAAGGAAGGGATAAGGGGAAAAAAGGGCATTACGATTAGCACACATAATGTAGGGGGTTGGGCAAGGGGAAGGCAGTGTGGCGCAGAGAAGACAAGTGGTGATTCTGTAGCATCTTGCTATGCTGATGGACGGTGACTGTAGTGGGGTATGTGGTGGGGACTTGATAATGGGGAGAATCTAGCAGCCACAATGTTGCTCATGTAAGTGTATATTAATGATACAAAAAAAATTAAAAATGTAAAAAAATTAAATAAAATACAGTATGTAGTAAAAATCCAAAAAAAAAAAAAAAAACCAGATTAAACATTTGGAAAACAGAAAAAAAAAAAGAAAAGTACAGGGTTAGAAAGTATGTTTAAATGAAGTCATAGGGTATGCTGTCCTCTTTCACTCAGCCCTGTTTATCTCATCTACATTGTAACAGGAAGCATTAGTACTATTATATGAACCTACCACAGTGTATTTCTCCATTTACTATTGAGAACACTTCAATTTTTTTTAGTTTGGCTTTAGTTCAAATAATGATGCTGTGAATATTTCTGAACATATTCTCTGGGGCACGTATCAGTGCATTTCTCTTGGATCTACATCATCCTGGGAGTAGACCTACTGGATCAAAGACTGTCCTAATTGATACTCCCACCAGCAGAGTGTATGAGTTCTAGTTGCTTTACTCAGAATTATCAGTCTTTTTCATTTGTCATTCTGGGGAGAATATAATGTTATATCATTATGGTTTTAATTTACATTTCTCTTACAAGAAATGATTTTGAGAACCTTTTAAAAGGCTAATCGGCCAAATGAGTATCTTCTTTTGGGAACTGCCTATTCAAGTCTTATGTCTTTGGCCAATAGGAGGCCAAGAGGGAAGGGAATGTTATTAGCAATTCACCCATAGTTCCTTATATAGACTGGATGTGAGTGTTCTACTGGATATGTGTATATGTGTCTGTGTTTGTATATTGCAAATATATCTCCCACTGTCTGGCTTGCCTTTTCACTCTCCTGACAATGTTTTAGGATGAAGAGGAATTCTTAATTTTAATGTAGTTTAATTTATCCAGTTCTTCCTTTATAGTTAATCTTAATGGCATTCAAATACTCCTCCCCAAATATAAGAATAGGAATAGACAACTCTTAATTAATAGATTGGCATAATTATAACAGAAAGCTACTCATTTTAAGCAAGTTTATAGAAAGATTTTAGTTTCTAACAAACTAACTGTAAGTAACTGTTCAATAAAAAATCTTAGGGTTCATTTCAGAGTGAACTAATTAGGAACTGGATCCATGGCTTCTACATGGGGCACATCTTATATTAATGACCTCCATCCTTGTAAATTTCTACTCTCATCCAAACAGTTGTGAACAATGGTTCTTAAGGAAAATTTTGCTCGACTATCATGAAGAAATTGGGAACCTAAGGCAATGTGGTAAAAAGGGCCCTAAAATAAGTTACATCCCTATCTCGTATTAAAGTTAAGGTGCTGATCACTTAGTACATTAACAACCTTTTTCTTAAACTTTTGCTTAGATAATTTCTACTGACTTAGAAGGAATTACTGTCTTATTCCACATCCTGAAAGGAGAGCCAAAATTCAGGAAAATAAAGCTGTTAGATTGATAATTTGAGATATGGTATCTGCATAACAAATTAACGTATTATGATATAATTACATATTCTTTGAACAAGAAGTTACTTGACAGTATGAAGTATGCAAAGCAAAAAAGTACTTTTGAGACTTAAGAATCTGATCAAGAAAACATAAGCAGACTTTGTGCTTATGTATAAATTACATACATAGTTTCCTTGTCTATTTCTATAATCTCTGTATTAAACCACCAAGACGCCAATCAAGCTTTATTCATACAAATGCAACAAAAATGACACAGTGAATATGAGAAAACAATCAACCCCGCAGCCCATGATTTAAACATTTCATTTATGCAACAATGACTTGAAGAATATATTTTTTTCCCTGTCACTTTTTAATTTAGTTTAGGTTGGTGTTAGTAATAATTCACACAGGCCCTTGAATTTGAAGAATTTCAAGAGCTTACAAATATCATAATTTTCGTAAGTGGTCTTTCAACAAAAATATGTCATAATATCATCAAAAATTAATAGAAACATTACAAAGAACATTTGGTTAGCCATCCACTATGGTTAAACAGTACAAACTAAAAAATATACTTTATCCTGTCCTTGCATGAGTAGCAATACCCTATGTACCAGGAAGCTCCTCTGACAACCTCTACTCACTCCACAACAGCCAAGAAAAAGGAAAGGGCAAAAGAGTCAGTAGGGAAATTACACTGGGGGGAAAAAAACCTATTATAATGACTCCAGGATTGCTCAGCAGTATCCACACTGCTTCTGGAAAACAGTGGAATATACTGCAAGTTATATTATTTATTCAGCCTATAAACAAAGCTTGTGCATATACAAATTCGCATTTGTAGACCCCTGATATCAATTTCGTGGCCCCAGTGTGAAAGCACTAAAACAGATGTTACAGAGTTTATGTACTTTACTTAGAGAAGAGCTCCTGCAGCATTTACTGAGATGCAGCACTTCACTTTTTCAAACACAATTCGCACAGGTTTATTCATGAGCACTTCATAAAAGCAGTGAACCAGAAGGGGAATGGCGATGTGGGCCTGTGGCCAGAATCAGGCACCCCAAAGCAGAAAAGCAAAGCCTGACAGAGACCTAAGCAGCCTTATACACTCGATAGCCCTGGAAAGCTCCTGGTAACCCCAAACTATGTACTGGTTATAGTTTATGACAATGACCTCCATTATCAAGAAAAGATTATATAAAATAATTTTTTTCAGGAATGGTTAACACAGAAAACTTAAAACTTAAAGAGAAATCTACCAAATAGGATGTAAGGATGGCAAATGCATGGAAGATGTTTAAAATCATTCAATATTAGGGAAATGCAAATTAAAAGGCATGACAAGGTACTGCTACACACCTATTAGAATGGTTGAAAAAAAAAATACAGGCAATACCAAGTGGTGACAAGGAAGAACCCTCAAACATTGCTGGCGGGATGCAAAATGATACCGCCACTCTTGAAAATGGCTTGGCAGTTTCTTAGGAAGTTAAACATACACTTATCCTACAACCCAGAAACCACACACCTGGGTATCCACCCAATAGAAATGAAAAGTTACATTAAAACCTAAACTCAAATGTTTACAGTAGCTGGGTACTATATACTTATGAGTATTATATACTCATAATCACACAAACTGTAAACAACCCAGTGTCCAACAGGTGAATGTATAAACAAACTCGTATATGCACACAAAGGAATACTCAGCAATAAAAAGGAACAAACTACTGATTTAAGCAACAAGGTGGACCAATCTCAAAGGTATGCTTAGTGAAGGAAGCCGGTTTCAGAAGGTTAAATACTGTAGGACTCTATTTATATGACATTCTAATTCATTCAGTTAAATGACACCCTCAAAAAGACAAAACTGTAGGAATGAAGGACAGAACAATTATTGCCAGGGGATGTGGGAGGGAGAAGAGGTGACTATAAAGGAATAGTCTGAGGGATTTTGGTTGGTGTTAGTAATAACCCTGTCAGTGCAACCCTGACCATGGTGGAAGGTATAGGAATCTAAATATGTGTTAAATTATATAGAACTGAACACAGTTTAAAACTGTGATACTTTTTATCAGCAAACTAGGAACAAAAGGGAACATCCTTAACTTTATAAAGTCTCTTTGTACAAAACCTACACCTAACATAATATAATGATGGTAAATGACTGAAAATTTTCCCCCAGTATCAGGAACAAGATAAGGATACCCACTTTCAGTATTTCTATTTACCATCCTACTGGAGGTCCTAGCTAATTTAATAAGGCAAAAAACAATAAATAAATAAACAAATAAAGGTACTTCAATTAGAAAAGAATACTTAAAACTGATAGTTTTCCTAGATTTTTAATACCCACATACACACTCCCAAACAACTCTTTTTAAAAAAAGAGCCAGTCAGTGTGCTTTTAGTGTGGTAAATATTTTCCCTTAACCTGCTTTGTCAAAGTTATCAGTGATGAGTACAAAGTTCTTCCATAGAATTAACAACATGAACAAGAAATTGAACATATCAATTTAAAAACTAAAAGAAGAAATGTTTGAAATAAAATTTACCTTAAAATATAACACATTTTCCAACTGTAAATACATGTTAATTTTATCTTAACCTATTTGAATAAAATTATATAGACTTTATAATAGCAGGTTGTTGCCTGACATAACATGCTTAACTTGTTCCACTGTTTGTTCAGAGAGGAAGCAAAAATCCAGGTTTCCAAATACAAATTCAAGTTATTTACTCAGATGAGGGTACTTTCACAGTGATACTTATGACAAAATACTCTTTTTTATTTGTCAACAAGATGTCCTTCTGAGTCACCCTGGCCAATCAATTTAATTATTTCACTAGTCCCTAGTCAGATACACAAAAAAACATAACTTTTTACTGTTCACAAACACAAGACTAGAACAATACCTGGCACTAGCTAAGCAGTTGTTCAATGACAATTTTTGCAAGGAAAGATAGAAGGGCAGCCATTGCAGATGTGTTCCTTTGATGGGAACTGAATTGGAAACTGGAGAACAGTACAGAAATAAAAGGGAAGCTGGACTTGCCTTCCAGAGGAACAAAAAGGGAGACAAATAAATGAAAATGCCATTTCTTTCCCTCAGCAAGAAAATGAAGAAATTTATTTCAAGTTTCATTTACAAGTACAATTAAAGCCACTTTCAGGGCATTTATGGAGCTTCACCTTGGGTGAAGCTTAGTAACCAAAGGCAAAGGCAAAGCACACTTTAGCACTTACCCACAATTCCTGGCCACTGGAGCCAAAACAACTGGCTCCTCAAATGTTTCCCCCAAAGGCTAGCTTTCCCCCACAAATTTTTAGTCCATTAAAGAACGCATGCCTAAGCCTGGTCCTTTCTCACAGTCTATAAGTCTGAACCAGAGAAGATAAATTGTTTATACTCAGAGTTTATATTAACATCATCTATATCCAAGAACAAAACCGCTATCTGCCTCACTGGATGTTCACACTATTAAATAGCTTTATCTGCCAAGTGGTTTCAAAGTCAAAGATTTATATTTGAGGCTGCATTTTCAGTGTATAATCAAGGCCGATTACACACTGAAAATGCAACCTCAAACCCCACCTCTCTTGCTATTGCTTCTTTTTTTTCCTAATAAAACATGAAGTTGATCCTTTATACTGTTGGAAAAACATAGTTATACTGAAATTTAAAACTTCTGAACTAATAAAATCAACAGCATGCTCCCATATTCTGGTGTGCCTGACCTCCCCTTGAAACTTCAAGCAATCCACACTTGCTCCTTGGACCAAGTCCTTTTTTGTAGCTGTGCCATCAGGCTGCTAGCAAAAAAAAAAAAAAAAAAAATTAAGCTAATATACCTCTCCTTTGCACTTCAGCCCTGGTAGTAGCCAGTATTTTCCAAAGTATCCAAACAAAGACTTTGTTGTCAAGGACAAGAGTCTGTTTCTACCTGGCTGCCACTGGACAGGCTTAAATACAGTCAGACCACCAGGTAGCAGAGGAGAAGGTGCTGACAGAGCTGGATGAGCAGAAAACAGAAGTGCATTTTCCTCAAGCAATCAGTCAGCTCAGAATTGTGTACTGAGCCTTTTCTTTGGGTCAAGGTCTGCTCAAGGTCATGGGCACACTGCAGTGAACAAGATCAAACCGCAGGACCTCCAGGAGCCTATGCTCTACTTAGGGAAGAGCACCAAAGTTCATCCAAAATGCAAAAACTAAAAATTCCAGCTCAGTTTGGGAGGTAAAAAAAGAAAGGAGTCAACCCCTTATGCCCCAGAATCACATCAGTAAAGGATTGCGTAGTTGACCCTCCCTGCCTCTACTCTTGGTACCACTGAATACCTTCTCAACACAGCAGGGGAGTGGCCTTTGTAAAACCCAATACACCGCTGCCTAAAGCTATTCGATGGCTTCTCACTACACTGGGCACAAAATTAAAAATTTGTGACATAGTCTAAAAGCCTCTGCATGGTAGTCTAACAAATCTTTCCAACTTGAAAGGCACCCATCTTCCAATTGCCATGCTCCAGTTACAGTAACCCTTTAAGCTTGTCAAACACACTCAGCTTTCCTGTCAGAGGTGGGAGTGTGCCGGAAACATTTTCTCACCTCCGAAGTCCCGATTTGGTAACTCCCACTCACTCGTCTTTATCAAAAGTATTTTTTTCCATCCCCCACTCCTCTCCCACCTCCATTCACACACACCCTGAACTGAAGGAGGATACCAGGTACATTCTCGTGTTTCCAAATAATTTGCTTTTATGTACAATATAATGAAAATGGAGCCCTCAAACCCCATCTCTTGCTTCTTGTTTGTGTTTTCTTAAATAAAATATCAGGTTGCTCCTTTACGTTATTGGAAGAGATGGCTGTATTGCTTCCAGAGCACTTATTACACTTTATATGTATTTGTGTGACCATATCATTTATTCCTATCTCTTCCTCTAAGCCATAAATTCCATGAAGACAAGTACAGTGTCAGTTTGGTGAAATATAACATCTTCAGAGCCTAGGATGATGCCTGACACATAGAAGGGATTCAAGTAAAAAAAAAGGAGTGGAAGATGATCACCACCAATGGGAACCACCGTAATTTAAACTTCAGAGAACTGTGCCCAGAAGCAGCTGAGAATTTCTAAGAGCCACACTTGGTTTGGCCTGAGTTTTCAGTTGTGATGGAGAACAAAACCCAGACTGCTGAAAATCTACCTGCAGTTGACCCTTTCTTTCCGATCAGTCAGAATTGTTATCTAATATGTAGATCTGGTTTCTTAATTTGAGGATCAAAAAGGGTGTTAATTACATAAGCACTCAGCAACCTAATGAGCCTTATAAAAAATTAAGATATAAATATTATTAAGTGAATGAATTTCCCAATATTAAGCATCTTCATTCTTATTGAAACACTAACTTTGAAAATGTTCTCTATAGTGTATACATATAATTAGGTAGCTACTCAATACCTAAGGTTGTCTTTTTAAAGGAAATCTTATTTTTTATAGTTTCAGCTTTTATGTTATGAAAAATGACTATCACAAATATGTATTTTGCTTTCATCCAGATAGGCTGTGATGAAGAAAAAACTTATAAATGCTTCCAGATATGTTTCAAACACTGTCACTGTATGACACTTCTGTTCTAGCTAGTATGGCATGATAATCTTGGAGATGCCCAAACATTACTTGTGCAATGCAAAAATATTCACAGGCGCCCTCCGCCGGAAACACTCAATTATTATAACAACACAGGTCACACACACACACACACACACACACACACACACACACACACACACACACACACACACACACACACACACACACACACACACACACCACTACATACAGTATTACTCCAAACTCATAAACAAAAAGCAAGCAAAAAAAAAAAAACCGTATTTTCTCTTGTATTTGTTTTTATGCAAAAAATAACATTACGGACACAGGAAGGTCACAAAATAATATATAAATTTGTTGGTAAATGTACTAAAAAGGCTCAGTATTAAACACTAAGTCTATTTAACAGCATAAGCCCGAATAAACTATTATACAAAGGTGTTAGTGAGGATGATTAACCATTAAGACTATAAGAAAAATGTTGTTGTTGTCCCGAAATAAAGATAGATTTTACTGCATAAAAAGAAATGTTTTACCTTTTCAAATCATGAAGAAAAAAACTGCTCTTAAGGACTACTTTTTTCATGATATCTAAATGATTCAAGTGCATGTATATCTTTAGGCTTACCATTTTGTTTGAGTTTGGGACAAAATTTTAGGCAATAATTAAAATATACCCATGCATGTTCAAAACATGCTTGCTTCTCTGATAATTAAACAATAATAAACTTCTCCCAAGCCCAAACCTTACCCTATGAACTTCCTGTTGAACACATTCCATGTGAACCTTAGACTTGGGATGCCATAAATGAGATGTAAATGAATCAGTCCACATTTTGGTAACTGATTATTGACTTGCACATTAGAAATGTTAGCTTGGTCACATCACTTGATAAACTGCCTTTGTGCCCTAGGTGACAGCTGCTAGGACTCTTATCTTTCTCTTCTTTAGGGTTACCAACATTTACCCTTGTCCCCTAAGGAAAATTTCTAAGTCATCTAAATAAAACTGAAGAATACATCATATAATGGTCTTGTTACCTTAAAATTAACATGCTAAATTTTCTATGTTCCCTAACCTTTCCTAGTCAAACCTGAAAACATCCAATAAAGTTAATGGACAGAAATCAGATTCTAGTCTGTGATGCATAGTTTCTTATCTTTTATGAACTCGCTGGAAGAACTGAGTATGGACTGAAGACACCAATCTATGGCATGAAGACAGGGTGAGGTTACAAGGACACTGGTTTCATCTAGCCTAAATGCACACTGCCTTTCAGTCTAAAACTGGGCTGCGTGAAATACAAGAAAAACCCTATCAGATCCCCAAGCCCCAAATGTACCAGAGGTCAGCTTTCTAAAGGCAGTATCTATTTTTAAACTCATTTAAGTTGGGTTCTAAATTTGACCTGCATTTAAACTATCATCTGGCAAGGAATGTCCAGCTGGACTTTTACGCAGCTGAAGTTGCTTGAAGGAGGTCCAAACAAAGTTCATTTCATACACAACAGACAAAGTCTTCTCTTAGCAACTGGCTTCCTTCACAGAGCAGGAGCAGCAGCTGTGAAGGAAGAGCTATCCTGCAGCTGGGGGGTCCCTGGAATGCACTCCTGCATGTAACTAATAAAAGCTGGCCATTCTTCACATCTAGATGGTTTGGGAAAACCAATTTCCGATTGCTCAGCACAACAGAACGAAGTAATAGAGCATATTTTCAATGGATTGCAGAGCACAGGAGTATCATCCCAAAGAACCAGCCAACAAAAACCTATTTTTACGGTTCCTCACAGCACACTTATTTCTCTTCAGAAAGTCCAAGTTCACAGGGCCATACTGACCAAAATAGTCTGACAATGAAGAAAGAGTTTCCTTTGAATTTTATGTTCAGAAACTGGAAGATAAAAGAAAGCCATGAATATCCTTTCCTAATATCAGTTAAATAATTACAGCACCAATTGATGATAATTTTGGAAATTGTTATCCTCCATTTTGAGGAAACCTCAAAGTACTCAAAACTTTTACAATTTTTAAAAATTTTTATTTAAAGGATTCTACAGGGGCTACAAGGATAGGGCAGATTCTACAAGGATAAGGCAGGCACTAGCATGGTGTATCACTTAGAACACTATGTCCTATTGATTTTAGTAACCACATTAGGAAAACCACTGCCAGCACAGAGGTGAAAAAATGAACCAATCTCTGGAAAAACACCTATAAATATAAAACCACACAAATTATATATCTATTTCCATAAAACAAAATAATAATAAAATCCATTTAAATAAACTATCACTCATCAAGAATGAAGGTAAAATACCAGATGTGTCCATATGTATGTGTCCCAAACAAAAACTGTCTCCCCTCAGCCTACAACCTGGCCTAGCCCACCATGTCCAAAGATAAATTAACACTGTGATTCAGGGGGCAGAGCAAATCCAAGTATTTCATTTTCTAGATATTTGAAAGGCAATCTAATTTTAATATTCAAAACTATAGACCATGAAAAGCTTTGATTTGGTCATGCCTCATTCATAGGACATTTATTGTGCAATGTGGCTGAGACTACTTGTTGCTTCCCAATATTCATTCTACCCTTGTTCTGATATACAGAACAGAACTTCCATTTATCTAGGAGAAATAAGGCACCTAATGAAGAGACTACCTTTCACAGCCTCCCATGCAGCTCAATGAGTCCATATGACTAAGTTCCAGCAATGGAAAACAAGAATACGTGTTTTGAGAAAATTAAGCAAAGAAAGGTTGCTTAAAGGCAGCTACTTTGTTCAGTATTTCACCCCTTTCCCATCCCTCCTTCCACCTGTTATTCTAACAGGTGAATACGAATGTGATGTTCCAGTAGGTATCTTACACTGTGCAATTACCTTAAGGATGAATGCCCAGAACTCAAAGAAAAGGTCTTAACAGTATTCTTTAGTGTTGCCATGTGCAGGGAAGTAGTGGTAGAAGATACTGGCACTGCAGAAGCTATATAATCACTACTGATGCTGTTTTGGTCTCACAACTGCTAGCACTAGTCTGGTGTTGCAGACATATGAATAGGAACAAGCTTTTAAAATCTCTGGAAGAACAGGGCTTAAAGAGTAGCATTAGCCTTCCACAACAATGTTCTTAAAGAAGAAATCAAACATAAGAATCCTACTGCATCCACACCTTTAATCTTCACTTAAGCACTGACACACTGAGGATAGGTGTGTGTGCGTATGTGTGTGCGTCCGTGTCCATCTGTGTCTCCTGCTATACTGGAAGGACACAGAGGCAAGGACTACTCTCGCTCACTTTTGCAGCTCTAGAACCCAACACATAGCAGACGGTTAAGTAGTGAATGAACAACATGAGGCAAATGAATACAAAGCTTCTAAACTAAGAGTCTTCAAGGATAGTTCGGAATTATGTCATGGGATCTGCATGAGGGCCAGCTCATTCAGTAAGACAAAGCGTGGTGGCATAACTGCTGCTCCCTGCCGAGCTAAGGTACCCTGCTCATCATCTCCGGGATGTACAGTCCTCACTACCTCACGTCTCCACGGGCTGAGAGGGTGGAAGTGGACACTGAAGACCTCTGGTCTCTGTCTCCTCCTCCTGTTAACCCACTCACACTTGCTCATTACGCATTCACTGGGCACCTGCTCTGCACCACACCCCATACAGGCATGTCAGGAGTAACTCTTAACAAACAGAACTGGCAAATGTCCTCCAGGAAGCTATCATCCAGGAAAGCAAGAGAAAAGCACAGAAGCAATTACAAGGCAATGTGAAAAAATGACGGCTGTGCATATGGTGTGCTTCCTGTGGGAGGCCAAGGCACTGTCCCGTGTGCTCACCTACTCCAGTCATCACTGCTGCACTGCGTCTCTGTGGCTCAGGCAGTAGAGACCCCGGGAATTCTCAGGAGAGCACCTGACCACTACACAGGCAGAAGGCGATGGGCAGGGCATGCAGCACGCAGGACAGGAAAGGCAGACCAGTGAAGGGAAGCCTGAAAGATCAACAGCATTTTCTCAGGTCGAAAGGTATAGGCAGAACTTCTCATGCAGAGAATTCACCAGGCAGAAAAATCCAGGGCAAGAAAGACCACACGGCATCAGTAGAGAGGGCAGCCTTTGGTACCGGATCATGAGCACAGCTACCCCAGGCGGTTTTTAAACCCTGATGGGCTAAGTTGTCATGAGTTATATAGCTAAAGGAGAGGCACTGTGAGAAAGACGGACTTCATGACTTTTCATAAATATTTCTAAAGCATGTGTCTTCAGAAGAAGCATGGAAGAATTTTTTTTTAATCTGAAGCATGTAACACCAATCCTGCTCTCTTTAAATCTACATTATTAATATTTATAATCTTAGAAGACTATGTATTAGAGAACAATAAGAGAACATTAAGAAGTATGACAAAAACAGCAGGAGACTGGAAAAAAATTTTCCCCAAACTGAAATATTTCTTTTAAATATTCTACATAATATACTTCCCTTGAAACTTTGAAAAGATGGTTAAGGAGATTCATGACTTAAAAAATACATTTCTCATGTGGTGGCAGAGAGTCAACTCTTTCAAACCTAATTTCCAGGTCCCTTCTCTTCTTCAGTTACAGAAATCTGATTTTATATGGGCTGGCAACGTGCCCACTTACACACCACACTTGAGCCTCCCTTGAAGACAGCCGTAGACAGAGAGTTTCAAGTGGAAGTCAGTGTTGCAGATGCAGAAAGTCCCTTTGGCTGATTTTCTTTTCCCCTCCTCCTGCAGACATCTTGGCTGGAGCTCCGACAAAGTCCTGTGGTCTGCGGACGAAGGCCGGCTGCTGCTCAGGGTGCTGAAAGCCGGAAGGAGCCCAGTCGTTCCCTGGTGACTAGGCAGAACCACCACCCCTAACGGTTTCTCTGCAGACATTTTATGTGAGAAAATCAACGCTGCTCCTACTAGTCAAACACAAACTTCGCTGCAGATGCTAGAGAATATTTAAAGTATACATAGTACGATTTGGCAAAAAGCAGTTTCAAAAAAAAATCTATAGTATTAAAGTCTATCATTTCATGATTCACTGTCTGTTCTTTTTCACCTAGATCATATACCATTATTAAGCAGCCTTTTAAATCAAAATAAATCTTTTCCAGTTTTTTTCTATAGGCCCAGAAGACATCTGGTTATTGAAACATCTGATCTGGTCCAGAAACTGAACTGGGGAGAGTGAGTGGGGCCAGCAGAACAATCCCTGGACAGCGGGTGTGTGGGGCAGTGTGCAGGGGGCGCTGGGACATTAAACATCAGTAACAGCACAACATAAGCCACTTACAAAAAAGCTACTGTATGTTTTACAAGCCAGGCGAAGTGTTGGTTAAGAGTCAATCTGGCGATCTATGATTTGAACTAATTCCTGGCTGTCCCTGCCCACTAGCACAGAATCACACTGGGCCTCCTTATTCCACCTGATAGCCCTGTTGCTTTATTTTTAGGAAGTGTACTTGCTTTACAGCAACTTGTCTGATAAAGGTGAGATACATTATTTTATTAAGTTTTTGTGGAAATGTTCTTGGACTCCCCACCATCCAAACACAAAGCAAGGAGTAAAATCCTCCAGAACAAGGAAGTGGAAAGGGAGCAACAGCACAACCGACTTGAGGTCAGAGAGAGCATGGTGTGTCTGTCAGTGGGACCAAGTTCAAAGCAACGAGTGATAGACACTGCAGTTGCCCAGGTTCCCAGGAAAGGCAGCATGGATAAGCCTGGAATTTCTCCCTCAGGCTGTGAGCACTCTTGGAAATGTTTTAAGTAGGAGAGTGACGTGGTAGACATGCTTTTCTGCACAGAAATTACAGCAGCAATGTGGAAAATAAACTGGGTGCCAGGGGCAGACTGGGATGGTAAACCAGTAACAGTCCAGGGAAGCAAGAAAAAGGATACAGAGTTAGAATTCACAGTTAAATAAGCTCATCTGAGCTGTGACAAGATTGCCTAAGAATTACAACTAAGGTAGGTTTTCCTTGATTTCTGTGTTTGTATATATAATCTTCCAACAGTATCAGGGCTCCAGCAGGATAAAATCAAGTGGTCTGGTTTTAAGTTCTCACTACGTGTGGTACAACGTGAATGAAATGTGGATTCAGAGACATTTTCATAAAGAGGGACGTGCAACTCTCAGATACCACAGAGCATGTTCCCCACTATGATACCCAAAATGCCTCAACTTATGATCAACTGTTCTTAATGGAAACAAAAACTGAATCTTACTTGTTTATGAGATATGGGTAAACTACTCTCAAAACTAATGTTTAGATATAGGTAAAGAATGTAATTCTGATGGCCCTCAAATCTGGAACACTTCATGACTCCCCCCACAATGCCTTCAGTATGTCCCCTGGCCTACAACTATGAAGTCACTTATCAAAGAGAGCAAAACAGCTCTATGGGCATCAAAAAAGGATCTTCCTTGTGCTTAGCTATCAGCCAAAAGCATTCACAGAAAGGGAGAATACCACACAAGTTGTCTGGCTGACTCTGAGTTGGCTGCTGTCTGTACATTCACAAAGAAAAATGTGTATAAACATCAACATCCGGGCCCAAACATCCATCTGGACAGGATGTTACCACTATTCCTCAACTCCTTAAGGGTCTTACTCTCCCTGAGAAGTAAAAAAAAAAAAAAAAATCAACCAATTGCTTTTTAAAAACACTTTAATTAATTTGTGTGAGAGGGAGGGAGGACTGAGAAAAGGAGACATCTCTTTTGAACACAAATAAGGACTCATCTCCATAAGATTACTTGGGAAGTTTTAAAAAGTAACGGAGGACCCTTAATCATCCATACGAAATAAGTACCAAGTTCTTCTTTCCTCAAAGCTCAGCCCCTCCAAGGCTTCCTTCGGATTCAGCCCCCTGGCCCTGGGGTAACAAGTTCACTGCAGCCCAGGTCTATAGGGTGAGGTGTACTCAGGACAAGGATGAGAGTAAGAAGTGGTTACTTACACCAGGCTGACCTGGGGAAACTGGCAGAAAAAATGCTCTGATGACATAATGAATCATAAAGCCAAGACTGTTCCCATTTTCGCTTTGGTTTAAGCTGGATAATCACGAAACCCAGCACATGATTTTTGCAGTGCCTGAGTTCCTAGTCAAAATGCTCTTCACTTTCATAAAATGTAGTTAATTTTTAGTATCTAATTTGGATTTCTCAATCCCTTCCTTCCAAGAATCTTCCCAATTCAACTGAAGAATCTTACAGCTGAAATGTTTAGAGCAAAGAAAGGCTCTCAAGCCAGACCACGAGAACTGGGTCCTAAACACTCCTCCCTTGGCTGCCCATTTCCTGTTCTGTCAGGACCAGGCTCACACAGGATGACACCGGGAAACCCAGGTGAGGTGCTCAGCACAGGGGCTGGCACAGTGTTCCCAAAGCCCTCCCAATTGTTATTAGTCTTAAAAAATAAAAGCATGGCAAGTACTAGGAGAGACTATAGTCAAGTTCTCAAGACTTGATCACTTTGTGCAGAATAGATGCTAAAAGCATAAAAACATCACCACCAACAACCATTGTGATGTATCTATAAAGGGCTATCATAAGATTAGCCAGCTATCTTCCATCTTCATATATTACTTTGACTTCCCATAATTGAAGTGCCAAATGACTTATTTTTAATAAACTTAAACTTGGTCTTTCTAATCATCCAGTCCTACATCCTGCTGTGATCCCATTAACATGGCTTCCTGAGGTTTGTTTCAAGAGATTTATGATCACCTACAGTTGATTCCCCCCTCACTAATTTTTAATGGGTTTCCCGTGATAAATAATTACTTAAATTAGCTAATTTCTAGAGCATGTAGTTGTTTCCAGTAGGAATCCACTGAGTTATATTTGTTTGTCACCAGCTGTCTGGATAATTATATTTAGTTCATATTTTTAAAAGTCAATAGGGAATAAATATGCTAAGAATTAGCCTCTTTTTGGGACTTCCCTAAGTCCTCTAATTCCTCTAAAACTTAAGCAAGGAGTTCAAAATGAAAACACATCAACCCATATATCTCAATATCAGATATTGAGGACTTACAATCAGACAATTCTTGATGTAACAAAAGACAAGAACTACAAGGTAAACAGGATACTGAATGACTGTGGTCTTCCCAGGTGCATCCAGGTGCGTTTCTATACCTAAAATACCAATGGCAGTGAATGTAAATTTGCATATGGTACTAAAATGTTTACCTTGAATTGTGAATTTTTTAATTGGGAAGAGAAGCAAGAGAAATGGCACACTGTAATCTTAATACAGGATTTCCATAAAAGTGAAAGGGTTTCCCTTTCCCTTTGTTCTCATATTAACAAATGAAAATAAATCAATTTAGCCACGATCTTACAACTTTTTTTAAAAAGTCTATGAAAATAGTTGTCCACAGAATACCTATTATTTCAAGATTTATGTAACTTGCCCAAAACACTACTCCAACTTTTGTATTTAAGAACAACATAGTGGGTACAGGTTTCAGTTAGGATGAAGATAGCACACCCCGTGCAGTCTCTCCACTGATGCAGCTACAACACCCAGAGAGAATGTATGAAGCAGCTATTTGAGGGCCCTGAAAGGGAAATGATGGTAGCAGAAGGAGATAATTGGGAGGAAATAGCAAAACTTCAAAGTACCACCAAACCAGCAATGAATTTCCTCCAAAATCACCCAGTCTGAACTCCAGGCAGCCAAACACCTGCAGCCAGAGGGAGCAAATTTGCAAACCCTTTGATTTCTAGCTTAAGAAGCAAGAAAGGGGATTCCTAGCCCTGCAGAGAGTTGGGGTAATACCAGATGTGCCTTCTTTTTCCCTCCATTAGCTTGCTTCCCAGCCCAAGTGGTGGTGGACAAAGGGAACCAGTAATGGAAACCTCTGCACGAAAGGAATCTTCCTTCCTTCCTCTCTGATCAGAGGAGCTATGATCTCAAGATGTAAAGGCAAACATCTTTTGCTGTTCTGCTGTCTTCTTGCCTCTTGGTTCAGAATGTAGACAGTCACAGGAAGTGCACTGCCCGGGTCTAAAGCTCCATCTTTGTGTCCAGAAGACAAAAAAGGGAACACAGAAAGTACTGAAGAAACTGACCCACACAAATATAGCCAATTAATTTTTCAGCCAAGATGCAAAAGCAATTTCATGGAGAAAAGACTACCAATAAGTGGTACTGGAACAGGTTTAGACATCCATATGCTTGAAAAGGCTTTTGATCAAATGGATATACTAATAGCTTCAAGTAAAGACAAAAATGGCTGCAAGAAAGCACATGAGAAAATGTTCGACTTCATTAGCCAGTGGGAAATGCAAATCAAAATCACAATGAGATACCACTACACATCTATTAGAATAGCTAAAATAAAAATACTGACAATACCAAGAGTGCCAAGCTCCTGAGACTCATACATTGCTGGTGGGAATGCAAATTGATAGTTAACTCTGGGAAATGGTCTGAAATGTCCTTTAGAAGTTAATTGTACACTTACCATATAATCCAGGCATTCCACTCCTATTTACCCAAGAGAAAGGAAAACATGCCCATGGAAAGACTTGTACACAAAGGCTCATAGTAGCTTGACCTGCAATACCCCAAAACCAGAACAACCCATTCCTCAGTGGGTTCACGGACAAACACACTACAATACATCTGCACAAGGGAATCCGCACAGGATCAAAAGGAACATGCTACTGATGCCCACAACAACATGAATGGAGCTCAAAGGCATACCAAGTGAAAGAAGTCAGCTTCAAAAGATTATATATTATATTTTTTTACTTACAAGACATCTTCACAAAGACAAAACTTTAGGGATGGAGAACAGATCAATGGTTGCCAAAATGTAGGTGTGGGGAAAGAATGTAGCATGAGGAAATTTTTTGAGGAGATGTAACAGTTGTAGGATGGTTACACAAATCTATGTATGTGCTAAAACTCACAGAATTGTACACGAAGAAAAATTTTATGAATGTTAAATGCAAATTTACAGTAACATCTTGGGTAACTAGCTCATATAAATATAGGATGAATACTATCATAGAAATGCTTTTAAAGACAATGGAACATTTTGCATTACGTATGATCTAAACCAAGTTTATCTGTAAAACATTCTAAAGACACCACAAAATCATTTGTTTCCAAAGTTAACTGCTTAGCCACAAAAAACATGACTGTTTAATGGCAAGAAAGCCAATATTCAACAGAGCCCAACAGATCTGACCATTTAGGCATCTGGCTTTTAAGATGTTGATGTTACAAAGCAGGTGAAATCTTCAGGAAAACAGACACATGATCTTGGAGTCATCCAAAGTTTGTCCACTACTATCTGATCCCATCTCTATCCCCATGGGGTTTCACACACTTCCTCCTTTTCCTCAAGGCACATAAAGTTTGTTTTAAGACTTGAGGAGCATGTACACAAAAGGAAAAGGTCAAGAAAAGCAGTTTCATTGACAGCCTGTGCTTTGTCACCACCACCACCACAAACGATTGGTGCCTCTGCTACGTGCCAGAAACTGACCCTCATTTTATACAGTTCATGTTAGGCCTGCTACTCTAGTCCAGAGTGAAGGGGAGGCACAGCTGAGAGGCACTGTTAAACTGAAATGACCAAACCCAGGTTCAAAATGCTCTGATAAAATCGTTTTCTGAGACACATCTCTACACTATTTCTGTCAAAATATATTAGTCTTTCATTTCCTCAAAGCATTATTTATGGAGTAATTTTTGCCTATTTTAAAGGAAAACAGTAACAATCACTAAAAGGATAATGTAGATGTCACTCCTATCCCACCTTCATCCATCTCCTTTCCTTTTCAAGTACGTCTTACACAATTTATCACAGGTCATTCAACTGCATACAATAATCACAAATGTGTTAACTTAAAAAGCATTTTTAAGTGGAATTCTTATTTTAATGGTAAAGCTGTAGATAATGTCATTTTTTTCTTTCTATTTGTCTCTACTTCTCAGATTCCCCATAATGAAACCTTAAAATAGTTGGACTCCCCTTTCTTCCACTCCTAACATAATTTGCCACAAATTATAGCTGTAACCATTATATTTTCATTTTTAATACTCTTGAGGAAATTCTAGTTTTTAAAGACTCTAATACCCCACCATCATCACCAAGAGGGGCAGGTGGCAGGTAAGGCACGTTAAACTTTCAGGACAACACTGCTTTCACCAATTATTACAAAAGTAATTCAGTTACAAACCGAAGGAGAGTCTGGTTATTTTTAAATGGGAAAGACTCCTCCTGATCTGATTAACTTGTTTGAGAACAGTGCACAGGAAAAGAGGAAAATTTATTTAATAAGCTTGCTTTGATTATTTAGTATTTCAAGCCCAAAGTATATGCTGCACTATTCTTTAGGAAATGGTACTTCTTGGGGTTCTTTTAGACCTGTACTTAAAAACAGTCACCTGACTGTACATGACTGAACCCTGGCTTGCACAAGTGATGCTGCTTTTTTTTAGATCCAAAGTGAAAGGTGATGTCAAATGATGCCATCATGGCAAGGGCTCGCCCTTCTCTTGCCTAGGATGCTATTATTTCCATTAGTCTTAGTGGTCAGCAAAATTATTCTGCATTCAAAATAAAGTCAATTCACAGAATTTCACAAATACACATTTTTTTTTTTTTTTAAAGAAAACCCACTCATTTCACATGATTTACAGCCTGAAGTTTAAGGTATTTTTCAGGCTGGAATCTATTAGCAATGCCTACTGGCAAAAACGTTAAGTTAGAAAATCAGGACTAAGAACATAACTGTAAACAGCCAAATGATAATAGGAAAAACTGGACACTGTTACATGAAGCCTGAAATACCAAGTCATAGGAGGGATTCAGTGCTTCCTAGGTACTGACCCTGGGGGACTCATAAGCATGCAGTGCAAGGCAGGTAAGTCCTCACTTGAACAATGACAGGGTGGGACAAGATACGCAAGCATCCTGTACAGTTAACAATTCTCACACTTACCAATTTAGTGCAAAGCTGAGACCTTTTTATTAGACCGTGAGCTCCTTAAAGGCTCTGTCTTCTTCATCACCTTAGCATAAACACCTGGCACCTAAGAGATACTTGATAATGGTTGCTGAGTAGAAAGAATTAAAACACAAAATGAACTACATGAAAAGGACCATAACTCCCGTGGACATTACCCCCTGCCCCTGAGGCACTCAGAACACCCCAGGTGTTGAACGTCAGCATAGCCCCATCTCCTACATTTCAGAGGATTGTTGTAACTGCGTAATAATTCCACAAAGGAGAAATGAATTTTCTTAGACAAAATCCACTTTCCAGCTAATTTCATAGTTGATAATAGCTTGAACTGAGAGAAGTCTCAGCTCTGCCAATCTTTTTACAGCTCATTTGTGTTTGCATTATCGACATTAACTCCAACCCATGGTTCTTTGTGGTAATCTTTTTAAGCCAAGTGTCAATTTCTAGCTGTTGTCTTAATTAAAACTGGTTAACATAATCTGTAAGCCTATTCAGTCAATGCAGCATGTCACAACAGGCTGAAAGCAAAGGAATGAGGACCCCTCTCCACCTTCCACCTGGCCGAAGTCCCACATGATCCCCAGGATAGCTGTGTTCTCAATGGGACACCTATCATCTGACAGAGGACCCAAACAAGGGTCCCAGCTTCAATCCCAATGCTGAATATTAGTAAATTTTAGTTCATTTCTTAGAACAGCTTAATAACAGTTCTAATATTTTCTTCCTGCACTCTGAGACATAGGCACCCATTTTAGAAAACATACATCTGTGCTCCTTCTGATACCACTTCTGCTCTCAAGTTCCTGTTTCATAGACAGACTTGTGCTCACCCAGTTTATTTCACCTTCTTCACCCACAAATACTTCCTCCGTTCAGTACTTTTAGCCAGATATCCACTATTTCTTCTTTCTATACCTGATATTACTGAAGGAAAAGACCAAAATGCAGTACCAAGAGCAGAAAGATCTATAGATTGACAATCAGAAAATTCTGGGTTTAAAACCTGCCAATACCAACTACGTAACTTGGGATGGAGGAAATAACCCTTTCTGAGACTGTTTCCTTATTGCTAAAATGAGGAAAATTTTCTATTTTGTTCAACTGTCTTGGTTATTATGATTATATATGTGTGTATATCAATATATATTTAATTTAAAAATTATAGGCAATTTTATTTCTTATATATTCAATTATAATTAATAATTACTTTACATACTAAAAGTAACTTTTACTGTTTTCATTCATATTTTCTCTTAGTAAATCATTCTGTGAAGCACCAACATTCAACGGAGACCAAATTTTAAAAGCCTCTTTATAAAGTTTCAAGCCATCCGTTACTGTAGTAAAAATTATGTAATTCTAAAATAACACCTGTTTAAATGGAAAATTACGAAATTTAAAATAAGTATAAAATAGAAACTCAAGTCACCCACAATCCTACCACCCAGAGATAAACTCTATTAATAATGTAGTGCAGTTTTTAAAATTGAGATCCTGTTATGTAAAATGTTTTGTATCCTTTGTAATTTAACATTATCCTGTGCACATTTTTCCATCATTTAGTGAGTGCTCTTCAAAATTCCGATGACTAATCACTATGTAACAGACATCTATGTGTGTATGTCAGCAATCATTTTTGCACTTCTTGACCTATAGCTTGCACCCAACTTCTATGTTACAAGCACTAAAATGATAAACATCCTTGAACATAAATTTTTGGAATTAAAAAAAAAAAACTTTTTCCATAGAATAAAATCCTAGAAGTGGTAAAGCAGGACCTAACCATTTTGAAGGCTTTCGGCACATACCCTAAAACTGTTTTTATGATGTTAACACAGTAAACACCACTTAGCCAAGGTAGTAGGATGGTTTAGAGATGCAAAGGCTGATTTAAGCGGTCATAAATAGTCATACATACACACATAAACACACACATCTTAGTCATTTTATTTGAAATAACATGATACACATGTTATGCATGTGTACTAACATGATGTACACTCTTTCACCAATGTCCTGACATAAGGCCAATGTCTTTCCGACAAAAAATCCATCTCCAGATAGACTGTTAGGCTAGTCATTCTCACATAAAACATACCCAAGAAGGTATCATCCACAACTTCCGATTTCCCTTTTTTATTAGAGTGGGGTACAAACTCAAAGGCTCTCAAGAAACAAGCTGAGAAGCAGAGGAGGGGCGGAAGATGGCGGCGTGAGTAGAGCAGCGGAAATCTCCTCCCAAAACAACATATATCTATTAAAATATAACAAAGACAACCCTTACTAGAATAAAGACCAGAGGACACAGGACAATATCCAGACAACATCCGCACCTGAGAGAACCCAGCGCCTCACGAAGGGGGTAAGATACAAGCCCCGGCCCCGCGGGAGCCCAGCGCCCCTCCCCCCAGCTCCGGTCGGGAGAAGAGCAGGCAGAGCGGGAGGGAGACGGAGCCCAGGACTGCCGAACACCCAGCCCCAGCCATCCGGGCCAGAGTGCAGGGCGCTCGATACTAGGAAAACAGGGCAGCAAGAACAGTGAGCAGGCACTGGAGGCTGGGCGCCAGAGGACATAAGAAAAGCGCGTGACCATTTTTTTTTTGCTTTTTTGCTGTTTTGTTTTGGCGAGCGCTTTTTGGAAGTCTTAAAGGGATAGGGACCCCAATACTAGGGAAACAGGGCAGAAAGACCGGTGAGCAGAGGCCTGAGGCTGGCACCGGAGAATAAAGAAAAACGAACGACCACCTTTTTTTTTTTTTTTTTTATTAAAAATTTTTTTTTTTTAATTAAAAAAAATTTTTTTCTTTTTTTTTTTGGTGGGCGTTCTTTTGTTTTGGCGGGTGCTTTTTGGAAGTCTTAAAGGGGCAGGGAGGGCCACTTAATCCAGAGGTAGGGAATCCGGGATCTCTGGGCACCCTAACCCCTGGGCTGCAGGGAGCAGGGAGGCCCCTTACGGAGATAAATAGCCTCCCAGCAGCTCCTGCTCCAACGCGACTCCACCATATTGGAGTAGCTGCCCGAGCTAGGCCACGCCCACAGCAAAAGCGGAAATTAACTCCATAGCAGCCGGGCAGGAAGCAGAAACCCTGTCTGCGCGCAGCTGCCCAGCACAAGCCGCTAGAGGTCGCTGTTCTACCACGAGAGGAGGGCCACAAACCAACAAGAAAGAAAGTCCTTCCAGCCGTCACTCGTCCCAGTTCTGCAGACTATTCCTATCACCATGAAAAGGCAAAGCTACAGGCAGACAAAGATCACAGAGACAACACCAGAGAAGGAGACAGACCTAACCAGTCTCCCTGAAAAAGAATTCAAAATAAGAATCATAAACATGCTGACAGAGATGCAGAGAAATACGCAAGAGAAATGGGATGAAGTCCGGAAGGAGATCACAGATGCCAGAAAGGAGATCGCAGAAATGAAACAAACTCTGGAAGGGTTTATAAGCAGAATGGATAGAATGCAAGAGGCCATTGATGGAATTGAAATCAGAGAACAGGAACGCATAGAAGCTGACATAGAGAGAGACAAAAGGATCTCCAGGAATGAAACAATATTAAGAGAACTGTGTGACCAATCCAAAAGGAACAATATCCGAATTATAGGGGTCCCAGAAGAAGAACAGAGAGGAAAAGAGATGGAAAGTATCTTAGAAGAAATAATTGCTGAAAACTTCCCCACACTGGGGGAGGAAGTAATCGAACAGACCACGGAAATACACAGAACCCCCAACAGAAAGGATCCAAGAAGGGCAACACCAAGACACATAATAATTAAAATGGCAAAGATCAAGGACAAGGAAAGAGTGTTAAAGGCAGCTAGAGAGAAAAAGGTCACCTATAAAGGGAAACCCATCAGGCTAACGTCAGATTTCTCAACAGAAACCCTACAGGCCAGAAGAGAATGGCATGATATATTTAATACAATGAAACAGAAGGGCCTTGAACCAAGGATACTGTATCCAGCACAACTATCATTCAAATATGACGGTGGGATTAAACAATTCCCAGACAAACAAAAGCTGAGGGAATTTGCTTTCCACAAACCACCTCTACAGAACATCTTACAGGGACTGCTCTAGATGGGAGCACTCCTAGAAAGAGCACAGCAAAAAACACCCAACATATGAAGAATCGAGGAGGAGGAACAAGAACGGAGAGAAGAAAAGAATCTCCAGACAGTGTATATAAAAGCTCAATAAGTGAGCTAAGTTAGGCAGTAAGATACTAAAGAGGCTAACCTTGAACCTTTGGTAACCACGAATTTAAAGCCTGCAATGGCAATAAGTACATATCTTTCAATAGTCACCCTAAATGTTAATGGGTTGAATGCACCAATCAAAAGACACAGAGTAACAGAATGGATAAAAAAGCAAGACCCATCTATATGCTGCTTACAAGAAACTCACCTCAAACCCAAAGACATGTACAGACTAAAAGTCAAGGGATGGAAAAACATATTTCAAGCAAACAACAGTGAGAAGAAAGCAGGGGTTGCAGTACTAATATCAGACAAAATAGACTTCAAAACAAAGAAAGTAACAAGAGATAAAGAAGGACACTACATAATGATAAAGGGCTCAGTCAAACAAGAGGATATAACCATTCTAAATATATATGCACCCAACACAGGAGCACCAGCATATGTGAAACAAATACTAACAGAACTAAAGGGGGATATAGACTGCAATGCATTCATTCTAGGAGACTTCAACACACCACTCACCCCAAAGGATAGATCCACCCAGCAGAAAATAAGTAAGGACACAGAAGCACTGAACAACACAGTAGAGCAGATGGACTTAATAGACATCTATAGAACTCTACATCAAAAAGCAGCGGGATATACATTCTTCTCAAGTGCACATGGAACATTCTCCAGAATAGACCACATACTAGGCCACAAAAAGAGCCTCAGAAAATTCCAAAAGATTGAAATCCTACCAACCAACTTTTCAGACCACAAAGGCATAAAACTAGAAATAAACTGTACAAAGAAAGCAAAGAGGCTCACAAACACATGGAGGCTTAACAACACGCTCCTAAATAACCAATGGATCAATGACCAAATCAAAATGGAGATCCAGCAATATATGGAAACAAATGACAACAACAACACTAAGCCCCAACTTCTGTGGGACGCAGCAAAAGCAGTCTTAAGAGGAAAGTATATAGCAATCCAAGCATATTTAAAAAAGGAAGAGCAATCCCAAATGAATGGTCTAATGTCACAATTATCGAAATTGGAAAAAGAAGAACAGATGAGGCCTAAGGTCAGCAGAAGGAGGGACATAATAAAGATCAGAGAAGAAATAAATAAAATTGAGAAGAATAAAACAATAGCAAAAATCAATGAAACCAAGAGCTGGTTCTTCGAGAAAATAAACAAAATAGATAAGCCTCTAGCCAGACTTATTAAGAAGAAAAGAGACTCAACACAAATCAACAGTATCAGAAACGAGAAAGGAAAAATCATGACGGACCCCACGGAAATGCAAAGAATTATTGGAGAATACTATGAAAACCTATATGCTAACAAGCTGGGAAACCTAGGAGAAATGGACAACTTCCTAGAAAAATATAACCTTCCAAGATTGACCCAGGAAGAAACAGAAAATCTAAACAGACCAATTACCAGCAACGAAATTGAAGCGGTAATCAAAAAACTACCAAAGAACAAAACCCCCGGGCCAGATGGATTTACCTCGGAATTTTATCAGACATAAGGGGAAGACATAATACCCATTCTCCTTAAAGTTTTCCAAAAAATAGAGGAGGAGGGGATACTCCCAAACTCATTCTATGAAGCAAACATCACCCTAATACCAAAACCAGGCAAAGACCCCACCAAAAAAGAAAACTACAGACCAATATCCCTGATGAACGTAGATGCAAAAATACTCAACAAAATATTAGCAAACCGAATTCAAAACTACATCAAAAGGATCATACACCATGACCAAGTGGGATTCATCCCAGGGATGCAAGGATGGTACAACATTCGAAAGTCCATCAACATCATCCACCACATCAACAAAAAGAAAGACAAAAACCACATGATCATCTCCATAGATGCTGAAAAAGCATTTGACAAAGTTCAACATCCATTCATGTTAAAAACTCTCAGCAAAATGGGAATAGAGGGCAAGTACCTCAACATAATAAAGGCCATCTATGATAAACCCACAGCCAACATTATATTGAACAGCGAGAAGCTGAAAGCATTTCCGCTGAGATCGGGAACTAGACAGGGATGCCCACTCTCTCCACTGTTATTTAACATAGTACTGGAGGTCCTAGCCACAGCAATCAGACAAAATAAAGAAATACAAGGAATCCAGATTGGTAAAGAAGAAGTTAAACTGTCACTATTTGCAGATGACATGATACTGTACATAAAAAACCCTAAAGACTCAACCCCAAAACTACTAGAACTGATATCGGAATACAGCAAAGTTGCAGGATACAAAATCAACACACAGAAATCTGTGGCTTTCCTATATACTAACAATGAACCAACAGAAAGAGAAATCAGGAAAACAACTCCATTCACAATTGCATCCAGAAAAATAAAATACCTAGGAATAAACCTAACTAAAGAAGTGAAAGACTTATACTCTGAAAACTACAAGTCACTCTTAAGAGAAATTAAAGGGGACACTAACAGATGGAAACTCATCCCATGCTCGTGGCTAGGAAGAATTAATATCGTCCTAGCCTGCCTTCCTGCCCAAAGCAATATACAGATTTGATGCAATCCCTATGAAACTACCAGCAACATTCTTCAATGAACTGGAACAAATAATTCAAAAATTCATATGGAAACACCAAAGACCCCGAATAGCCAAAGCAATCCTGAGAAACAAGAATAAAGTAGGGGGTATCTCACTCCCCAACTTCAAGCTCTACTATAAAGCCATAGTAATCAAGACAATTTGGTACTGGCACAAGAGCAGAGCCACAGACCAATGGAACAGACTAGAGAATCCAGACATTAACCCAGACATATATGGTCAATTAATATTTGATAAAGGAGCCATGGACATACAATGGCGAAATGACAGTCTCTTCAACAGGTGGTGCTGGCAAAACTGGACAGCTACATGTAGGAGAATGAAACTGGACCATTGTCTAACCCCATATACAAAAGTAAACTCAAAATGGATCAAAGACCTGAATGTAAGCCATGAAACCATTAAACTCTTGGAAGAAAACATAGGCACAAACCTCTTAGACATAAACATGAGTGACCTCTTCTTGAACATATCTCCCCGGGCAAGGAAAACAACAGCAAAAATGAGTAAGTGGGACTATATTAAGCTGAAAAGCTTCTGTACAGCAAAAGACACCATCAATAGAACAAGAAGGATCCCTACAGTATGGGAGAATATATTTGAAAATGACACATCCGATAAAGGCTTGACATCCAGAATATATAAGGAGCTCACACACCTCAACAAACAAAAAACAAATAACCCAATTAAAAAATGGGCAGAGGAACTGAACAGACAGTTCTCCAAAAAAGAAATACAGATGGCCAACAGACACATGAAAAGATGCTCCACATCGCTAATTATCAGAGAAATGCAAATTAAAACTACAATGAGGTATCACCTCACACCAGTAAGGATGGCTGCCATCCAAAAGACAAACAACAACAAATGTTGGCGAGGCTGTGGAGAAAGGGGAACCCTCCTACACTGCTGGTGGGAATGTAAATTAGTTCAACCATTGTGGAAAGCAGTATGGAGGTACATCAAAATGCTCAAAACAGACTTACCATTTGACCCAGGAATTCCACTCCTAGGAATTTACCCTAAGAACGCAGCAATCAAGTTTGAGAAAGACAGATGCACCCCTATGTTTATTGCAGCACTATTTACAATAGCCAAGAATTGGAAGCAACCTAAATGTCCATCGATAGATGAATGGATAAAGAAGATGTGGTACATATACACAATGGAATACTACTCAGCCATAAGAAAAGGGCAAATCCAATCATTTGCAGCAACATGGATGGAGCTGGAGGGTATTATGCTCAGTGAAACAAGCCAAGCGGAGAAAGAGAAATACCAAATGATTTCACTTATCTGTGGAATATAAGAACAAAGGAAAAACTGAAGGAACAAAACAGCAGCAGAATCACAGAACTCAAGAATGGACTAACAGGTACCAAAGGGAAAGGGACTGGGAAGGATGGGTGGGTAGGGAGGGATAAGGGGGGGAGAAGTAGGGGGGTATTAAGATTAACATGCATGGGGGGGTAGGAGAAAAGGGAGGGCTGTACAACACAGAGAAGGCAAGTAGTGATTCTACATTTTGCTATGCTGATGGACAGTGACTGTAAAGGGGTTTATAGGGGAGACCTGGTATAGGGGAGAGCCTAGTAAACATAATATTCGTCATGTAAGTATAGATTAGTGATACCAAAAACAAAGCAAAACAAAACAAAACAATAAAAAAAGGCAGTTCCTGTGTGGTAACCTCCAATGAGTTCTACACAAGGGTATAAAGGGCATATAAAAGTGTAGGCAAAGGGTCTGTTTGTGTTTATACAGAGGATCAAAGCCTAATTGGGCTACCCCGAAAATGAACTAAGATACGATATGAAAAAGAACTTCCAACATCTGCACTCTCTGGAAGACTCATGCCAGAAGATGATCATCAAAAAACCCCAAGAAAGATCCACGCACTGCTACAGCTGTAGATGCACTCATCCCACCAGTTCCTGGACTTGCCATGGGAATGAGGAAGGAGATATCTAAGCTGGCCTGTGCATACAGTTAAAACAACAAATTTGACTGGATCTATACTGTTGGAACTCAACCAAGAATTTGGAGAAGTGCAAATTGTAGCGCTCCAAAGTCTTACAACTACAGACTATTTACTGTTAAAAGAACATATGGCATGTGAACAGTCCCCAGGAATGGGTTGTTTTAATTTGTCTGATTTCTCTCAGACTGTTCAAGTTCAGTTGGACAACATCCACCATATCATAGATAAGTTTTCACAAATGCCTAAGGTGCCTAACTGGTTTTCTTGGTTTCACTGGAGATGGCTGGTAATTACAGGTATGCTTTGGTTACGTAACTGTACTCCTATTATGTTAATGTGTGTGCACAATTTACTTAGTAGTTTAAAAACTATACATGCTGAAGTTACTCTACAAGAAGATATGTCAAAGAAATAATCAATCTTCCCATGTTTTCTTCCGCCTGCTACTTCTATAGCTTTTCTTCTTCCTTCCTAATTACAACCCTTAAATAGAATTCGTGCCTCATATCAAATTTACCGAGTATCATAATTCTTCCAAGTGGTAAAGATACCTCAAGACAAATGCTGGGCATAGAAGCCACAGGGCATAAATATGCAAAGAAGTAAAAAGCTAACCTTTTCAAACAATAAGGCTTCCCTCTCACTTACCAACTTCACATTTCCCTGTATGGCCCCGGAAGATGACTGGTTAGCCAGAGACGGGTAAGATTCCTCAAGGGAGGAACAACCTAAGACAGGCACAGTCACAGGGGGTCCATCAGGTGAGAAATTGGGGATCAACAGAGGTGAGGCTTAGAACCTCACCCCCCCTGTTCTGAGAGAAATCTTCTGCATACGTGGATGTTTCATTGCCCTTGTCTAGCTTGGATTAACACATAGTCTACAGGCACACACCTGATCATCTACATTTGCTCTCTTACAACACTAAACTATGTTTTCTACCTTTATCTTGTATCTACCTACCACTTCAGCATTTTATTAAAAATAATAATAATAAAGAGAGAAATGTGGTATCCACATATAAATCAAGTATAAAAACCAAATGAGTATTCATATTTGAACTGACTGTTTATAGTTCATAATGTATGAGCAAAACCGAAAGTTTCTGTGATGACTGCCCTTGTACTGTTCACTATGTAACTTATTCATTATGTAAGAATTTGTTCTACATGTAAGAACTTGTTTGTTATGCCTCAGAAGATTGGAGACTGACGAAAATTAGGCTTGGGGTGGATTAATGATTGTGCATTGAGCATTGACTCCCCTATACAGAATTTTATTGTCGTTAACAACCATTTGATCAATAAATATGAGAGATGCCCTCACAAAAAAAAAAAAAAAAAAAAAAAAAAAAAGGACAGACTTCCAATGGTAAAATAAATAAGTAACCGGGATGTAATGTATAGCATAAGGAATATAGTCAAGATATTGTAACAGCTTGGTAGGGTGATAGCTGGAACCTAGAATTATGTATATAAATGTTCTACCACTGTGTTGTACACTTGAAACTAATGTAATGTAATACTGTGCGTCAACTACCCTTCAATAAAAAATAATTATTTAAAAAAAAAAAAACACACACAAAAAAAAGAAACAAGCTGAGTATCCTTACAGAAGTTAGTTATCCCCCCCAATCTTTTGGCAACAGTCTGATGGTTGCTACAACCACACCTAACTTAATAGCATTCTTTCTGGAAGCTTGCCTTTGGAGGCTTTACAAGGTAGTTGGCATATTGTTTAGAAAAGTAATACTCAAATGTAATCAGATTACATAAAATTTTAATTATGTAATTACAGTAATAAGCACCACTGACAAAAACAGGTTTTTGTTATAAATGGAAGTAACTCCTGATCAACATTCAACTCAACCAGCCAACCCAGAAGGACATGGGAATCTAGAGAGTGGCTGCCTACGCAGAGGCACAAGTGTCACGGGCATCAGTGAGCTTGGTGAGGGGAGGAAGCGAGAGATGTGGATGGAGGTCACCAAAGAGAGCTCTCTCGTTTCTCATATATACACTCACATTAACACTCTTACCTGCATATGTAGATGCAGTAAAAACTTGAACACAGGTAGTCCTTGAACTCAAAGGAAGAGGAAAGAACACTGGTGTTTAACAAAGACTTGCTGAATAGAAGCCAAGAGAAGTCACCAAGGTCTCCTACTCACCTCCTCAACCTGACCTCCAAACACTGGAGCCCAGGCCTGGTCCCCATCTCTCCTCCCCACTTCTTTCTCAATTCAGTCAGCTGACTCATCCAGACTCTAGGCTTCAAATGCCATGTATACAGCAAATTCAAAACTCTAGATAATTTGTCTCTAAAGCATATCAAACTTAGCATACTATGGATCCCCATCCCCAGACCTGCTCCATTCACCAGACTGGCAACCACAACCGCAATCTGCTCAGGCCAAAAGGCTAAAGTTGTCCCTGACTTTTCCCGTTAGTGACTCCACATCCAATGAAGAGCAATTCCTTGTCACCTCTTCATATGTTTGTGAATTTACTCCCTGTAGCCTCCCCTTAAAATGTAAGCATCCAGGGAGCAGAATGAATGCTTTGTTCACAGCTCTATCTCCAGCCCCCAAAGAAGTCCTGGGGACTCAGTAAGTCCTTAAACACTGAGAAAAAGAGCTCCTAAAAATTTTCAGACTCCTCTACAAAGTTTTCCATGTGCAATATTAAGACTAGGAGAAAATTTTCCAACTCTTTTCAAAATATGCAATATTCACAACTTGGGAGTGACAACAGACTACTCCCCCACATGCGAACCTCAGGTCTAGAAAGTTTATATAATTTATCCACATCACAAGAAGACAACTCCTAATGTAAATGCCCAATGGTGTACAAGTAGCCCACCAGTCACGCCCTGTATACCTTCTCCTTTTGTTTGTATACTTTTCTTGCAAGTATTTGGAGAATAGAATTGAGTTAATATCAAAGACGTGTACTTTTTCATTTTGGGTATGTAAGAAAACATTCAGCAAGACTCTTGCAAAGTCCCCAATTGCACAGCTACTTGGGAAGCCCACGATTAGTCTGGACACTGCTGCAGTACCAGCAATTCACAGCAGACAAAAATGAAAAGTCTAGTTGCCCAGAATCAAAACCCCAAGTCCTTGCAGAGGCTGTCACTGTTAACTCTGCTTCCTTCTTTTACAAGTCCCTCCCCATTAGAATCTACTGTAAATTTCTACTACAGAGATACAGAGAGTAGCTTTGTCTGTAATCTGGTAATAGCCATTTGCTCTCATATTTACTGTTCAAAGATTCTTCATAAAATGCAGCAACATAAGGCCCCACCCAGAAAGCTCCCACAGTTGTGAAGTAATGTTACCTCACCGATGTTATCATTTCCCTGTCCCAGACTGGATAGCCTGCTATTTACAAAGCTCCTGGTTATCACTTCCTTAAAGTCCCCTGACATACTGTAAGGGGCCTACCAGGCGCCCCCCAGCTGCTGCCACCAGCTCAGGACCAGACCCAGCTGAAGCAGTCAAGGTCAGCCTGGTCTCCCCTCAGCTCCTGGCCCTGCTCACTAACTAGATCAGCCTCCCGGTCAGGGCTGAGCATGACGTATGAGCTTGTCCAAAGTGTGACCAGAAGTCCTAACATTTGTTTTTATTAAAAACAACTAATAAGTATTTTAAAGTTAACAGAATGGTTTTCAACAACCAGAACTGAGCGGACCACAGGAGAAGCCTCTACTTCTCATAAACACCACCGCATAAAGTACACAGCAGTATCACCATCCTCATTTTCCACATGAGAATGTGGACGGTCAGAGGAGATCACACCTGCAGCAAACCTCCGCTATTCCCAGCAGCCCATCCTCTAGGTCACTCACTCATTCATTACAGCTCCCCACTGCCCTTATTTTTTTTTTTTTTTGCAGGCTATGATGGATTAACATGAAACTTTTGATTTCTAGGAGCTCTCAGTTAATTGACAGGTGAGGGGGTGCATGCTGAGGGATGACAGGTAATAATAATGCAAAAAGATATGACAATGTTGCCCTCCAACATCTGAACTCCATTCCAGTTTACAAAGGGCTCTCATACCACCAGGACATGGTATCTTGAAGCTGAGAATCAAGTGGCCTTGGCGGGGGAGGGGAGGGTTAAAGTGTCAGAGAGGTTGAGGTGACAGAGATGTGCATTCCAGCATAAACACACACACACAACAGCCTGAAAATGGAAAAGACCTAGAGAGTCAAGACACTCTGGGCTGCAGCACTTGGTTTTACTGTAGAGTAGTTAAGAGCTACAGATGAAAACGAAGATGTTTAAACAAAAACCCATCTTAGAACCCATCTAAAATGAATGACTAGCTCTGCAAGAGAACGATGAACATAATGAGCATTCTAAAGATATGTGGTTCTTATAGACACAAAGCTGGGACTTTCTGTGATGGAACCTTATACTGCCTGTCCTCCAATATCAAAATTTACCTTTTCTACTTCTTCATCCCCACTGTTTTTATTGCAAAAGACTCATATATTTTCACTTATACATTGCTATATAATACTTTCATTTGTATGTATCTCCATTTGGGTACCTATTTAATATGGTACAAGCTTTCAAAGTTAAGGACCATGCCTTTTATTCTTTTTGTACACCCTGGAGAATCTAGAATAATACTTATATAATCACCCTGCAAATATCATTGACTGATCAGGACACCACAGACTGATTTTAAAAGAACTGAGTGGACCACAGGAGAAGCACCTAAAACACACACATCTACCCAATTACCCCTTTACAGGCTTGCTCATTTGTCCTTCCTATGTGTTAGGCATTGTTTCAAGCATTTTATTATATTAACTTACATCAGCCTCCTAACAATCCTATGAGGTGCATACTATTATTACCATGTCACAAATTGAAGCACAGAGAGGTTAAGTAACTTTCCCAATATCACAAAGCTGGTACAGGCAAGATTTGAATCCATGCAATTTGGTTCCAGAATTAATGTACTAAAACTCTATGCATGACATAGTCTCTCAAAATAACACATTATACTTGAAAACATATGGGCCAAATTTTGCTTCTTCAGTTTTTAAATTGGCAGCAGTCACATTTTTTTTTTTAATTTGGCACAAGGCAAACTGCAATTACTTTTTTAAAATCACAAAAAAAACAAAAATTTTAATATGCTTCTAAATAACGCATTTACATTTGGGCTTTGCATGCTGTTTACACTAGGAAGTGCATCTGCTCTTGGCATTAAACATAACCAAATTAGCTATTTTATGATTACACAATAAGAATGTCAGTACCATCATCTGATCAAACAAATAGTGAATGATTAATGCTTCTTCATGGAGAAACTTCTTTTTAAACATATTAACATATAAATAGCTAAGCAAATATTACTTGATACAAATAACCTGAACTCTACAAAGACAAGAGAGTTCTTTACCTATGAATAATAGTCAACACTCGCTTGGACAAAGCAACATGCAATGGTGCACTGGGAATTCCTCCCCACACTAATTAATGCTGGCATTAATCTGGACACTGAGCTGGCAATGAAGGGAATGGAATGACTGGTTTCACAAGACAATTAAAAGTGCTGTTCCAAGCAGGCAGAAAATTTTTCTGTGGAAATGTTCTAAAACCTTGCCTATGAGTTATAAGACAAAGCCAGTTCGACTTACATCCCTAAAATTATTAACTATTACATATATTCATAACTGATTATATATCAAAAGCACTCATAAAGCATGACTTCATTCAACTAAAATGGAAAGAAAAACCGAAGAGAAAACTGTTACCAAATATACTGACATAACAAATAACTATGGCCATTAAATCTGGTTTCTGTGCACAACCTAAAACAGGTCACAAAAACCAATTGGTCAACATGCTTGGGACTATAAATACCCATTTTGATCCACTACTCAGAGATGGCAAAACATTTAAGAAAACACTAAGCACTAAGCAAAAGCCTTTAAGAAAAGTCTATAAAAAAAAGATTTAAAAGAAAGCATTTAATTTCATTCATAATGTATACAAATCCCTACTTTGGGCACAATTTTTAGATTAAAAAAATAATATAACCGTGCTATGAGGATACAACTAGAACACAGTGAATTTTATTACTGTTGCTTTCAGCATAGTTCTATTAATGCCCATTGTTTATCTATGCAAATTAAGGCAGCCTGGGAACTGTCCTAGTTTCTTTGAGAATTATCAGCTGAAGCTAATGTTTCCTCAGTGAGAAGGCCACTTTAAAGAGCACCACGAACCTAGCCAGTTTCCTTGATTCATACAGACACAAGCACAACCACTCTGCAGCAGAGGCAACCCTAGCTTTGCGATGGGATCTGAGAATCCTCAAGTGCTGTCCCCACAGTCCTCAATATGTTCATTTGCTCAGCTGAAAATAAAGGGCACCCTTTTCCCCCAATAAAGAGCAAGTTTTAGATGAGGTGAATCATACATTCTAAGCTATGGCAGCCTAGTAGAGAAACTCCCTGTAGGAGTAATAGTGGCTTCTTCCTGGCCCCGTCATCTCTGAATACTCTCCAGTACAGTGTCTTGGACATACTCACCTCTAATACATGGAGCCCCTTTCTTCCCCAAGGTACTCCACATGTATCTCAGAATTGACTGAATTACCATATATTGCATTGTTACCTATTTCAACTCCAATACTTGTAAGACTTATGAGAAGCCAACATTCAGAAGATTTACTAGAAAACGATAGTATGTCCTCCCACCAAACCTCCCCCCAAGTATGTGCTGTGAAAATCTCTCTTTACTTCCTCTTTAAAGTGAGATCATGAGAAATATAATGCTTACAGCATGGCTAACACATCACACACACCCAAAATCTGTACCATCAACAACTGAGAGTTCTCTTGAGCCTTCGATACAGGTCCTAGCGGTGATACTGCCGTGTACAGGAGAGAGGGTAAACAGGAGGTACAGGGGATGACCCCAGAAGAACTAAAAATCAGTACCAATTTTGAGCCTCGCACTTCAACTGGGATAAACAATTAATTACACCAGATTAAACAGCTGAATCAATTTGCTCCTTTCACTTCAGCTTCTGACTGCAGTGATTTAGTATCTTAACAGGCATACTACATCAGATCAGCTTCCTAGGGCATCTGTATAGAAACACAACTTTTCTTGATAAAATATGCCTGCTATGGTTGCAGTCTTGTTCTGCTCTTTAGACCACCAGGTTCATTATGGAGATGAACCCAGGTACCAAAGGAACATTCATTTGTTAATAACAGTATTTTTGTGACAACGATGGAGGTATGTCTCAAAAAAGGTTTTGATCAAAACACTATGTTACAGATATCACCTAACCTATATCTTCACTGCATCATCCTCAAAAGGTTCTAAAATTCAAAATCAAATTTACTATCAGTTATAATGTCTAAAATGTCAAATTCTCAGAGTGCCAAAAGCCTCATTTATAAAATGGAAGTAGTATCATTCTAAAGCCCGAGTATCAATAACATAGCATGTGGAAAAAATTAATTCAAGTTGGATCACAGACCTAACAGAAGCTAAACACATGAAGCTTTCAGAAGAAAACACAGGAGGATAGTTTCAGAATTGGGGGGGTAGGTAAAGGCTTCCTCAGATATAGAAAGTAATAACCATTTTGAAAATTTGATTAGATTGAATCATATTTAGAATTTTTGATTATCAGATGACACTGATTTTTTTTAAAACTAGGGGAAAATCATAGCAAAATATAAATCTAAAAAAAGGAGGCCTGGTATGTAGGCTCTTACTGAGGAACTCCTACACTCAATAATAAAAGGTTCACTGCAGCTTGTTTATAACAGCCTGTTAGGAAGAGACACCTGGAAGGAGGAAAACAGAGATGCTGGACGTTTCTCTCCTGTGAAGAATTAAGCGTTAGTAGCTAGAGCCCAGCACACTGCCTAGAAGGCTGCCTGGGGAAGAAGACAGGAAATAACAGATAGATGTCAGGGCCGTGTTAGACACCACTCAGTGTCAAACAGTCCACTACTAAAATTTGGATTTAAAATGACAGTTTTGTTGTCCTTAATAAACTGGTTTCAAAAAGCTTGTACCCAAATTTAATACTGGAAGCAATAATTCTTATTTAGATTTATTTGATTCTCCAGACTGAGAAACATGCATTTGTATGGAAAATAAATTTTGCTTAAAAAATTAGATTCCTACATCACAGTTTAGACAATTTCTATTTTGTCTAAAAGTTAACTTTAACTCTTTCACATAATAGCCCTAAGAAAAATAACGTAACATAGCAAAGAGTTACCAATAATTATTAAAATTGTTCGGCCATAATTCCTGAGCTGTGGTTTTATGTAATTATACATCTGGTTCTGTCTAGACACGTCATTTAAGTTGGATTTATAAAGCATACCACCCCATCCCACAAACACTGAAACCAATGCAGAAGAAACACTTCTCCACTGTAGTATTATAAGACATGAAATTGATAGTTATCTTTTTAACATGTAGATGTTAAAACTATTTATAACAATAACTATTTATAACAATAAAAGAATTTTTTTGACACTGCAAGGTTTTCAAAAGCAAATCTAAAGATGTAATGAGTATGATGGGTCATGTTAATGTGTTTCTGCATGTTCTCATTTGATTTACCCTTCTGTCTGCTCTTTGACCATAAGTGTAAAGGGCTGCTTTGTGGCTATCCATACACTGTACCTTCACACAGTTATACCACACAACAACTTGAGATACTGTGTTGCACAAATTTGCACAAGACATACCTAAACTCCTGAGGTTCTGACTGTTAGAACCTCTTTAGAGTGAACTACCAATTAGAAAAAGAAACACCACTTTTGAAAAAAAACTAATTTACTTTTTTCCTTTCAGGTGTTACACACACACACACACACACACACACACACACACACACAATTTCACACACACAATTTCACACACACACACACACACACACACACACACACACAATTTCTAAGTAGCATTGACACAGTAGGAAATGAAAGAGTTTTGACCAGAGTAGCTAAGATGTCAAGCTGACAAATATTGCTACATAAAGGATTAAAAACAATTAAAAACACATTATTTTGAGCTAAAACAAAAAGAATGCATCTAAAAACCATAAAATGGGAGGGGAGGAGCATAAATACCTAGGAAAAACAGGGAAGAACGATCTAACATACTGGCTTAGGTACTGAAGGCAGACAGAAATGGGCTCAAATCCCAGCTCAGCCATTTATAAGTGATATGACCTTGCAGAAATCATGTAGCTGTAAGTGACATGAGGACATCTGTCAACATTTCACAAGATGATAGGAAGATTAAGTGAGATAATGGAAGCAAAAGTCTTTAGCTAATTTTCAGGTACAATGAAATATTCAATAATGGTAACTATAATTATAGTTAACTTAAAATTCTCTCACTATGGATTTGGAATTACTAAAAGGCTGAATTTAAGAGAACCATACTGAATCACAAACAGACATACCAATTAAAGATTTCTATTATAGGAATTTTGTCTGTGGTCCCAACAATGTTGCAGAAACCTGTCGAATTTTAAATTTAAACTGACAACATACACAGTGGTAACAAGCCCTTCTCCTCGTCCAAATAATTAAAGAAATGAGTATTGTAAATGCTGATGAAATGAGTATTGTAAATACAATATATATAAAAGAAACTTCTTTAAAAAGAAACTTACCTGTCAACAATAAGATTTAAGAAAAGGAATGTGGTAAAAAAAAAAATCCATCGGGATCAAGCATTAAAAACAAGGGCACACGCTCCAATCACAGCTAAAGATAAAACCAAACCATTTCCATGTAGAATTACAAAACCATGCACTCAGTTCCTCTTACAAGTTGTCAGCCAACTAGTTGCAGTTACAGAACAACGATTTTCTGAGACAGGTTGCTATTAACTGTACAAATACCTGTGCATGATAAAAAAAGGAACTTAGTGAAAAGGCCTGACATGTTATTTCACTCAATCCTTAATTTGTGTATTCACTCACAAAGGCTTTATTTATCAAGTTTTTGTTCTGTGTAAGGCTCTGTCAAATATTAACACAGTAACAAGGGAAACCCCACGGGAGAAGAGCATCCATGAGAAGGACAAAGAAGGTATGGCAAAGGATGTCCTGTCTCATATGGCACATGCTTCCAAACCTCCAGAGCAAAAAGGGAGATTAAAGGGAATAACTGGGAGTGACACCAAGCAGAGGAGACCAGAGCTAAAAGGAGCTTTCCCTGATCTTCATTTTGAACATTATGGTTGTATAACGCATACCATCTTATTGTTAATAGGTAAGTCTCTTCCTTTTTTTAAAAATTTTTTATTAAGGTATTAATGATATACACTCTTATGAATGTTTCACATGAAAAAACAATGTGCTGACTACATTTACCCATATTATCGAGTGCCCACCCATACCCCAATGCAGTCACTGTCCATCAGTGCAGCAAGATGCCACAGATCCACTATGTGCCTTCTCTGTGCTACACTGTTCTCCCTGTGATTCCCCACACCATGTGCACTAAACATAATACCCCCTCAGTCCCCTTCTCTCTCCCTCCCCTCCTGCCCTCCCATACCCCTCCCCTTTGGTAACCACTAGTCCCTTCTTGGAGTCTGTGAGTCTGCTGCTGTTTTGTTTCTTTGGTTTTGCTTCCTTGTTATACTCCACAAATGAGGAAAATAATTTGGTATTTGACTTTCTCCACCTGGCTTATTTCACTGAGCATAATATCCTCCAACTGCATCCATGCTGTTGCAAATGGTAGGATTTGGTTTCTTATGGCTGAATAGTATTCCATTGTGTATATGTACCACCTCTTCTTTATCCATTCATCTACTGATGGACACTTAGGTTGCTTCCATATCTTGGCTATTATAAATAGTGCTGTGATAAACAGAGGGATGCATATGTCTTTTTGAATCTGGGAACTTGTATTCTTTGGGTAAATTCCAACAAGTGGAATTCCTGGGTCAAATGGTATTTCTATTTTTAGTTTTGTGACGAACCTCCATATTGCTTTCCACAATAGTTGAACTAGCTTACATTCCCACCAGCAGTGTAGGAGGGTTCCCATTTCTCTGCATTCTCACCAGCATTTGTTGTTTTAATCTTTTCAATGCTGGCCATAATTACTGGTGTGAGGTGATATCTCATTGTGGTTTTAATTTGCATTTCCCTGATGCTTAGCGATGTGGAGCATCTTTCATGTGTTTGTTGACTATCTGAATTTCTTTTTTGGAGAATTATCTGTTCATATCCTCTGCACATTTTTTAATCAGGTTATTTGCTTTCTAGGTGTTGAGGCGTGTGAGTTCTTTATGTATTTGGTTGTCAACCCCTTGTCGGACATGTCATTTACAAATATATTCTCCCATACTGTAGGGTGCCTTTTTGTTCTGCTGATGGTGTCCTTTGCTGTACAGAAGATTTTTACTTTGATGTAGGCCCATGTGTTCATTTTTGCTTTTGTTTCCCTTGCTTGAGGATATGTGTTCAGGAAGAAGTTGCTCATGTTTATATTCAAGAGATTTTTGCCTATGTTGTCTTCTAAGAGTTTTATGGTTTCATGACTTACATTCAGGTCTTTGATCCATTTCGAGTTTACTTTTGTGTATGGGGTTAAACAATAATCGTTTCATTCTCTTGCATGTAGCTGTCCAGTTTTGCCAACACCAGTTGTTGAAGAGGCTGTCATTTACCCATTGTATGTCATGGCTCCTTTGTCATATATTAATTGACCATATGTGGCTGGGTTTATATCTGGACTCTCTAGTCTGTTCCATTGGCCTATTGTTCTGTTCTTGTGCTAGTACCAAATTGTCTTGATTACTGTGGCTTTGTAGTAGAGCTTGAAGTTCAGGAGTGTAATCCCCCCAGCTTTATTCTTCCTTCTCAGGATTACTTTGGCTATTCGGGGTCTTTTGTGGTTCCATATGAATTTTAGAACAATTTGCTCTAGTTCGTTGAAAAATGCTGTTGGTATTTTGATAGGAATTGCATTGAATCTGTAGATTGCTTTAGACAGAATGGCCATTTTAACAATATTAATTCTTCCTATTCACGACTACGGGATGTGTTTCCACTTATTGGTATCTTCTTTAATGTCTCTCATTGTAGTTTTCAAAGTACAGGTCACTCACTTCCTTGGTTAGGTTTATTCCTAGGTATTTTATTCCTTTTGATGCAATAGTGAATGGAATTGTTTTTCTGATTTCTCCCTCTTCTAGTTCATCATCAGTGTATAGGAATGCCACCAATTTCTGTGTATTAATTTTGTATCCCGCAACTTTGCTGAATTCAGATACTAGATCTAGTAGTTTTGGAGTGGATTCTTTAGGGTTTTTTACGTACAATGTCATGTCATCTGCAAACAGGGGCAGTTTAACTTCTTCCTTACTAATCTGGATGCCCTTTATTTCTTTATGTTGTCTGATTGCTGTGGCAAGGATCTCCAGAACTATGTTGAATAAAAGTGGGGAGAGTGGGCATCCTTGTCTTGTTCCCAATCTTAAAGGAAAGGCTTTCAGCTTCTTGCTGTTAAGTATGATGTTGACTGTGGGTTTGCCATATATGGCCTTTATAATGTTGAGGTACTTGCCCTCTATACCCATTTTGTTGAGAGTTCTTATCATAAAAGGATGTTGAATTTTGTCAAATGCTTTTTCAGCATCTATGGAGATGATCATGTGGTTGTTTCTACTTCTTTTTGTTGATGTGGTGCATGATGTTGATGGATTTTCTAATATTGTATGTTTCTTGCATCCCTGGAATAAATCCTACTTGGTCTTGGTGGATGATCTTTTTGATATATTTTTGAATTCGGTTTGCTAATACTATGTTGAGTATTTTTGCATCTATGTTCATCAGGGATATTGGTCTGTAATTTTCTTTTTTTTTGTGGTGTCTTTGCCTGGTTTTGGTATTAGAGTGATGTTGGCCTCATAGAATGAGTTTGGGAGTACTCCCTCTTCTTCTACGTTTTGGAAAACTTTGAGGTGGATGGGTATTAGGTCGTCACTAAATGTTTGATAAAATTCAGTGGTGAAGCCATCTGGTACAGTTTTGTTCTTAAGCAGCTTTTTGATTACCAGTTGAATTTCGTTGTTGGTAACTGGTCTGTTCAGATTTTCTGTTTCTTTGTGGGTCAGCCTTGTAAGGTTGTATTTTTCTAGAATGTTGTCCATTTCTTCTAGGTTATCCAGTTTGTTACCAAATAATTTTTCATAGTATTCTCTTATAATTCTTTGTGTTTCTGTGGTGTCCATACTGATTTTTCCTTTCTCATTTCTAATTCTGTTTATGTGAGCAGACTCTTTTTTTTCTTGAAAAGTCTGGCTAGGGGATTATCTATTTTTATTTTCTTGAAGAACCAGCTCCTGCTTTCATTGATTCTTTCTATTGTTTTATTCTTCTCAATTTTATTTCTGCTCTAATCTTTATTACGTCCTTCTATAGACTTTGGGCCTCACTTGTTTTTCTTTTTCTAGTTTCATTACTTGTGAGTTTAGACTGCTCATATGGGATTGTTCTTCTTTCCTGAGGTAGGCCTACATTGCAATATACTTCCCTCTTAGCACAGCCTTCACTGTGTCACAATAGATTTTGCAGTGTTGAATTACTGTTGTCATTTGTCTCCATATATTGGTTGATCTGTTTTTATTTGGTCATTGATCCATTGGTTATTTAGGAGCATGTTGTGAAGCCTCCATGTGTTTGTGGCATTTTTCATTTTCTTTGTGTAATTTATTTCTAGTTTCATACCTTTGTGGTCTGAGAAGCTGGTTGGTACAATTTCAATCTTTTAAAATTTACCAAGGCTCTTTTTGTGGCCTAGTATATGATCTATTCTTGAAAATGTTCCATGTGCACTTGAGAAGAATGTGTATTCTGCCACTTTTGGGTGTAGATGTCTGGTAGGTCCATGTGTTCTAATGTGTTGTTCAGTGCCTCTGTCTCCTTACTTATTTTGTATCAGGTTGATCTATCCTTTGGAATGAGTGGAGTGTTGAAGTCTCCTAGAATGAATGCATTGTATTCTATTTCCCCTTTTAATTCTTAGTATTTATTTCACATATGTAGGTGCTCCTGTGTTGGGTGCAGAGATATTTATAATGGTTATATCTTCTTGTTGGATTGACCCCTTTATCATTATGTTATGTTCTTCTTTGTCTCTTGTGACTTTCTTCGTTTTGAAGTCTATTTTGTGTGATACAAGTACTGCAGCTCCTGCTTTTTTCCACTAGTTGCATAAAATATCTTTTTCCATCCTTCACTTTGAGTCTGTGTATGTTTTTGGGTTTATAGTGAGTGTCTTGTGGGCAGTGTATAGTTGGGTCTTGTTTTTTTATCCATTCAGCTACTCTATGTCTTTTGATTGGTGCAGTCAGACAATTTACATTTAGGATGATTATCGACAGGTATGTACTTATTGCCATTGCAGGCTTTAGATTCGTGGTTACCAAAGGTTCAAGGTTAACTTCCTTACTATCTAAGAGTCTAACTTAACTCACTTAGTTTGTTATTACAAACACAAGTTAAAGGTTCTTTTTTTCTCCTTTTTCTTCTTCCTCCATTCTTTATATATTAGGTATCATATTCTGTATTCTTTGTCTATCCCTTGATTGACTTTGTGGGTAGCTGATTTAATTTTGCATTTGCTTAGTAATGAATTGTTCTACTTTCTTTACTGTGGTTTTATTACCTCTGGTGACAGCTATTAAACCTTAGGAACACTTCCATCCATAGCAGTCCCTCCAAAATACATTGTAGAGATGGTTTGTCGGAGGTAAATTCTCTCAGCTTTTGCTTATCTGGAAATTGTTTAATCTCTCCTTCAAATTTAAATGATAATGCTGCCAGATAAAGTATTCTTGGTTCAAGGCCCTTCTGCTTCATGGCATTGAATACATCATGCCACTCCCTTCTGTCCTGTAAGGTTTCTGCTGAGAAGTCTGTTGTTAGCCTGATGGGCTTTCCTTTGTATGTGATCTTATTTCTCTCTCTGGCTGTTTTTAATAGTCTGTCCTTATCCTTGATCTTTGCCATTTTAATTATTGTATGTCTTGGTTTTGTCTTCTTGGGTCCCTTGTATTGGGAGATCTGTGCACCACCATGGCCTGTGAGACTATCTCCTTTCCTAGATTAGGGAAATTTTCAGCAATTACCTCCTCAAAGACATTTTCTGTCCCTTTTTCTTCTTCTTCTGGTACCCTTATAATGCAAATATTGTTCTATTTGGATTGGTCACACAGTTCTCTCCAAATTTTTTCATTCTTAAGAGATCCTTTTTTCTCTCTGTGCCTCCACTTCTTTGTATTCCTCTTCTCTAACTTCTATTTCATTTATCGTCTCCTCTGCCGTATCTAATCTGCTTTTAAAACCTTCCATTGTATATTTCATTTCGGATACTGTGTTCCATAATGATTGGATCTCCTACCGGAATTCATTCCTGAGTTCTTGAATATTTTTCTTACCTCCATGAGCATGTTAATGATTTTTATTTTGAAATCTCTTTCACGAAGATTCATGAGGTCAATTTCATTTGAATCTTTCTCTGGTGTTGTATTCTTAATTTTGCTTTGAACCAGGTTCCTTTGACAGTTCATATTTGTATGTGGCGCCCTCCAGTGCCCAGAAGCTCTACTCTCTGGAGCTGCTCAGCCACTGAAGCAATGTCAGGGGTCGCAGGGGAGCGGTGCTGGTGCCCTGTTCTGTGAGGTTTATTCTTTTCTCCAGGTGAATGCAGCCTGGCACAGTCCTGTTTCCTGTTACTCTTTCAGGAGTAGTTGTATTCATTATATTTTCCTATTATATGCAGCTTTAGGAGGAAGTCTCTATCTCACTTCTCATGCCGCCATCTTTAATCTTTGGTAAATTCCTTTCTAAGGAAGTTTCTTTTATTGTATTTACAATACTCATTTTATCAGCATATTTATTCAGAGTTATAAAAAGATAAACCCTATTGTGACTTTGCCCACAACCAGATACAAATTCCTAAATAACCATATTCTATAAAATCCTTCAAGGACAGTTCCAAGACCATCTTCTCCAGAAAGCTTTGCTTCATAGGCTTCAGCTCAAAGTTGTCTTCTGTTGTGCATTCCTGTGGCACTTAGGCTACACCTACCTAATGCCACTTTCCCTTCTATCTTGTATTAAGGATTATCTTCTTGTACATCTTAGATTTCTGTTAACAACTCAGGTCCTTTGAGAACAGGTACGTGTATGAGCTCAGTGTTCAAAATCAGCATTAATAAATGCACGTTTTTCTTCTTTCAAGATTAAGTTCAGCCATAAAGTTCTCTAGCTTCACTGCTGCTGGCTGTATTACATTTACTGATACATGCATCTTAAATTAGGATGCTTGCTTGATCACCTCTACACAATATGGAAAAGGATGAAGCTAGAACAATTTTCTCCACAAAATAGCCCACTTTGTCTTCCTCTGAAATGCAACCACCACCCCTCCATTTTTATATATTACTGGTGCCCTGGGACATCTAAAGAGCCGACAGTTGTTTAATTTAAACCAAAGGTCCTAAATACTGCAATTTTCATCAATATAATCATAAAATCAGAGTTGGGAATTCCACCTACCCTTACTCATTATGTGGCCTCCTTTAACCTTTTTCAACCTCAATTTCCTCATATATAAAATGGGTATGACATTATCTATCACATAGTATTGGTAAGGATTAAATGAGAAAGCAGGTATGAAAATTCCTGGCACGACGCCTGGCTATACAGGACTTGCCCGGTCTCCATGGTATTTCAAGATAGCAAACTGAAGTTCTACCATGAAGTCTCCCTGTTATAAGACCAATAATTTGATAATTCACAGCTTTGTTAGTTCCATTTCATGAAGAAAAGAAAACAATATTAAAAGCTAAGAACTGATCTCTAGGACAATTCTCCCATAAATACTCCATGTAGCAATTAGACTCATCCCTAAGTCTCAAATACACTTTCCACCTGCATTAAATTTACTTTTAATTTTCTATTGTACAATTAGATTCTTTTCAAAGTCACTCTGAATAAAATTGGATGAGTTATTCTTGATATACAGGTCTAAAGATAATTGCTGCACTAAAGCCACAAAGTGTTTCCTTTTGAATATCTTAGATTGAATTCTTTGACCAACATTTTAATCAGTCACAATGTAAAATGGAAAGACAGCTGAAATATTTCTTGAAGAACTTGGTGCACAATACACACTCAATGCCAGAGGAAGATGATGGTTTTCTGTTAATGTTGAAATAAAGTTGGATTAGTGCAAGACTTAATAACATTTCCTTGGAATGGAAAATTTTCGGGTCAATGTACAAAATCTCACTAGTCAACAGGAAAATGCAATCTAAATGAACAGTGGATGCCACTCCATAACCAGTAGAATGGCTAAAATAAAGACTAAAAATATGTTGATGAAGATGTGGAGCCACTACAACTCTCGACACTGTTAGTGACAGTGAACTGATACAACTACTTTAGGAAGATTCTGTGTTATGTACAAGGCTGAACAAACATGTATCCAACCTCAGTAATCCCATTCCTAGGTATAGAGACCCAACAGAAAGGTACACATATGTGCAAAAAAAAAAAACAAATATAGAAATGCTCGTATCATTAGTTATAATGGACAAAAACTGCAAAAACCCAGCTGTCCTGTAGTAGAGTAAATAAACTGCAGTATAGTTATATGATACAATATTATATGGGGGGAGGGTATCTGTTACAGCCACAAACACCTGTTATATCCATTGAACAAAAGAAGCCAGACCAGGAAGTACACACTCTATTACTCCATTTTTATGAAGTTGAAAATCAGACAAAACTAATCCATGGTGACAGAAGTCAGAATACCACATGGTTACCTTTGGTAGTATTGGAGAGTGGGGAAGGGTAGTGAAATTGGTGAAAACATGAGGGAGCTTCTGGAATGTGGGTAATATTCTAATTTCTGGAGGGATGATGGTCATACATGTAATGTTCAGTTTGCAAAAACTTACCAAAGCTGCAAACTTAGGACCTGTGTGCTTTCCCCTATGCATGTTACACTTTTCTACTTATAAGAAAAAAACATCAAGGTACTTATGGGTGCATGTATCTATATATTTTATGTAAGTATAAAAATACATAAATATATTTAGAAGAATCAAGTGGTTTTTTTCAGATAATTGGTATTGCACATAATTCCTAACATGCCTTTTTTTCTCTTATTATGCTATGACTATTTGCCCTTCTCTCAAATATTTTAGAATGAAAATTTTTATGGCTGCCCTCCTGGATGCAGTATTGGATCCAGGCATAAATTAAAACAGACATGTAAATAAGCAAGCAAGAACTGCCCCTGACCCACCAAAAAAGGGCATGTATTTTCCAGATGTTTGCCTTTATAAGCAAGGTGACAATGAATACTGTAGTACAGACATATTTGTATATGTTCTCTATTTCATTAAGATAACTTCCTAGAAATAAATTCCCTGAGCCAAAGTGTACACTTTCAACTGCTAAAAGTATACACTAAACTCTAGAAAAATTTTCAACATTAAGAAATCAGTCATTAGCTACATGAACACTAACCTACATGGAAAACTTAGCTACCCAAAATAAATAATTTCTCTGAGTTTTGCTTAGTTAACAGACTCACCCTCTTAGAAAGATCTGAGAGCATTTTACATAAATGGGTATACAGAGTCTTACAGAAAATACTCTCTAGCTATGAATGGACACCTTGAGAAGTACATCTATGACATCAGTGCAAGAGGCATCAAAAAAATCAATAGAGCTTCAAAACAGAAATAGAATCGAATATAAAACCAAATAAAGAAGTTGTATATACATATTTTTGTTCTGTATATGTACAGGAAAATTATGTGGACATTTAACAAAATGTGAAAATATATCACTGGGTTTAGGATTTAGGTAATTTTCACGTTATTTTTTAAACTCCCTTTTATTGCTTACATTGTTCACAGTGAACATATATCATTTTTAAGATTAAAAAATAAGCTTTAAGATCTGAAAGAAATACAGTCCCGTTAAAAAAATAATAGGTATCTTTTTCCCTGTTCATAAAACAAATAGGTGAGAGAGAATTTTCTCAGTTTTAAGATTTTTCTCCCATATATTTTTCACCAATCTTCTGGCATCTGCCACAGGGTTTTTGCCAGCAACTAAGTATCAACAACGCACAAACAACAGAACAAGGAAAGAAGAGTAGCTGTAAACTGGTACCTACCCCCCGCAAAAAAATCACACTTAGTTGAGACAGTTCCCCATCCCTGAACCAGTGGTGTGACTTTATATCACACAGGTGCTTAATTTCAGCATGAAGTCATTCTTAATTCCTAAGATGTAATTACGTATATCAATATTTCATGGTTCTTATTAAAATCACCATGACGTCCAGGTGCTCTATATCTGAACAGAAATAAGAATAGAGACTTCCCGTCACCAGAAGTATAACCTTGGGTCCAAAATCAGTTATATCCTAGAGACCCATAAAAATTAATTCAGCTCCCTTGGAAAACAGGAGTTAAATTACTCACCAGGTAGTGTTTTACCCATTATCTCAATTACCCTTCACTAGGAACTAATAATGTTACTTCATTTGTACAGAGATAAAAACAAAGGCCAAATGGAGTTAATTCTCACAGCCCATTCAGCCATCCACATTGAGCTACAGAACTGAAAACAGAAATAGAATCTAAATTTCCTGATCCCTTCGTTCAATGTGGTGGCTTACTTATTAACGGTAATTAAAAATGAAAGCCTTAGGATCAAAACAGCAGCAGCCTTTTAAGTGTTCCTTTGGTTTTGACCACCATGAAGGTCACTCAGTCTTGAACCAACCAAGAACTCTCCCACACTTTGGAAGAAGTAGGCTGACTCAGAGAGCAAAGGTTTCACTGAGAGTAATGGCCTATTGTCCCAGCCTAACTTCAAACAAGAGAAAACTGGGAGTGTAAACAGCCTCATTTATAATACTGTTGCCATAGTTTTGTTTTTTGTTTTGTTTTGTTTTTTACAATTGAATTTGAAATGCAGGCTATTGTGAAGTCTCTTGGCTGCCATTCAAAGAAAACAGAACAGCCTAGTGCAAAATACTTTCAGCTTTCCCAAATTTCGCTTCTTTCAGCCAATTTTGGAAAGTTCTCTTTATATCAACAAAAAATGACACTGGTTTTAAAACACCAGAGGATCTTCAGAATACAATTCCAGTGGCTAGAGTTATTAGCACAAAGGCCACTTGGGTGTGTCACTGTCTCAGAACACAACCAGTCCCATGGGAACATGCCCCAGGCATGAAGGGCGAGTCCAAGGAGGTGGGTGGTCAGAGCACAGGCCCCTATGGGTCCAATATATCACCAAGCTATAGACTAAGCAAGACAACTTGATTAACCAGTTGATCAACCAGATGCTGAAGAGGATGACCGGTATCAAATCCTAAGCCCAGAATATAGCTACACACACATTCAATGAATCACAGTCATACAGCACCAGCGTGGACTAGACCTTGGGGACCAGCTGACACACCACTGCCCTCAGGGAGCTCAATGTAATGAGCTTGATGACACATAAGCAGAAATTCTAACTGGATACATATTATAATCACCATAACAACTATCATTTACTGAGAGCCTAGTACCTTAAATTTTTCCTTATTTTCATTTAATATTCTCAATTACTCTATGACACAAGTGCTACAAACTTTGGGCAAACTACCTATCCTCTCTATGCCTCAGTTTCTTCATCTCTAAAAAGAGGAGGACACCTACTCCACAGGATTGAGGTGAAGGTCAGCACATGTGAAGCACTTAGAACACTGCCTGGCTCATGGAAATTGAGGAAGAAAGGCCAGCTCTTATACTCACTGGAGTGGTTAGTGTTACTACCAGTGGGCAGACAACCAAGAAAAATAAAATAAAGGGAAGAGTGCTATGAGGAAGAAGAATGGCAGCTGCCAGATCACAGACAAGCTCTTTCAGTTTCCTCATCTGTAAAATGGGATGATGCCACCTGCTCTCTGTCTCGGGGCTGTCCTGAAGGCCACAGGAAAGCATCTTTAGCCACAGAACACAAAACTAACGTCACACATTGTCAATAACTAGAGGGCCTCCACAAACCTTGGAAAACAATGAACTTCCACTGTGAGCCATAAGTCAAGTAACTGTGGACATTAATGAATAATCTAGACGTCACTCAAACCAAAAAATAAGAAAAGAAAATCAAAAGCATATCCTTTTTTATAATCCCACAATAGCTAGATAAAAAGGTCAAAGGATGCTTACCTCTCCACTACCTGGTGACAGCCAGTATCACACCTGGAGCCCTGCACTGGCAGAGCAGTCAGAACTTCGAGGAAAGCGTCTGACATGATGGGAAATGCTCAGAAACCCCACCACATGGAGGTACCGCCAGCTCTGTGGGCATCACACGCGAATACAGTACAGCGGACTGAGGCTGCGCTTTATTTCAGTTACGAACATTTGAGTAAAGTGGTTTTCAAGCTTTATTGTTTCATTTTGTATTACAAAGTTTGCTTTCAGTACAACAGTAATGTAAAAGTTAACAGAAGGTAAGGTTTCCAATTCAGATTTCTGCAACTTCAAAAACACATACACAAAAATTTCTGGCACTGTTATAATCTTGTTGTGTTCAGTGTTGATAAGATCACAGATACCAAACAGCTCCTGTCCTGTGAAATTTTCTGAATAGACACCATACTTCTTTATCTGCAGGATCTAATCAACTCACTAACTGGCACTGTACTTTCAAACAGAGTTTGAATATATTAATAATTTTAATTAAGAAAATACTAATATTAGAAATACAAATGAGGATTTCTTTTTTTGTTCCATTTTCCAAATTAGCTAAAATTAGCATCTATTACTTAACTATGCAGCACAAAGCAATCCTATAAAATAAACAAAAAGGTGTGAAAAATTATTTGATTTTAATTGAAAATTTTTACCTAATACCTATTTTGCTTGGTACAACAGCTACAATAACTAGGAGGGAAAATGTATTTTGCAATAGCAATTCAGGTAAGAAATACTTGTCATTCAACTGTTAGAATTACAAATGCTGTAGATTTTTACACTAATCAGAATGTCTAACATTTAAGTAAGAGATATTTTGTGCTATAACAGTATTAATAACAAGTGCATATTTCCACAGAGCACATATGCAATTAAATAGTTAACCACCAATACAACAACTGGATAGTCTCTCTCCCATTCACAGCTGAGTACAGGCAGATTCTGCCATCCTAAAATCAGATTTTGTTTTAAAACAAAATTTCCAAGAAAGAAACAGTAATTGGTATAGATAAATAAGATTTGGCTTCAGCTCTGACTGATAACTTCTCTCATCTCAAAATATCAAGAAATAGGAAAAAACTGCTTATCTTTCTTTATACATGGGACAGACACTCATCAACAAATATTTTCTCCAAAAGGGAAAAATAATTCTAATTCTAGACCCTCATCAAGGTCTCAGACAACTGAGAATTCTCTATTTATCAGGAAATACGGAGGAGGTCATACTTTTTGAAGAACAGTTTCTCCAATTTACCTTTTCTCCCCCTCTTCAGATAGCAGAAGTCAAAAGTTTCTATTCATATTTTCTGCTAAATGTATTTTCTTCCTAGTCCTGGGATAAGTAAAAACTGTCAATGAAACAATTAGATGGTATGTTGTCTTCCACTAAGTGCAATTATTTCATATGAACAAGTTTTCTTCTCCCCAAATAAAACAGGAGCCCATTTCTAAAGTTCATATCACAGATATTTTATACTTCCACTGGCACCAGCTAGCTTTCACTCAACCTTCTAACTCTGTTCACCAACAGGTCCTGGGGTGGACTGCCCCCAGTCCCATGCTTAGGAACTGGCTCCTATAGGCACAGAATAAGTGGCAGCCACACCCCATTACAGGATTTGGTGGCAAGGACCACATCATCAACTTTTAAATCTCCCAAAGCTACAATTACCTCGCATAATACAAAAACTGCACCTCAAAGGCATGTGGGGGTAAAGTGTAAAGAGTCCAACTATGTTCTCCTGGTGCAAAGAAGTGAGCAGCAAACACTTCCTGGGCCTGAATCAATGGTGTCAACACCATTTTCCAGGAACCTAAAGAAAGGAGGTCAGTCTGGTTTCTCACAGTTTGGCTCAGTACATCAACCATTTGTAAAAAAAAAGGTCACTTCTCCCAATCTCCGAGGATAAGCCAAAGAAATACCAACCTGGGAACTGTGGCTGGGAAACAGTCTCAGGCATTAAAAAGTTTGTTGCATATTCATTCCCTATGCTAAGAACCATGATTCAGGAGAGTCTGGGAGTTTTTTGAACTTCTATCTTCTCAAGCTGCTCTGACTTCAAAACATTCTCCTATAACCCCGAGGAAGAGTACTGAATGGCATACTGTTACTTTTTTCAGAATGAATGCTAATTTGATTGAGAATTTTATGCTGGACCCACTGAAGTAAATGAAGCCGTTCTTTGTGTCCAAAGAGGGCTGGGAAGGGCTGTAGCTCCCCACTATTTGTAAAGATTCTGGGCACCTAACCCATGGCCATGGGTATTACTTTTCAGGGCCACGAATCACCTGCTCTCTGCCTAATAATATACACAGAAACTAGACGCCCAGTTTAGGGAATCTGAACACAAAAAATGGAATGTTCTGCCACCACTGATATCTAACCTTCAAAAATGTCTTGTTCTGTTTTGTTTTAATGACTATAATAGGATTGTCTGCACAGAAATTGAAAGTCAAGGAAAAACATGTCCAAGACTATCTGGATTTCACATGTTCTTTATCTCCTGTGACACCAAGAGATACAATGTACAACTCTAGGCTCTTCTTCTCCCTCCCACACAGGCAGGTGCCAAGGGATGGACTCATAATGCTCACGGAGAGCAGGTCCCTCTGAGAGTTCTTGTCAGCAAAGGAGGACAAAAGGGAGTCTCCACTGGGTGAGTGTCACACCACTGTATGGAAATTGTCCTCACTGACTTCCCTTCTTTCTAAAGAACTATAGCAACTATGGCTACACATGAATAGGCCACTTAATATTTTGAGTTCAGTTTTACCTTAAAAATCTGAATTCTACATAGTAGAAATTATTCTGCTTTATCTGATTAGCATAACAAGATTGGAACCATCAAGAAAAATCATTTAGTCACAACAGAGTGTGTCAAGGAAGGACTCCTGCAAGTACATTTGTTTTCCCAAGGGTTCTGTTACATAAATCTTTAGTACATTAAATATCGGCAACATCCTCTGCTACAATATGGTAAGTGGCTTCTGTTTGAAAACCAATTTCATTTTTACTCATTCAAAAGTCCATCAGAAGGATTACAAGGAACTATAACAATTATAAAAAGGTAATATTCCTTATTTAATTAAATTTGACCAGTTTTCAAAACTGATACATTGATTAGCCTAAAAGATTATTTACTTATAAAAACTATAAACAAGAGACAGTACCTGGAATACCCCTAAGATTTTATGTATAATTACCTCCTTCACAGTGGATGTTGGGCTACAGAGTTATAAAATGGAATTATGCCAAGCTAAATATTTGTGGAGACAGAATGACACTAAGAAACTTCTTATAGCATAAAAAATAAAATCTCAGGGCTTTCTGAACTCAATATAAGCACAAAATTTATCTCCCCACCTACGGTAAACTGGCTTCCAGATGAATGATGTCCAGAAGCTTCCAAAGGATATTTGAATAATCACTTCAATGTGGAACATGCTACATAATGATGCTCATGATCTTGAAGAAAATGTAAGGAGTCACAGAAACATACACTCTTATTAAGATGACTGAATCTTCAAATAACCCCCTTTCCTCCTATTTTGCTATTCACTCTATCAGAAAAACAAACTGTATTTAATATTTATACACATTTTTTCAACTTTTTAATTAAATGTTAAAAACATTTTTTCATAACTAATTACCAGAACTATGAAAGTAAATTCCAAGTTGCCAGGGTCAAAAAAAGCCTCATTACTATTCTATGCTTTGGCAAACTGTCTTGCACTTCCTTCTGTATGCTGGGCTTTGAGTCAAGTAAATGAAATCTTGGCTAGAAAGGAAAGATCTTAATTTAGGGTAGTGACCCTTTCTAAAGAGAACAGAAGAAAATGCCAATACTACATGTTCTATATTTTTAAAATCAGCCTTCAAGATATTTATATTTTTAGTTACTTCTGTTCTATTCAATTATTTTATCTAAGAAGAATTTTAAAGTGTTATTAACATTTTGCAGCAACACATCAAAAAAGCATTTAAAAATCTTTATCACTAACAAAACCTATAGAACCAGAAGAAGGGAATCTTAATTAAAAACTTAACCAGGTTTTCTATCAACTACAATAGCTACTCCATAGGAACAATTACCCAAGACTCAACCAACATTCACTCAACAAGCATTTATCGAGGTTCTACTGTGCCCCCATCACACTCCTCAGCCATGGAGAGATAAGGAAGCCCTGACAAATACTGTACCTGCAGTAGGAATCCTGTGTTCTTCTGTGCCACCACCTCTAGGCTCAATGAAAAATGTGCTTAGTAGTCAGTCCTAACTGGTTTTGAACAAGTTTTCTCCTTACATTGATACTAATAAATGAAAAAAAATTTCATTAAAAAATAAGAGAGTATAATCCTCTCCAAACAGCAATATGATGGCTATATTTTCATAAATAATCTAGATAGATAAAGGTTCAACGAGAACCCTTTGGGAACCTCTGGGCAATAATACAAGGACAACAGCCACCAGAGGTCTGGCTAGAGCTGACTCTTCTCTGAGACCAGGGAAGCCGGCCCAAGGAAGGCCATACACGGTCCCATCTGAATGCTTTAAGCCAGCCTTGTGCCCCGTGGGAAAGACTCCTTACGCAGACTTTGGATCTGAAACAGACCCATAAACAACTTCCATCTGTGGCAGACTTAGGGGCTATTATATAGAAGAAGTCACAGAAACACCACTATTCAAATAGACTTATGACAATACCATGTTTCCAGTCACCTCAAAGCCATGAACTCACCAGGCTGACGAGATTCCATAAATTAATACCATCAGAACTACAGTCCACAAAAAAAACAACTGGGTTTCACGATTTTTTTCTAGTCAGCAAACCTCGTATTTTTTCCTATTGAATCTTAACTCTCCCTAGCCGTATCTTTTTTTTCATTAAAGTATCATTGATATACAATCTTATGAAGGTTTCACATAAACAACACTGGGGTTTCAACATTCACCCATATTATCAACTCCCCTCGCAATCTTATTGCAGTCACTGTCTATCAGCATAGTAAGATGCCCTAGCCCTATCTTTTAAAGAATTCAGAAACAATTTCAATTTCACTCAAAGGCATAGCTAAAGATAAAATTCAGATTCAGCAAGAAAAGGAAATCATATCAGCACCTTACCTGCCACCAAACCATCAACAGTTCCTCAATACCTATGGAAAAGGGTCAAATTCTTTAACTAGGTATTCCAAGTCCAGACGAGTCAGTTCTATCTGATTTTTCAACTCATTTCCCTCTATATTCCTTCATATAGCCAACTCTCCAGGAAAACTGAACTATTCTCTCTTACCTGAACACACTCTTTACTTTTTTCTGTGGCTTTTCTCATCTATATGACACCTGCATTAACTGCCCACTGACACCTCCCTACATGTCCAAATTACATCCTATTATGCCTAAGAGCCACCCCTTCTATAAATCAAGTACACAAATAAAAATCAGAGCACTGAGAAATTTGGAGGCTGAGAAACAAAAGATTAACACCTGCTGAAATGCTGCTTATTCTTTAAGACCCGGTTCAAATAATAGGGGTTTCCCTCCGCCATGTGCCTCTGTAGCTTCCCCAGGGAGGCCACTTAACTTCGGAGCCACCATCACACTTCATCAGTTCATTCACTCATACAACTTACCACACCTTTCCCTGTACTTAAAATTTTTTCATCATCTTAACCTCCCTCATTGGAAGCTCAAAGAGGTCAAAGCCTGTGTGTGACTAGCCTTTCTTTCCAGTCCCTCCTCCCCACCACGGAACAGGAATTAAATGAATTAAAAGGGAGTGGTAAAACTTGTAGAAATAAGTCATCCAAATCACAAGATAATTCAACGTCCCGAGGTTGCTTGGCCAAGTAAGTGATTCATCCCCTCCAAGACTCCAGAGTCAAGGTCTGAATTAGATCTAGAACAGCCTTCTTACATCTAAGGAAAGAGTTTCACAAAATCTCTCAAAATCAAAAGAAAAAGTTACCCTGAGTAAGGTTTCCATTAGTCCTAAAAGAATCAAAAACAACAAAAAACAGTGAACTGAAACCAGAAATGTCAGAGGGAGGGAGGGGGACCTCTTTCTGTCCTTTCAAATTTTATAATGCCCATGACACTTGATCATTCTTCTCTCCTCAAGCCAAATATTTTTCTTAGAAAAGTAAATCAATGCTTTACATTACATATTCATGAGTAGTTATAAAAATAAACTAGCATATACTACGGGAAAGCTTTTAAAGTTATTGATTAATCAAATTAATGTAAGTTGACTTACAAAATCTATTTTGAACTCACTGTTTTCCAGTGTGGGTATCAGCTCATTAAAACCTCTGTTTGCTCTCTCCAACGTTTCACAATTGCAGCCCCGCACCAAAACCTGAATGCCTCCCCGCTGTCTGTGAGGGGTGCTGGCAGTGAAGGGGAGGAAAGGTCGTGATTCCAGAATCAGGCACTGACTTGCCCCTCTCCTTGTCTGGAGTACATTCCTTGACAGTGTGAAAAGAAATAGAAGCTTGGATTTCACTCTGAGTTCACAGAAGCCTGAGAGGCCAGTTGCTGAAACATATTCATGAGGCAAACTAGAGATCCTTTGTGTTGTCCCCTTGTCTGTGAGGTCAGCCTGGGAGAGAAACCACTTAACCTCTCCATAGGATGCCAGAGGTGAGCTTTGGAAATCTTCTCCCCACTAAAATCAAGTTAGTTCAATCAAATCAAAGACCAGAGGAGAAAAAACCCTGCTCTCCTAGGATTTTGGGATCAATTCCAAGAAATTTCCATCCCCTGCTGCCAGCAGCACCCATCAATTCCCATAGTAACCAGCCCACAGCTTTCCAATGGGTCCCAAAGGGAGGCGGACATGCCGCAACAGAAGACAGGGGAGCAGGACCCACACCCCAAGCACCAATCCAACAGCTGCTTAGTGTCAAACACTCCAACTCTACCTCTGGGCTTCCCTTAATCCCCAGGTTACCAGATGGTTCTCTCCTTTCACGCTTCAACTTGATGCTGAGACAGGGAAGGGGCCTTTTTTCCTAGGACTCTGCACAAAACAAGTTTCTGTTTTCTGATGCAATCTTGGCTCAAGCCTATCTGGTACTAAAGCAATCACATCCCTCCACCACATGGCACATACAGGTTTGTTGAATGAAGGAATCCTCTGGTACAGAAATAAGATTTCAAAGACCTGGGGGTACAGATTTGAGATCCAGGATAGGATAAAGAGGCTATACTCCCAGAAGGAATGAAGAGCAGAGAGAAGGGTATGGACGTGGGTGGAGATGATTTTATCTTTGTGAAGAGCAGGATTCTCTGTGCTGACAGAGCAAGCATGGATACAAGAGAACCACCACCACAGGCATCTGAGGGCATTTCTCTCCCCAGCACACTCGTCAAGGACACTGCAATCAGGAACCGCACTCCCGGTGTTCATTTTCAGCAGGGAAAGGGAGCACAGCACGATCAGAATTCGGGGAAGATACACGAGATGATTTAACAAGTTTGAGAAGTTAAAAAAAATATTTAGCTGATCCTAATATTTAGCTGATCCTAACATGTTTATCTAAAGGATTACTACGTATGAGAGATTTTTTCTTAACTAAAAAGATGGAGAATCAAATTAATAGTGCTCAGCATGGGCAGTGAACCAGGTCTGCAAAATTTCACATCTTCAAAAGAATTTAACGGCTAAAAGGAAAGGAGACGATGAGGATGGCAGGAGGTGGTACAAAATGCAGTACTTGCCTTCACCCATGGAGTCTCTACTTTGTTGGTAACATGCACATTTTCCTTAGGGTAGATGCTGAGTAATGCAATGGATTTATAGTGGATGCAGGCATACATGTTAAGTTTTAGAAGACAATGCCAAATTACTTCCTAATGAGGATCCCACCCCGCAGTATGGTTGAGTTCTTTATTTACTCTGTGCATGGCACTGTGCTAATTACAGAATATAAAGTAATAAAAGACCCTAAAACATGTCACAGCATCACCAAAAATGCAGGTAAAAGGAAAGAAAATATATGAAAACCATAAAGTTTATTGTGATAGGAAGGTAAGATTATGAGCATCTGCCCTCTGTATTATCAGTAATAAATCTTTTTTAAGATAAATATTTTTAAAGAGCAGAAGATGGGAAACACTTGAGCCTTACAAAACAAATTCCTAGAGGATCAATGCTTAAAAAAAAAATCTGGATTAATATGTAAATTTATCACAGTCCCAATAAGATTAACAGGATATTCTTCTGGAAATTCAGAACCTAAGTCTAAAGTTCATATGGGAAGGTAAATGAGCAAAAATAATGAGAGTAATTATGAAAAAGAAGAGTAACAAAGGAGAGTAGCCATAATACTTGCCAGACAGTAAAATGTATTATAAATATATAGTAACTTCAAAAGTAAAATTCATCAAATTAACAGATAAAATAAAAATACTTCAGAAAGTTTGATACAGGATAAAATGTGACATTTAAAATCAGAGCAGAAAAGACAAATCATTCAATAAATCGTGTTGGCACTACTATGCAGCCACATGGAAAAGAGAATGGGATACCAACACATACCAAAAAAAAATCTCAAATTGACCAAAAAATTTTAACATTAAAAGAAAGAAATCACAAAAGTATTAAAAGAATACAGGAGACACTCTTCATACCCCCGGACAGCATCAGAAACTCAAAACCTAAAACTCACAAAGTAAAAGATAAATAAATTCGATTATTCAAAAATAACAAATTTATACATAGCAAAAGTTACTATAATCAACAACTATAAACCCAGTGGAAAAAATCAGCAGCTCCTGTCACAAAGTGCCAAATTGTGTTTTTATATAAAGAGCTTATTTCATTAGATAAACGTGAAAGGATCACAAGAGTCAATTCACAGAAAGCAAAATTACTCTTAAACACTTTAACAGTATGTGCAACCTCAGTTCTAACAAGAGAAATACGCGGGAAAATGACCATGCGATTCCTTTTTTTCAGCTATGAAACAGACAAGGACAGAAAGGTGTGATCACACACTACTGGCAAGAGGGAGGAGAAAGGCATGCATTGCTGATGGGAGGTAAATTTGAGCAATGTGTTGGAGGACAGTTTAGCAATACTTTATCAAAGACATGAAGATATATATCCTTTGGCCTAGACATTCCTCTATATTAACCTGCACACTTGCAGGTTCAAGGACAGCAATAATGGCATTGTTAATAATACCAAAACATCAGAAATGTGAAGTCTGTCATTAAGAGAGCAGATAATAAAGTACAACCATAAACTGGAATGAAACAGAATTAAAGCATAGTACAGTATACTACAATTTGAATAAAAATAATTTTCAAACAGCACACATACTAAATGCAGTATGACATCTCTTGATTGGATCCTATAAAAGAAAAAGGGCATTACAGGCAGAGAAAGACAAATACCATATGATTTCACTTACATGTGGAATCTAAAAACAAAACGAGTAAAACAGCAATAGGGTCATAGACAATGAGAAGTGACTGGTGGTTACCATGGGGGAGGGCCTGGGGTGAGAGGGCGAAATAAATGAAGGGGATACAGACACACAAAATCTCAATTATAAGTCACTTTCGTACAGCATAGAGAATACAGCCAATAGTTCTGTAACATCTTTTTATGGTGACAGATAGTAACTACACTAGTTGGGGCGAGGATTTAATAATGTATATAACTGTCTAATCACTATGCTGTATATCTGAAACCTGAATAAAACCTATACAGTTTAGTTTCACTATGTAACCTTTTGAATTTTTACCCTATGGGCATGTATTCACTATTTAGAACATAAAACTTAATTTTTAAAAACTTTATTACCTTATGATTAAACAATCATTCATGGTATTCATGTCATACTATATTTGCTAATGAGTATGGTATTATTCAATGGTATTAATCAATGGTTCATGTATTGCTTCAAAACTTCTAATACTTCCATTATTGCATGTAAACATGCATCTGCCTCATCTACTAGATTTTAGCTTATAGGTAGAGGCCATGGCCAACCCATCTCTCTGTACTCAAAGAATCTGGAGAATATTTGCACATGATAAGAGTTCAACAAATGAGAGATTAAATTAATATGTTTTGGTCCAGTGATCCAATTTTGGTTAGTAAGAACATTTGTATTTCAAATACCCAAACAACTCTCCTAGGAGCTTCCTTTGATCCTTAGTTCACAATGTCATGAAATCGAAAAGCAAAGGGCAGAGAAAGGTAAAGAAAAAAGAAAAAAAAATTCTCATTGAGGATTGAGTAGGAAAGTAGAGAAGCATTCTGGATAAATTGCCCTCTGACTTAACTTTCTAAACATTTTGCTCTGTGCTAGGAGCTGTGTGGAATATAAAGATAAATAAGGTACAGTCCTTAACAGCAGAAGTTATGCATAATTAATTTAAAGTCAACACTTGCAAAGTTGAAACTGTGAAACTGCGTTGAATTTGCAAAGCTATTTTCCACAAAAGCTAGTACACTGCTTTTCAAAGAAAAATTAATTACTATACAATATAAGAAAATGATAAAACTCCAATTTAGGCAAAGTTTTGGTTGTTTATGATGCTTCCTTAGGGAAAAACATGTGGGCAACACGCCTCAGAATGTCCAAAGGAAAAATTCTAGCCTCAAACCCCATCAATAACCTAGTTTTCTAAATATTCAAAATATAAAAGATAAATAACTTAGGAAATACCTAAGGTTCCTGAAGGGGACTTAGTTTTTTCCCCCAGAAGTTAATTTTATTTTTAGACCCCCTCTTAGCATAAGTGCTGCCATTTCAAGGATCCTACCTCAGCCAATCAGGACCCAGATCCTACTCCAGCCAATTGGACCCGGATCCTACCTCAGCCAATCGGAGCTTCGGCTCTCTCCTCACCAGTCAGCAAGAAGCCCACCAACCACCCTTAGACCCTGCCAATCGACCAGAGCCACAACCTCTCACCCCACCAACTACCCCTAGACCCAGCCAATCGGCCAAGGCCACACTTCTCAGCCCACCAACCGCCCCTAGATCCCCAATAAAACCTTTGTACTTTTGAAACTCGCTCTCTTTCTCTGCCATCTTGCCACTGCGTTGGTGCAGATGAGAGACTGAGCTCGAGCTAGCTCGAATAAAGGCTCTTTGCTTTTGCATCAGTGTTGGCTCCTTGGTTGTCTTCTGGGATTCACAACTTTGGGCACAACACCCTGAGTGGGTAAAGAAATACTACTAAAGTTTCTCCCAAAAGCAGCAATAGTGCCATGCCATCTCCTCAAAGTGAGAGCTCTGAGCCTTAGCATCAAGACCATTAAGTAATATAACTTATGGCAAACTGACCTCCGTGAATACCCATGCTTCTGTGCGCTTTGTGGGAAGCAGCCACTTGTCATACTTCCTCCTTATTTCCAGAGTGGCCTAACACACAAAAAAACAAAATACTATTTGATTGCCAACTGAGGCCATATATTAGTGTCCTCAAATGAATGGGAAAAGGATTTATTCAACTCTGTGTTGAAATTAAATTAAAATGTGTATGCTATACAGTGAAATATTTGTTCAATTGTGCAATCATTCATTTTAGGATTACAGAAGCTTCTAACTTGGCTCTCATGATCTTTTATGTACTGGTGAGCCCACATGTAACTTCTGTGACTTATCCTTAAGAGTATATATATATATATACTGCTACTTGATACTTTTTCATTGTGTTTACCACTTTTCACACCATGAAGAAAAGATGAGAACGGTAGCGGAAAGTTGCAGGCATACACATCCATATGCAAAGATACATGAATCACCTACCAGTGGGCATTTTTGCTCTAATTTATTTACCACAACCCTTAGCTCTGACCTACTGGCTTGAAAGGTGACTGTGTAAACTGCAGAGCAAAGGTCTGTGAGTTGGAGCTAATATGCTAAAAGCATGGTACGGTGTATACTGAGAGTCTGTCAGCTGAAATTTTCCCTTTCAAAACATAGAAATAACACTGCACTGCTAACAAATAGTTTTTTTCTAAAGAACTTCCTTTCCCCCTAAATAACCAGAATTTTATGTCATAGGTCCTTTATAAATGATATGGGGATAGAGAAGAGTTTTCCAAGAAACATACAAACAAGCTCAAGTTTCCATAGTGAAAGACACACTTGACTGGATGAGGATATGAAATAATATCCAAGGATAGGATTAGCCAGAAGAGCCTTCCTGAGTAAACAAACTTGACCCTGTTTCAAAGCAGAGAAAGGTGACTGACAGGTGGTGAGAAAAAAGGGAAATTCCAGGCAACAAAGAAAATACATTTAAGAGTCACAAAGTGATCCATCTGAACTATGGCAAAGATTACTTAAGTCATTAGGACAAACTGAAAGGGGAGAAACTCTATGTTACTTCACACTCCTAGCCTGTTCTCTCATGTTGGATTAGATGACTTCCCTGGTCCCATGCAGCTGAGAGCCTGCTTCCTATGAGACGCCTCACAGGCACCTACCATGCTTGCAACCCCTTCAAGGCACGAGACTTAATAGCCCCATTTGATAGATGAAAAGAGCAAGGCTCAGAATACCAATGAGGCCTCTGATAAGACAGTTTTAGAAATTAAAAGTTGTACGTGTAACCGTTGTGGACAAAGACTGACAACTTCCAAAGTCAGAGCTCCTGAACATAACTGATAAAATAGTTATTACATTCCTTCCTTAAGAAATCAAAGGAATGAGAAACTGCATCTGTCTTCCCCATCATGCCAGACAACCACTCAAAGGAAAGCATAGAGGGTATATACATCACTCTTTCCTTTGAAAAATGTCCTTTAAGAGAAACAAAGGACAAGGCATTGGGCCTATCCCTGCCCCAGGGGTGGCCCTTATCTAATTATGTATTCCTTCCGCCTGTCGTATCTATAATGAGGCAGGTATTATGCTGAATATACAACACATTCCTTAGCCATTAGAAGAGAGATTAACTGAAGAGGTCTTCCAAACCTCAGAAGCACTTCAGACAACACCCAGCTTCACCTTCAGTGCATAGATTCTAAAATTAAGTGGTATTTTTATACAAAAGCTTAATGGACTTTATAATATTTTATTTGTAATTATTTAACTGCAGAATTCTCTATGTATAAATAAATTAACACCTAGTGGCAATATAGCCCAAAATAAAACTAGTCTTAAAAAACTTCAAAACCAAAAAATAGAAGTTTAATGAGGTCTACTTATTTCTAAACAAGTCAGTTCTCCAAATTTAGCTCCTGCCCTGTCCCATTTCTCCATATAAATATGTGGAATTAAAAAACATTTCTGTAGATAAACTACCTCTGTTGATGGGAGTCACTCTGGTAAAACAATTTGGGAGTCTATTTTATAATATCCCATAACCTAGAGGTCTAGAGAAATATATGCCCACGTGCACAGAGCCAAGGACAAGGATATTCTTTGCAGCCTTATTTGTAATCAGAATTATAAGAAACAACCTCGAAGTTGAGCAATAGGAAATTGGCAGAAAGCACTATGGTATATTTCCATGACCAGTCTATATAATATTAGGTAACATTAAAAAGGAATGAACTAGGTTTATCTGAACTAGTATGGACAGATCTCCAAAGCATGTTACTGAATGACATAAAAAAAGTTACTGATTTTCAATTCGATACCTATTATGTTAAGTTTTAGAACACAAAAATATGATACTTGCAAACCATAAATGAAAATGTAAATAGCAAATCAACAAAGTGCCTCTAGGGAGCTAGTAGGGAACCCAGGGAGGGGGAGGTAGGGAGTAAGCCTTATAAACACTTATTTATTACTCTTATTAATTTTAAAAAACATCTCACAAGGACTTTACAGGGTTATTAAGTGACTTAGCATTAAAGAAAAAGGTGTAATAAAGATAATATTTCTGTAGCCACTAAATTATTAAAGTCCAATCAAGTGTCAGAACACAAACTACCAGGAGCAACCATAACATCACAAATGAAGCTGGGGTTTTATTTAACAAAGAACATGAGACTCTGTCAACTTCAATGGCCACATGAAGCTTCAGATGGTATAATTAATTATTGTTGGTGTGAGCCTGCATGCAAGTTCATTTTCCCATGCTAAAAACTTGACAGTGAAGGAGGCCCTAACATGGAAGTGTTAAAATAATTGTAACATCACTAAATTAAAACCGTCATGCTCCCTTCTAACCACAAAGAATCCCTTCCCACCAGCGACCTACATTTATGTGAGGATGCAAACTTAGCTTTTAAGTAAAAGTCACTTTATGGTAACAATAATCAGGAGGGTCCCGTTATTGTAGTGGTTGCTCCAGAAAATTAGGGCATAGGTGGGTACCATGTACCTCCTCTATTTTCAATCCTGTCAGCAAACAATCAGCCACGCCATCATTTACACAACCATTTATGTTCCCAGAGAAAATAAAACGTACTCTCTACCCAGGGAATTAATTACATCACGAATAGTATGCCCATCCATAGCTTTTGCTGGAGTGAAAAAGGAAGAAGGAAGGGAGGTAGGAAAGGAGATGAGAGGAAGGAAATAACTAATTTGTTACTGTAATATATGTCATTAATGTAAGACTTATTTTAAATGCAATAAAATGCTTCTTTTCTCATTTTTAGTTACTAAATGTCCTCCTTACATCATTAAGTATAAAAAGTAGCTTATAAAACAGCAGGAATAGTATGGCCCCAATTTTGCTTTTAAAAATATACACATCATCACATAGAAGAACAAAAATAAAACTATTAAGATGCTAGAGTCCTGAAGAACAATTGACCCAGTTTCTTCTACAATAAATTAAATGAAAAAAAAAAGATCGAGGGAAAAATGTTACAGATTAGAAAAGATTTAAAAGAGACAAGGGCAATGTGCTAATCCTGCTTGGATACTGATTGCAACAAACTAGCTGTGAAAGGACAATTTTGAGACAATGGAGGAAACTGAACATAAACTAGGAATTACAGGACTGTCTGGTGCATAACATTAAGGAGCAATGTTAATTTTCTTAAGGGTAATGACATTGTGACTTTTTTAAAAATTCATTCTGTTAAAAAACACTGAAGTATTTATAGGTTTAGTGGTACATATAATATCTGGGCTGTGCTTTAAAACAAACAAAACCCCAGAAAAGCAGGAAGAAGATAGACGGAACAAGAATGGCAAAATATCTGTAACTGGTGAAGCTAGATGAAGGGTACTTGGGGGCTCACTGTATTATTCTTTCTACTTTGTTTATGTTTGAAAAATCTCACAAATCAAAAGTAAAATGCTAGCAAGGCTAGTTACCTCTAAGTAGTGGAGTTTGAGTGAACTGATGAGAATTCGGTCATTTTTACTTTGATCTGTGTGCGTTTTAGGAACATCCAGGTTTTATACAATATGAACTACTTTGTTTACCTGAAGAAACAAATGTTATTCTTTAGTAGATGGCTGGATGGATGGATCTTTCAAAACCCATTTGTCCATGGTTTGAATTCCCCCTCTACAGACACCTCAATGCATTTTAGTTGTACTTCCACTAAAGGCCTTATTATATTTGATCATTTATTATAACAATTTTTAATTATGTCCTATCTCCCCATCTAGAGAAACAACTTGATTACAAGAGGCATTTCTTTTTTGTATTTCTATTCAGGTCAAACAAAAAATTCTCTCTGTATATAGAAGATGCTATATTTACCTAATTTATTACTTAAGATGTTATTTACTTAATTGAATTAAACTTTTCCACTAATAAATTCAGGGGGTAAGCAAATGGAAATAGAAATAGAATTATCTTATTTCTTGTAGCTACAAAACCTTTATGGCTAGAACACATCCAGAGGACCCTATACAAAGACAGATACCTATCAAATGTTACCTAATCAATTTCTCAATTATTTCTCAATTTCTCAATTTATTTCCAGTTGGCTGGGGGGAAAAACATTAATCAGTAGCAGAATAGGGTCAGTTACTGAATTAAGTCACAGACTTAAAAAAAAAAAAAAAAAAAAAGAATTACTCCCTGAAAAAAAAAATCAAAGTCTACTTTAGCTCTTCTGCAACCACTCATTATTTAACCTAGTGGAGACTCATCCAGAGTACCCATCAGCCCATTTTCATCAAGGAAACCTTCATGGGAAGAAGACAGGGTGAGACACCTGCTGAGACAAACAATGGCTCTGGAAACATCCCCAGCTCTGAAGAGGCTGACGTCATGCAGAAGGGAGGCACCCCAACACCTCTCATGGTTTCTGTGTCATGAACTCACTGGAGACCAGCATCTTTCGTGCAGATGTGAGCAGTAGCTTTCTTCAAGCCTAGGATATTCATCTCTACATTCTCTTACTAAAAATCATTTCCAAAAAGACATCATAAAGCCCTCCTCTCAGGAGCACCAAAACCCCCAAAACATGGCATTCTGGACTTCTCCACATAAAAGACTTCACCCACCATTGGCCTTAATTTCACCTGCATGGTTTTGATGAAAGCCACTCTAGTAATAGTGAAGATATTTAGAACTTCCTTTTATATATAAATATGCCTAGGCATTGACAAAAATTTAAATGAAGCCCAGGTTTTAAAATAAAACCCTACCACTAACAGTTTCCCAAGCCCTTTGAGAAACAGTGTATTGTAAAGAACTGGCAAATGTAAGCACCCTGCAAATTTCATCTCTAGTTCCACCCTGTTGATCTGCTAGGTCTTCAAAAATGCTTCCACCACCCAGCCTTTTGAGGCAGATAGGGGGGGAAGGGGGAGGGGCAGGGGCGGGTACCACTCCCACGCTGACCTCCACCCACATCCCTACACAGGTCGTGCTCTTGCTTCTCTATTTCCTGATCCCCTACTTTAGACTTTTGTTCAAATCCACTGCTATTAGTGAATGTTAAATTTATTAGCTAGTCAATAAAGTGGGTAACATGGCATCAGTTTAGAATCATAGCCATATAAATCTAGGGCCCAAAAAGAGAAATATTAAGTGCCAAGTACTAAGAAATAAGGCACTCCTCCAAAGACAACTTAATTCAATTCCTATTACCATTTGTTCTATTTATCACTAGAATGAGTTTAAAAGAGACAGCTCTCTATTTGATGCAGACAACTGTACTCATGTTCTGAAGAACCTCAGGATCTGGTGACAGTAAATTGTCCTTCTAAAGAGTAAAAAGGTATGAGAGCATTGGTGAATGTGAAGGGATCATTCACAGTTTTACAGACTGGTAAAATGTCTGGTAGCCAAAGAATTTCACATAATTTTCCTTTTTAAAAACAGAGAAGAAACCTTGAATTTTAATAAGCATAATGAAATAATTCTGTGGTGACCTCAAGGCATACAAAACTCAATTAAAATCAGTCATGATAAAAGATATAAAGAAAACTCTGCACCCATTCCTTTGCTACTCTCAACTTTCAATATTTTCATATTATATTATAGTCGGCATTTAGTTGATAAAATCTAATCTAGCATTTATCTTAAGACACTGTCTCCCTTTTTGTACCCTAAATGCCACTGAAACTTCAGTATAGGGTTATCCAAAGAACCTAGTCTATTCAAGGTGAACATCTGAGGTATTTTCTACTGAAGTTACTACATGCAAAGTCCTATTATTATTTACTCTATTGTTTTCATCACTGGACTATGTTTAAAGAAGAAATTGTGTTAGACATGAACAGCTATTCTCTCAAGTTTTAAGGAAGATACAATTTTCTAGAATAATGAGGAGAAAAGAGGTAAGCAGCATCAGTACCCATGATGAGGGCATATCAGTTCTACAGGCTGAAGGGGAAGAAATGTTCTCCAGGTTTCCATTTTTTAACAGGTCTCTGAATCTACTGCAGACACTCTGTTGTCTGGATGGGCAAAGTAACACATTCTGATCACTGGGTTTCTTACTACCAGTACATATAACACCAGGGCACTTGGGAAGAAGTACATGTGGAGAAGGCACCAACCTGTACTTTTTCACTCTTCTCTTTTTATACTTACTAAATGGCAGGGATTTTCATGGGACTCCCATAAAACAACAAAAGTATGCCTTTACTTTTGTCCATGACACCAGCAAACTCTCAGCCTAAATAAGTAAATGTGACCAGTGTTACTCTTTTTACTTCATATTTAAGAAAAGGTAGACATGGAGAGCTTTTTAAAATATGCTCAATTACTCTACAGTTAAAAGCAGAAGCCTAGAATGCAATAACCAAACTGAAATTCAAGAAAAATTTAAATAGAAAGATAGTGGCAGGAGAGGTGAGACGGAGGCCTCCTCCTAAAACCATATATACTACAAAAATATAATTGATACAACTAACCCTGAAAGAGCAACAGGAAAGAAGGCTGCACCGGACTGCATACACCTGGAGAAAAGAGCAGACCTCACAAAACTATGTAACGTACCAAACCATGACCAGGCAGAACCCAAGACCTACCCCAACCACAGCTCACCGGTGGGAGGAAGAGAAACGGAGTGGGGAGGGAGTTGAGGCCTGGGACTGCTGAACACCTAGCTCTGAAGAACTGCTCCGGAAGCACAAACGTACATTGCATGGTGCTCTGGTGATTAGTGGGGTTGAAAAGCTAAGACAGGCAGAACCCCTGAAGAGACTGAGATTCCAGCCACTTGTGGGAAACAGAGATCCATATCCAGCTGCTCTGGGACAAAAGAAAGGCAGACAGTCTGAGAGACTTCCTAAAAGCGAGAGGGCTGCAAAAGGGGCAAGGATTGCACAGAGCTTACTGCTCAGGAGAAAGGACAGGTAGACAAAATTGTCCGGGTGCACTCTGCCCAGCAGGTTGAGAACTCTCACAATCTTCAGGCGCTACATCCCCATAGCTGGCTACACAGCTCCATGGCCCCCACAGTGATATGCCAACCTGGCCTGCCCGCACCTGACTCACAAACTGGCAAACCGTGACCTGGTCAGGCCACCCAGAGGGAAGTCCGCCTACAACAGCTAGAAATGCAAAGCATAGAGGCTTATACCTGTGTGTTCAGCGCAGTGGTTCTCGCAGTGGAGATAGGCACAGCAGCCGGGAAGTAGGAAACAGCTCTTTCCTCCCCCCAGGCACCAACACCATTCCACTGTGACACCGACATTGCTTCAGGGGCTGAGCAGCTCCAGAGAGTAGAGCTTCTGGGCACTAGAGAGCACCACAGACAAATTATGAAACATCAAAGGAACCTGGTTCAAAGCAAAATTATGAATAGACCTGAGAAAGATTCAAATGCAATCGACCTCATGAATATTCCTGAAAGAAATTTCAAAATAAAATCATTAACATGGTCACGGAGGTACAGAAAAATAAACAAGCACTCAGGAATGAATTCTGGTTGGAGACCCAATCATTATGGAACACACTATAAGAAATGAAGCATACAATGGAAGGTTTTAAAAGCAGATTAGATATGGTGGAGGAGACAACAAATGAAATAGAAATTAAAGAGGAATACAAAGAAGCACAGGCACAGAGAGAAAAAAGGATCTCTAAGAATGAAAGAATATTGAGAGAACTGTGTGACCAATCCAAACAAAACAATACTCATATTATAAGGGTACCAGAAGAAGAACAGAGAGAAAAAAGGATAGAAAGTGTCAGTGAAGAGATAATTGCTGAAAATTTCCCCAATCTGGGGAAGTAGATAGTCTCTCAGGCCATGGTGGTGCACAGATCTCCCAACACAAGGGACCCAAGGCACAGATCTCCCAACACAAGGGACCCAGGAAGACAACATCGAGGCATATAATAATAAAAATGGCAAAGATCAAGGATAAGGACATTAGAAGTAGCCAGAGAGAAATAAGATCAAATACAGAGAAAAGCCCATAAGGCTATAATCAGACTTCTCAGCATAAATATTACAGGCCAGAAGGGACTGGCATGATAGATTTAACACAATGAACCACAAGGGCCTCCAAACAAGAATACTTTATCTGGCAAGATTATCATTTAAATTTGAAGGAGGGATTAAACAATTTCCAGAGAAGTAAAAGCTGAGAGAATTTACCTCCCACAAACCATCTCTACAGTCTATTTTGGAGGGACTGCTATAGATGGAAGTGTTCCTAAGGTTTAATAGCCATCACAAGAGGTAATAAAAACACACTAAAGAAAGTAAAACAGTTAATGGCTAAGGAAATGCAAAATTAAATCAACTACCCTTAAAGTAAATCAAGGGATAGACAAACAGTACAGAATATGATACCTAATATATAAAGAATGGAGGGAAAAAAAGGAGGAGAAAAAAACAACCTTTAGGTTGTGTTTGTAATAACAGAGTAAGTGAGTTAAGCTAGACTCTTAGATAACAAGGAAGTTAACCTTGAACCTTTGGTAACCACAAATCTAAAGGCTGCAACGGCAATAAGTATATACCTATCGGCAATCACCCTAAATGTAAATAGTTTGAATGCACCAATCAAAACACATGGAGTCACTGAATGGAAAAAAAAAAACAAGACCTATCTATATGCTGCCTACAAGAGACTCACTTTAAACCCAAAGACATACACAGACTCAAAGTGAAGGAATGGAAAAAGATATTTCATGCAACTAATAGAGAGAAAAAAGCAGGATTTGCAGTACTTGTATCAGATGAAATAGACTTCAAAACAAAGAAAGTCACAAGAGACAAAGAAGGACATTACATAATGATAAAGGAGTCAATTCCAACAAGAAGATATAACCATTATAAATATCTCTGCACCCAACACAGGATCACCTACATATGTGAAACAAATACTAACAGAATTACAAGGGGAAAAAGAATGCAATGCATTCATTCTAGGAGACTTCAACACTCCACTCACTCCAAAGATTAGATCAACCTGACAGATAATAAGTAAGGAGACAGAGGCACTGAACAACACATTAGAACAGATGGACTTAACAGACATCTACAGAACTCTACACCCAAAAGCAGCAGAATACACATTCTCCTCAAGTGCACATGGAGCATTTTCAAGAATAGATCATATACTGGCCACAAAAAGAGCCTCGGTAAATTTTAAAAGATTGAAATTGTTCCTACCAGCTTCTCAGACCACAAAGGTATGAAACTAGAAATAAATTACTCAAAGAAAATGAAAAATCCTGCAAACACATAGAGGCTTCACCACATGCTCCTAAATAACCAATGAATCAATGACCAAATAAAAACAGAGATCAAGCAATATATGGAGACAAATGACAACAATAATTCAACTCCACAAAATCTGTGGGACGCAGCCAAGGCCATGCTGAGAGGAATGTATATTGCAATACAGGCCTACCTCAGGAAAGAAGAACAATCCCATATGAACAGTCTAAACTCACAATTAATGAAACTAGAAAAAGAAGAACAAATGAGGCCCAAAGTCAGTAGAAGGAGGTATATAATAAAGATTAGAACAGAAATAAAAATAAGAAAAATAAAACAATAGAAAGAATCAGTGAAAGCAAGAGCTGGTCCTTCAAGAAAATAAACAAAACAGATAAACCTCTAGCCAGACTTATCAAGAAAAAGAGAGTCTACACAAATAAACAGAATCAGAAATGGAAGGAAAAATCACTACAGATACCACAGAAATACAAAGAATTATGAGAGAATACTATGAAAAATTATATGGTAACAAACTGGATAACCTAGAAGAAATGAACAACTTTCTGGAAATATACAACCTTCCAAGGCAGACCCAGAAAGAAACAGAAACTCAGAATACACCAATTACCAGCAAAGAAATTGAATTGGTAATCAAAACACTACCTAAGAACAAAAGCCCTGGATCAGATGGCTTCACCACTGAATTTTATCAAACATTTAGTGACGACCTAATACCCATCCTCCTTAAAGTTTTCCAAAATGTAGAAGAAGAGGGACTACTTCCAAACTCATTCTATGAGGCCAGCATCACTTTAATACCAAAACCAGGCAAAGACACAAGAGAAGAAAATTACAGACCAATATCCCTGATAAACATAGATGCAAAAATCTCAACATAATATTAGCAAACCGAATTCAAAAATATATCAAAAAGATCATCCACCATGATCAAGTAGGATTTATTTCAGGTGCAAGAAATGTACAATATTAGAAAATCCATCAATATCATCCACTACATCAACAAAAAGGACAAAAACCACATGATCATCTCCATAGATGCTGAAAAAGCATTTGACAAAATTCACCACCCTTTCATGATAAAAACTCTCAACAAAATGAGTAATACAGGGCAAGTACCTCAACATAATAAAGGCCATATATGACAAGCGCATACCCAACATCATACTTAACAATGAGAAGCTGAAAGCCTTTCCTTTAAGATCAGGAACAAGACAAGGATGCCCAGTCTCTCCACTTTTATTCAACATAGTTCTGGAGGTCCTCATCACAGCAATCAAACAAGACAAAGAAATAAAAGGCATCCAGACTGGTAAGGAGGAAGTTAAACTGTCCCTGTTTGCAGATAAAAATCTGCTATTTAGTTTGTACATAAAATTTTTAGATTGTACATAAAAATCCCTAAAGAATCCACTCCAAAACTACTAGGACTAATATCTGAATTAAGCAAAGGTGCAGGATACAAAATTAATACACAGAAATCTGTTGCATCCTTATACACTAACTATGAACTAGCAGAAAGAGAAATCAGGAAAACAATTACATTCACAACTGCATCAAAAAGAACAAAATACCTAGGAATAAACCTAACCAAGGAAGTGAAAGACCTATACTCTGAAAACTACAAGACACTCGTGAGAGAAAGTAAAGAAGATACCAATAAATGGAAACACATCCTGTGCTCATGGATAGGAAGAATGAAAATTGTCAAAATGGCCATCCTGTCTAAAGCAATCTACAGATTCAATGCAATCCCTATCAAAATACCAACAGCATTTTTCAATGAACTAGAGCAAATAGTTCTAAAATTCATATGAAACCACAAAAGACCCCAAGTCCCAAATAACCAAATCAATCCTGAGAAGGAAGAATAAAGCTGGGGCGATTATGCTCCCAACTTTGAGCTCTACTACAAAGCCACAGTAATCAAGGCACAAGAACAGACCCACAGACCAGTGGTACACAATAGAGAGCCCAGATATAAACCCAACCATATATGATCAATTAATATATGATAAAGGAGCCATGGACATACAATGGGTAAATGACAGCCTCTTCAACAGCTGGTGTTGGCAAAATTGGACAGCTACATGCAAGAGAATGAAACTGGATTATTGTTTAACCCCATACACAAAAATAAATTCAAAATGGATCAAAGACCTGAATGTAAGTCATGAAACCATAAAACTCTTAGAAAAAAACATAGGCAAAAATCTCTTGGACATAAACATGAGCAACTTCTTCCTGAACGCATCTCCTCGAGCAAGAGAAACAAAAGCAAAAATGAACACACAGAACTACATCAAACTAAAAAGCTTCTGTATGGCAAAGGACACTATCAACAGAACAAAAAGGCATCCTACAGTATGGGAGAATATATTTGTAAAGGATATATCCAACAAGGGGTTGACATCCAAAATATATAAAGAACTCATATCTCTCAACACCCAAAAAGCAAATAACCCAATTAACAAATCGGCAGAGGATATGAAGAGACCATTCCCCAAAGAAGAAATTCAGATGGCCAACAGACACGTGAAAAGATGCTCCACATCGCTAATTATCAGGGAAATGCAAATTAAAACCATAATGAGATATCACCTCATACCAATAAGGATGGCCTGCATCAAAAAGACTAAGAACAACAAATGCTGGCGAGGATACAGAGAAAGGGGAACCCTCCTACACTGCTGGTGGGAATGTAAACTAGTTCAACCATCTTCGTCACAAAACTAAAAATAGAAATACCATTTGACGTGGGAATCCCACTCCTTGGAATTTACCCAAAGAATACAAGTTCTCAGATTCCAAAAGACACATGTACCCCTATGTTTATCGCAGCACTATTTACAATAGCCAAGATATGAAAGCAACCTAAGTGTCCATCAGTAGATGAATGGATAAAGAAGAGGTGGTACATATACACAATGGAATACTATTCAGCCATAAGAAACCAAATCCTACCATTTGCAACAGCATGGATGCAGTTGGAGGATATTATGCTCAGTGAAATTAGCCAGGTGGAGAAAGTCGAATACCAAATGATTTCCCTCATTTGCGGAGTATAACAATGAAGCAAAACTGAAGGAACAAAACAGCAGCAGACTCACAGACTCCATGAAGGGACTAGTGGTTACAAAAGGGGAGGGGTGGGGAAGGGCGGGTGGGGAGGGAGGGAGAAGGGGTATTATGTTTAGTACACATGGTGTGGGGGGTCACAGGGAAAACACTGTACCACAGAGAAGTCAAATAGTGGATTTGTGGCATCTCACTACACTGATAGACAATGACTGCATTCAGATATGGGTGAATGTAGTAACCACATTGTTTTTCATGTGAAACATTCATAAGACTGTATATCAATTGTACGTTAATAAAAAAATAAATAAAATAAAATAAAATGAAAGGAGGACACATCCATGGTCTTATAAAAAACAATTTTAATAATATCTAACTTAGTTTCAATTACACAATTGTCTAAGAAAGGGAACATCCAAAGCAAAAATATAATACTTGAGGAAATTATTCAAATGTTTTAATGTGTAAAGCACATAAAATCAGTCAGAGATCATTATCAATTAACATCACTCTGGTTCTTGCTGGGTTTTTAGAAAGAATATAGCCATAAACAAAATTTAAGGAATAAAAAAAAATGTTTTCTCAATTCAATTTTACATTCTAGAACAGTGCTACTCAAAAAAAATAAGTATAAAAATGTATTAATACCCTAGGACTCCATATGAAATACAAGGTTTTGTGGATTGCTTTGTTTTGTTTTGATCTTTCTGGATTTTTGTTTTCTTCTGGAGGAAGGAAATTGTTTTAGATAGCCCTTATGTAGAGACAGAGCACACTTGAGGAAGAAGTACATGTTTAGGAGGCTGATAGTCATTGTACCTGCCTATCTGGAAAACTGTTCAATCCTAGCCTCCCTGTGTGTCTGAGTAAATCAAGCAAGTATGAATGTGTAGGAGAGGAATCCCCTCCCCTCAGCCCCTCACTCCACCCCCTGCACATAACACAGCACACTAGCATCAAAGTTATTCCCACCATTAAAAGAACGGACTTAAGTGCTTAGGGGTTCAGAATATTAAAGAGAATAACTCAATTCAAGAGGTAAGGTGTGGCTGCTACAACATAAAAGTTAAACAAGCTTGGCCTCAGAGTAACCCAAGAACTTAAGGCCTCTACTGAAAACGGTCATACTCAAGTTTATCAACTAGCAGTTAACCCTTATTTAAGAATGTTTAAAAAACCCTAAGAGAAATAGAGACAGCACTGCAGATGGATATGTCTATAATGCACAGGCACTTGGGGAAAAAAACCTGAATCTTGAAAACCAACAAGTAAGCCTGAGGTGAAAACTGGGGAGGGTGCTCAGGAATATGCAGATTTTTTTCTTCCTTTGCAAAGTACCTGAGCTACAGCCACCTGCATGGGGCACTCCTGCAAGCTACTTTCTTCACCACTCAGCAATTTCTGATGGAGCCAAAGATGCTACACTCTCAAAGGCAGTTTTTCAGTTGGATTGGTAATAAGAAAATCTTGGACTCTTCAAATGGCTAAAACTTAGAGATCTAAAAACTTGAATTCTACCTCTATTAAAGAAGAATGATGCTGTGAATGATCAAATAAATGCTACCAGGGAAGTGTCCTAAGGTACTTTAAAAACATTTTCAGAGATAATCATTCCCGATTACTCTTGCTGAAATTCAAGGAAGGTCAGAAGAAGTGAGCCGCTTTGAAAGCAGTGCTCCAATTACCCAGTGGGCTTCAGAAAAGATGCCCTAAGCCCTGCACAGAGGTTTACAGTGGTGAGATGCTGGATGACCTTGACAGTCCTTTACAGGATGCAGCCACTCCAAAGGAGCTGACTCCTTAGGCAATTTGCTTCTCTGCTTCTGACAAAGCAACAGATAAGAAAATCCCAAGGTCTTTGTTTCAGCATCCAGCTGAGATGAAGGTTAAATACAAAGTAACAAAACCAAAGAAACCCACCAACCCCGAAACACTCATTTTATCTTAATTTAGTAGCTTAACATATTATAGCATTTACAGCCTGGGAAATGTCTCCCTCAATCTGAATGAAGCTGTTATTTTTCTCAGTAAGACAAGACCGTTTTACAACTGATTAAAATGTTTGAGAAATGTCCACTGAAACATCAGAACAGACCTAAGACAGACCTGGGTTTCTACCTATTAGTAACCACAGTCAATCACTCTAAGATCAAGAGCAATGTCAGTCAGTAGGTAATACATACATTAGGTACATAAGTATCTAAGTACCTTTTATATACAAAGGTGAACGTCAGTCAGTAGATCCTCAACCATCTTTCAAGTTTTCAGAATAAGCTTGGAATTCCAAATTATACACTAATGCATCAGAGTTAAACAAGATTCTTATTTAGAACATGGGTTGAGATATAAACTCCCACAGAATTTTAAGAAACACATGTAAGACTTTTGAAACACATTTACTATGGAATGGAAACATTAAGTATGTAACAAAAACCTACTTATAGATTTAAGAAGTCAGAAAAATATCTCAACTACTTTGTCTAGAAAGATAAAACGCTGAATTCAGCAATGACTAAAAACTGCACAGTAGTTCTCCCTCTTCACTTCCATTTCGGCCTCTCAGCCATAAACCAATGAAGCAGGAAAAAATACAGGATCCACATACAATAAATCAAAATTATGCTTTAAGCAGCAAGTCTTCTCAGAATGAGCTTCTGACTTAGTGACTAACCCACCAACTTACCTTATTCCACTTCAAAGTTAGTAGCAAATCTTGCTTTTGAGTCCAACTTGAGATGTTCTCTTAAAACCTAGATTAAAATAATTATGAACTTTAGTATAAGGTGTATTTTTAACTTTGAAAAACATACAACAATAAAGGGAGGGAAAAATCGCTGCTACAGATCAAATCATAATTGGGAAATATTATACTTTACCTCTAAAACCCCCTTTAAATTTGTACTCTTTACCTGTAGTTGAACACACATTTAAATTTAAGTCAGTCAATAGCCACTCCCACTTAAACAACAAACCTTTAAGCCTGGCTTTTTGGTCTCTAGGAAAATTGCGGCTCCAAGGCTTCACCCCACATAAGCTGTTCAGGAAGTCTGAGGAGAAAGCCAGGAACCCGAATGTGTAAGAAGCCCCCCAACAATGTGACTCTGAATGTAGCCGGCCCATCACCCACCGATGAAGCCACTGTTCCAAACCAGTGGTTCTCAGCCGGGTGTAATTCTGTACCTCAGGAGACACCTTGCAGTGTATGGAGAGAACTTGGTTGCCCCAATGGGGAGGGCGGCTGCTTCTGGCATTTAGTGGGTAGAAGGTTGCTGACCCTACAGTGCACAGGACAGACCCCTACTACAAAGGATTATCCAGCCCAATGTCAACAGTGGTGAGGCTGAGAAAGCCTGTTCCAAAGCAAACAACCATTCTGATTACTTACAATTCTACAATTCTGACATTGGTCGTTTCAGACAGGTTATAAGCTTCCACTATATTATGAACATTTCCTGTGACTGCTAAGCTTATTGTTAGTTATACATACCTGCCCAATATTAATAATCTGCAGTACACAGACCTATTCTAAAAACATTAAAATAAATCAGACTATCCATGAACTTAAGAGCTTCCAAAACTAATTTTTTCATGGCCACTGAAACACTATTTCAAACTTTTTTAACTCCCAAACATTAAATGAAAGCTAAGAAGGGTAAGAAATAGAACCTAGTTTTCACTCACAGATATTCACAGTTTCTGGTAAGGACAAGAGAAAAAAAGTTCCTGTTTCCAGCCTGCCATCTTTTATTCAACCAAATATATAAGGTACTTCAAAACTTCTTTAACTGCATTCAAGAGGGGACTTCCTGAGGGCCTACCATGTTCACACCCTATGATCTATGTAACACAGCAGAACAGCACTTGGTCAGACCCTGCAACAGGTCTTTCCTACACCACTGTAATCAAATGGTATAAACATCAGAAGAAACCTGCAGGGAAAAGAAAGCTGTATCAAGGATATCCTGAGAGTCAAGATATCCCAGAAAACACAACTTGCAGTTTTTACATGATTGGCCAACAGACTGCACCCACAGAATGGATAAAGAAACCTGTAACATTCAAAATACATTATTTTGTTACTCTTAATCAATGAATTATAAGTTAACTAATTACAAAAAATAAAACATACCTGATGGCAGAGTTGCGCTATTAATCCACTTAGGTTCATGAACATGCAAATTGTAAACTCAAATGAAAGAATATGATTTATGAACATACTTAGAAAGATTTTACCAGAATTACTCCATTTCAAACAGACAACATCCCCGTGATGTGGCATATGGGCTTATATTCTAATTATAGGCTGATTTCTTCCTCTGAACCCCCAGTGCTACAAAGGAACCACCCAAATTAGACTAAAGCACAATCACTACAGGCAGTGAGCACATGGGTTGGGGCAGGGGTGGTGGGGTGCGGAGACTGGCATTCATATCCCAAAGCATGGGTGGGGGACGCAGTAGGTGCACGTAGAATCTGTAGCAATGGCAGGGCTCCAAGCTGGAGCTCCCTACCCATGCTTTGGGACCTTTGCACTAGCCAAACCATTAGGAAGCTTTATTGAATGATGTGCTCTTCCAAGGTAGGCTAACATATATTCTAGGTACAAGATGTGTGTTAAATCAACAGAGTCCATCAAAACCTCCACTACAGAAACTATTGAAGCAGGCAGCTTCAGAAAGAAGTCAGAAAAATAATGACTAGTCAAAGACAACTTCTTAATATCCATCTATAGATAAGAGAACAAAGCAATGTAATTTTTGCTTTATGAAGTAAAATCAATTTGGGACCCTCCTTTAAGGTAGGGCCCAAACATGACTAGAAAGGTTCAGAAATATTAGTGCACAATAGGAAATTTAACCTCCATTTTTCTAGATTTCAATCAGTCTTCAAATAAAAATCTGTAATTAAATTTCAAAACATAAACACTTTTCTTTCTCTCATCAGCAAAATATATTGTTCCAAAAAAGGAAGGTTGCTCAATTTCCTGTCAAGAGCAATCCAGAGAAGGCCACCTACCTTGTAAAAGCAGCAAGAAAAAAAAAAAAACAAAATGCTAAAGAAAAGCCTGTATGTGTGGGTGTTTACTAAGTGCAATGTAACTACCACTCTGGGTTCTTAAAAGCTTTTCTTTCTTGATCATTCTAAGAAGTAAGAAAATTAGTGTAACTGCTAAAGAGAAGTTTGTCCTCCAACCTTTCTAAGGAAATAATATCCTACTGAGATTTTAGCTCCACCAAAGAAAAAGAGACATAGGGACGAACTCTAGGTCTTTAACCCATGATTTTTTGTACTAAGGGGAAAGGGCAGATTCTTCCAAACAAACAACTGATATGTAATATTCTCAGAGAGAAAGGTTCCTCTGACCACTAACCTCCCCAGAGCCACCTTACTCCCCAAACCAAACCAACCAATTTTAAAAGTAGAATCAGCTTTGTCCTCATATGCTTAATCCTAAACCTTACCTTTGGGAGCCAACTATTCACAAATACAAACATAAGCTGATTAGGTTATAGATAAGAAAACACCAAACTGGCCAGTCTGTCTACCAAATTCCCCTTACCCTGTTTACACTTTCTGAAGACTCTGAATTCTAATACAGCAATCAATCAGCCTAACACTTTTTACTAAAAGCTCACTGAAACATGCTCAATACTAAGGCAGATGCAGCATGGTGGAGAAAAAAAAGAGAGAGAAAGAAAGCTTAAATAACTCAGCAGCAAATGGGGGAGAGAAGAACAGCATAAACCAAGCAAGTGAAAATCAAGTATTATCACTGAGTTGTAACACAGTGTAAGTCCAGAGAGAGGAAATCCAGGGGCAACATATCTCTAAAAACTGAAATCAGTCAAAGGGAGAAATAAAGTTTAAAACCCGTTTATTGCTTATAAACTGCAGTCCAGGGCCGTCTCTCTCCTCTGCTCCTGAAGAAGCAAACAAGCAAGCAAGCAAGCCCCTCCCTTTAAACTCTCAGGTTCAGACACGCCCTCAGTTGCCCAGATAATTACCCATTGATATGGAGATGAACTTCTCTCCACCCCTGAGAATATGCAAATGCACTAAAGCCAGGTAAGATATTCTGGAAATGTTACAATTTTACCCACACACAGTAAAGGGCCCTATTCCTGTAAGCCGTATTTTCCATTGAAAGGAGTTTGTCACAAAGTCCAAACACAGGTGAAAGGAAATAAATAATGAGCAGGGAAAAGACTATATTAATGAGATGATGGTAAATATTTCAAATCAGGGATTCCAAAAGACAAATCAGGATGTGACAGTAAGCCACTCTGGTGAGACAACTGCAAGACAAGACAACAAAGAAGAGCAAACCCTCACAAATGACTTGTTTAACAGGCAAGCAGTTTTGAACTACTAAGTCAACTAACAGGAGGTGTTTTTTTGTTTTGCTTAATAATGTCAGATCAACCTTCCAAAAAGAAGTTGCAAGAAGAGTACAATACAAATTATATCTTCCTGAACCACTTGAGAGTAAGTAACAAATATGATGGCCTATCCCCAAAACAGAGCTGAGTGAGTAATTTTCATACATGAGGGCTTCGCCTACAAAAGTATAATAATTATGACCATCAATTCTAGAAATTAACACTAATCTAATCCACAGTCCCATCATCTAATCCACAAACTAGATTTGACTTTCTCCACTCAGCCCAATAATGTCCATTTTGGTAAAAGGATCCAACCCAGGCTCTCACGTGCACTGAAGTTTTCATATCTCATTAGCCTATTTCAGTCTAGAACTCCTCAGACTTTCCTTGACTTTCACGACCTTGACAATTTTGAAGATTCCAGGCCAGTTTTGTAAAATGCTCCTTAATTGGGGTTTGTCTGATACTTTATGATTAGATTCAAGTTAGGTATTTTTTGTAGAAATACCACAGAAGAGTTCCTCTCATCCTACCCAGTGGTACACTATTTGTATTTTTTCCCCTGACTGGGAATGTGAACTTGTATCACTTATATCTGCCAGATTTCCCGAGTGTAGTTATTCTTTTTCCCTTAGTAATTAATAAATATTTTGTGAGATGATACTTTCATGCTATGTAAATACCTTATTTGTCAACCAACTTTCACCCAATCCTTTTAATATCTAATAATAATTCTTGGCCAAATTAACTATTCTATAATAGCTGATGAAAAGTTATTTTCTAAGTCCAATTATTCTCACCACTTCAGTGGAAAAACAGCATTTCTATCTGAGTGTGCTTACTGAAAAAGGGTCATCACTGCCCCCAGGTCGTCTAAGTGAACAGAAGCACACACAGAGATGCATACACACTAACTTCTTGATTTCTTTCCATATCTATCTATGCATTCTGAAAGCCATGAGTACATATAGATATCATGAATTCCAATCCAATACCACAGGTTCATTCTAGTTTTCACCATCCCTTCTCTGTAAGAGTAGTAAATCTGGCTCCCAGTAACCTCAGTTTATTGTTACTGGGTTCATCCCCTGCATGTCACATGATGCTATCCCTACCTCCAATCCAGTATCAGAAGAAGACTGTTCTAACTAAAGGACCAGTAAGGGGAAGTCTAGAAAGACAAAAACAGTTCAGATATGTAGGGAACATGGACGTTCCAGGCCAGGATCCTCACCTGATCCTAATCGCACCCACTATGTACCTGTGATGATATAATTAATACTTAGGCTACTACAAAGGCTTCTATAACCATTGGCGATGAACCATTACTGCCAGTATTGCTATAAAAAGAGCTCTCCCAGTGATTATAGCAGTGACTAGAGAAGAGAAGAAGAGAGCACAGACTGGAGGGGAGACAGAGCCTGGGGCAAAGACGGAGGCAGCTGGGATTCTAGCTTGACCCGCCACCATGAGAATAAAGGTTAGTATAAGCCCCTTTTTACCCTCAACATTCCATTGTTGTTATTTGGCCTGTAGGATCCAAAGTGAACTTGCCCAGGGCTGAAACCCTGAGGTGAGACAGATAAAAACCACTCTACTCTAGCCAAACACTACAGAAAAAACTGCAACACCACCCCATCAGCAAAGGCCAAATGGACAGCAAAGCATTCTAATAAGAGTAATGAAGAAGCACTTGTATTAGACTATATATGGTATGACACCATTTTACAGAGCCCAAATAGGCAAAGCTAAAAACACAGTGTTTAAAGATATAGTCATTTGAAAAGCAAGGGCATATTGAACATAAAATTCAGGATGGTAGTCACCTCCAGAGGAAGGCAAAAAGGTGGGCTCCTACAGGAACACACAGTAGCTTTAAATTACTGACCATGTTCTAGAGCCAGAAAGTGCTAAGCACAAGTTCCCTGACATACACAATTATGCCTCACCAAATGACAAAGAGGTCATCAGTAACATCTCAATTTTACATTTGAGATTTGAGGCCTAAAAAGGTTAATAATAATAAGCATGTTGCCTGTAGTCACACAATTAATAAAAGCCCAGATGCAAACCCAGGTCTGACTGAAGTCTTCTTTAGATAGCAGTGCCCCCTCTGCTATTTCTCAAACAGAAGAAAGAAGATGGACAAGAGGGATAAAGTTATAATTTTTGAGAGGAAGATTCTTTCTGGGCCTTTGAACCATTTCCAGAATGGTTTTAGAATATGGAAAAGTCTAGACCCAAAACCAGAGAGGAACAATTTTCCTGAAGTCAGGGAAAGAGGGTAGAGATACAAATCTGGACCAGACTTGAGACTGCAAGGGCAAAATGAGCAATCCTTTGGGGAAAGTTTCTATAACATTCCACAGGCTACTAATTCTTGTTTAATTCAATTGATAAAAAAAAATATATCCTCTCAGACAGCCCTGATCTAATCTTATTACTAATTGTTTTGTTTTGAAATCAGGGGTCAAGGGAGAAAATACCAGCTACACATTCATGAAATTCCAAACATAGCCTGAATATGGTGAAAATACAGATCACTTAGCATATAGCATGAAGTAGGAAATTAGTGACTAAATGTTGAACCCTAATGAGATACTAAGACAGAACAACAATACCTCTCTTAAGTTCATTCTCAGGAGCTTCCATACCATTCTGCCACCTGGGGGTGTTTTAAAACTGCTAAAACCCAAAAAGATGGATCTCCATGGAAAGGAAACAAAAGAAGACAAAAGAAAAGAAAAAAAGAGTATATTTACCTTCTCAAAAAGTCAGAAATCACTGCATTCTAATTACATTTTTGGTACACACAGCTCTACTCTATTAAAGTCATTAGTGAACAACACACACCACCTGGAAAAGTCTCACAATAATGATTTTATAATTTTAGCTCATAGTGTCATCTATCTTTAAAATGGATTAAGTTTTCCACTGTTGATTTCCAGGATGTGGAACATAAATTCAATCACAAAGGATTTTAAGCCTAGCCTCCCTCCCTTAACGAAATTGGCTAAGCTCTATCTTCCCTCTCTTGTCAACCTTTTCTTTCCAGAGGTAAAATCTAGATGTGGCCTACACCAAAGAAAATGCTACAGAACAAAAAACACGTGCAAGATGGCACAAAAGTAATTCCAAGTTTCATGTTGTGGCTTAAAACTGTCTACAATACAAAAAGGTCAGGAAATGTGAATCACCCTGAAATACAATAGGTAGATGAGAAGCACACAACAAAATTAATCTCACCAGATAAAAAGAAAAGGCATTTAACAGAACTCTGCATAGCCAGGGAACTTTTTTTTCTTTTTTAAGCATTTTAGTTACTTTCATTATGACAAGCAATCAGGTGCTGTTAAAATTAGCACCTGGCATTAGAAAGACAAGAAGTTAGCCTGTGGCAGATTTCTGAATGAAGATGACAAACTGAAGAAATTAATCCATAGGCACTTGTTTCTTTCATCCTACTGTAGTAAGCTTATGTGATTACCAGACATGCAGTAATTTTCCTGAAGAATTGAAAGAGAATAGCCCAGCTTTAGAAAAACACATTATTACTTCAATATCAAAAAAGGGAAAATCCTGAAACTAAGGAGTTTCAGTGTAAACTTCCAGATAATGAACTTGGTAAATTTGTCAATTGGGGGAAAAAAATCAACATGACTCTGAAAATTAAATCCTCTCAAGCTAACATAATTTAGTTATTGAGACAACTCACTTATCAAAGGTGTACAAGATTTGTATTTATATATATGCATATATAAATATATGTCAATCTCAATGATACTTCAATAAAAAAAGACTTATATTTCTTAGCTTAATGAATCTGACAGCTCATAAAGACACAAGAAAAATGTTCTTCCCAAAGAGGTACATACCAATGGTTCTTTGATCCCAAGTAATACAAACTACTTCTTTTCTTCCTTTCCCTGAAATTCTAAGCATAAAAGTTCTACATAGAGAGAGCCAAGCAAATAGAGACATGTAAAGCCTGAAGTGATGACAAGAGAAGTGAGTCCTTTTTACAGGCTTATCTTCAACTTAAGACTTCTCCATCTCAGTCAGTCACCTCTCTCTACCCATTTGCTAGAGCCAAAAACCTAGGACTCATTCTGCATGCCTTTCTCTTACACCCCATATCCACTCACTCAAGGCCTGTAAACCCCACCTCCTGAAGACCATCCTGAATCCTTCCCTCCCCTCCATCCCATCTCGACTGGCACACTGGTCCCAGACAAGATTATCTCTCACTAGACAACTGCCCCAGATTCTACCCATGATCACTTTCCACAAAGGAATCTGGCTATTTAAAAGGTTAAAATACGTATTATTATTCCCCTGCTGAAACCCTTCCAATGGCTTTTCACATCCTGAGATGTCAAGAAATGTGAAGGACGCTAGATTTTACCCTAATTTCAAACCAACAAATTAGCCTGTCACAGCTGCAAGGATGCTGGCAGAAGACATGGGACGCTTTGATCAGAGACAAAGGACCTCTTTACAGGATTAGCTGTAGCCAGAGAACGGGCATTTTTGGTGCCAGTCCCCTAAAGTCCCAATTCCCACCAGGTGACACAAAAAGGACCAGACTGACACCTGTACATCAGTGGGGTGTATGGCAGAGAGTAACCGTGAGCTTACTGAACCCAAATATTTTAGAATGGGCAGTAAGCATTTCTGACCTTTACCCCAAGAGGAGACATTAGTCTCTATCATACTATCTGTAAGTGTGCCCGATCTTTGCTCTGGAGGGAGACACTCTCTCTCATCTTCCAAGGCTGTTGACTGTACAAATCATCCTTATAAAGACAGTCCAGAACAAAGGTAGTCAGCAGGAAACAAAAGACACATGGAAAATTGTCTCCCAACCTCAGAATAAAAGCTAAATATCTTACCATGGTCTACAAGGCCTGATATAATTGGTCCCTTTCTCTTCAATTTCACGGAGAACCCCTGCTTTCTCAGCGTTACTCTAGCTCCACAGGCCTCTTTGGTGTCCTCGAAGAAGCCAAGCTCCCTCCTGCCTCAGGGCATTTGCCTGTGTTGGTCCTTTTGTCTGAAATGCTTTCCCTGGCTTAAATGTCACTTCCTCAGAAAGATCTTCCCTTAGAAACCTATTTGCATAAGCCTTTACTCTCACTGTTTTTTTTAATCATTTTGTTTACTCATTTATTCATTTAATAGACATTTCTTAAGTACTAATCATTATTATTGTAGGCACAATAATTACCTTATCTACTTGTTTATTTATTTAGCCGCAGTCTTCCTGGAGGATAGAAACCTGTCTTTACATTTATCCACAAAGGCCTAGAACTTAAAACTGTACCCCAATAAAACTCTGTTGACTAAATGAACGGCCACTGCAACACTAAGTACTGGAATATTTCCAGGTCAATATGGGAAAGCAGCATAACACTGCACAAAAAAGCATGGGACTGAGAGCTAGAAGTCATGAATTCAAACATTGGACTCCTCATGCAGTGGTACCCAAGCAATTCCATTAAGTTCCCTGGAAAATGAACAAAAGCCCTCTCATTCCTAACTCAAAAGATTCTTGAGAAGATCAAATGATGCAATCTATTAGGAAGCCATTGTGATGCTAAAGATAATTTAAAATCAGTAACAAATTCATAGTTAATAGTCATGAGATAGTCACTCATTCCATAAGAATATACTAGGCCCCCACTGTTACACTGACCTTACTTTGGAAATTTACAATAAAAATGTATTACTTAAAATGAAATAGAAAACATTTTGTCCTTTAGTAAACATGAAGGGGACTAATTCTCCCTTTAAACAACTTTTGGACATGCTTTAAAAACTTTCAGGCAAAAGGTGAGTCACCTTTATCTGCTCCTGATCCCAGAATATTAAAAGAATGTTTCTTTAGTTACTTATTTTTAAGCAAGCCATTTAAAGCCAATTTTGAAAAACTGTTAAGACTATATTTACACCCTTCAATGCCAATCTCAAGAAGAATTTTTAGCCTTCTGGCAAAAGTGAGGGATTTATTATTTTTTCTCCTTATACTGACTCCATCTGAAACCAAATACAGCCTCATTACAAGGTGGTATGTGTGTGTCTATCTGTGCATTCGTGCATGTGTGCATGTACAGTGAAGGGAAACTAAGCTTCATCTTAGATTATAAAGAGCAGCTGTGGTGTCAATGGAGCAGGTGGCCAACAGAAGGAAATACAGCGATCATACTGAGGAATAAGCTGAGGACCAGTGACTTGATAGCACTCAGAAACAATCAACTCAGACAAGCCACAAGGCTGGCATGAGTTCACCAACAAGTTCCTCCCTTATAGTCTCTCAATAAAATTACTCAGAAATTAATTTAAAATGGTACTGCTTCTATAATATAAAAAGACAAGCATGAACTGATAAAAATGAGTGCCTACGCTCTCATTAAATTTAAAAAGTAAATAAAGTGAGAATCAAGATGGCGGCATGAGAGGTGAGACGTAGAACTCCTACGCTCTCATTAAATTTAAAAAGTAAATAAAGTGAGAATCAAGATGGCGACATGAGAGGTGAGACGTAGAACTCCTCCCAAAACCACAAGTAGTATGAAAATATAACTAATTGATACAACTAACCCTAAAAAAGAAACAAAAAAGAAGGCGGCACCAACCTACACAAAGACATCACTAACAGAGCAGACCTCACAAAACAGGGTAACTAACGAAAGCCTTGATCTGGCGGGACCCAAGCCCTTCCCCCACTCAGCTCACCAGAGGGAGAAAGAGAAACAGAGCGGTGAGAGGGTGGAAGCCTGGGACTGATGAACACCCAGCCCTGGAGGTCTGCTTTGGGAGCAGGAACCTGCACTCTGTGGTGCTCTGCACACTGGGGAGCTCAGACAGGCGGAGTGCTTGAGAGACTGAGATCCCAGACATTTGTGGAGGAGGGGATCCACAGCCGGCCGCTCTGTGTCAGAGGAAAGGCAGGCGGTCTGGGAGGCTTCCTAGCAGTAGGAGGGCTGCTGAAGGGGCAGGGTTTGCACGGAGCTTGCTGCACAGGGGAGCAGGACAAGGTTGTCTGCGCGTGCTCTGCCCTTCTGCTTGGGAACTTTGAGGAACTTCACGCACTCCATCCCCCTGGCTGCCTGCTCAGCTCCAAGGCTCCCCAATATGATACACAGCCTGCCGAGACTTCCTCCTAGCCTGCCAGCACTGGTTTGCAAACCAGGAGTCACTGTGCTGGCATCAGGCCAGCCACATGGAGGCCCTGCCTACAATGCTAGAGAGGCAAAGCACAGAGCCTTACACCTGTGTGCTCCGTCCACTGGCTCTGACATCGGAGACAGGCTCCGCAGAAGGGAATCAGGAAACAGATCTTTCCTCTCCCCAGGCACCAGCTCTGCTCCCCTACGACCCCCATCCTCACTCTAGGGGCTGAGCAGCTCCAGAGACTGGAGCTTCTGGGCACTAGTGGGCACCACACAGAAATATGAAACGTCAAAAGGACATGGCTCAGACCAAAATCTCACAAACCCCAGAAAAAGGGCCAAATGAAACAGAACTCACCAATCTGCCTGAAAGAGAGTTCAAAATAAAAATCATAAACTTGCTTATGGAGATACAGAAAGATATTCAAGAACTCAGGAATGAATTTAACTGAGAGATTCAATCATTAAGAAATTCCATATGTGAAATAAAACATACAATGGAGGGATTTAAAAGCAGATTAGATGCAGTAGAAGAGAGGGTAAATGGAATAGAAACTAAAGAAGAGGAATACAAAGAAGCTGAGGCACAGAGACAAAAAAGAATTTCTAAGAATGAAAGAATATTGAGAGAACTGTGTGACCAATCCAAATGGAACAATATTCGCATTATAGGGGTACCAGAACAAGGAGAGAGAAAGGGATAGAAAGTGTCTTTGAGGAGGTAATTACTGACAACTTCCCAAATCTGGGGAAGGAGAGATAGTCTCTCAAGCCATGGAGGTGCACAGATCTCCCAACACAAGGGACCCAACAACATAAAGACATATAATAATTAAAATGGCAAAGATCAAAGATAAAGACAGACTTTTAAAAGCAGCTAGAGAGAGAAAAAAGATCAAATACAAAGGAAAACCCATGAGGCTATCATCTGACTTCTCAACAGAAACCTTACAGGCCAGAAGGGAGTGCCATGATATATTTAAGGCAATGAAACAGAAGGGCCTTGGACCAAGAATACTATACCCAGCAAGGTTATCACTTAAATTTGAAGGACAGATTTTAAAACTTTCAGATAAGAAAAAGTTGACAGAATTTACCTCCCATAAACCACCTCTACAGTGCATTTTGGAGGGACTCCTACAGATAGAAGTAGTCCTTAGGCTAAACAGATGTCACCAAAGGCATAGACAAAGAGTACAGAATATGTCTACAGCATCTCACTACGCTGATGGACAGTGAGAGTAATGGGGTGTGTATGAGGGGACTTGAAGGGGGGAGCCTAGTAAACATAATGTTCTTCATGTAATTGTAGATTAATGATAACAAAGAAAAAGAGTACAGAATATGATTTATAACATACAAAGAATGGAGGGGGAAGAAAAAGGAGAAAAAAAAAGAACGTTTAGGTTGTGTTTGTAATAGAATACGAAGTGAGTTGAATTAGACTGTTAGATGGTAAGAGAATTACCCTTGACCCTTGGGTAGCCAAGAATCTAAAGCCTGCGATGGCAATAAGTACATACCTATTGATTATCACCCTAAATGTAAATGCTCTGAATGCACCAATCAAAAGACACAGTCACTGAATGGATAAAAAACAAGACCCATCTATATGCTACCTACAAGAGACTCACTTCAAACCCAAAGACATACACAGACTAAAAGTAAAGGGATGGAAAAGGATATTGCATGCAACTAACAGGGAGAAAAAAGCAGGAGTTGCAGTACTTGTATCAAACAAAATAGACTTCAAAACAAAGAAAGAAATAAGAGACAAAGAAGGACATTACATACTGATAGAGAGGTCAGTCCAACAAGAGGATATAACCACTATAAATATCTATGTACCCAACACAGGAGCACCTATATATGTGAAACAAATACTAACAGAATTAAAGGGGGAAATAGAATGCAATGGATTCATTTTAGGAAACTTCAACACACCACTCACTAAAAAAAGACAGATCAACCAGACAGAAATTAAGTAAAGAGACGGAGGCACTGAACAACGTATTACAACAGATGGACCTAATGGACTACCGAGCACTCTATCCAAAAGCAACAGGATACACATTCTTCTCAAGTGCACATGGGACATTTTCCAGAATAGATCATATACTAGGCCACAAAAAGAACCTCAGTAAATTCAAAAAGATTGAAATTGTACCAACCAGCTTCTCAGATCACAAAGGTATGAAACTAGAAATAAATTACACAAGGAAAACGAAAAAGCCCACAAACACATGGAGGCTTACTAACATGCTCCTAAATAATCAATGGATCAATGACCAAATAAAAACATATCAAGCAATATATGGAGACAAATGACAACAATAATTCAACAACACAAAATCTGTGGACACAGCGAAGGCCATGCTAAGAGGGAAATATATTGCTATACAGACCTACCTCTGGAAAGAAGAACAATCAATCCCTAATGAACACTCTAAACTCACAATTAATGAAACTAGAAAAAGAAAAACAAATGAGGCCCAAAGTCAGTAGAAGGAGGGACATAATAAAGATTAAAGCAGAAATAAATAAAATTGAGAAGAATAAAACAATAGAAAGAATCAATGAAAGCAGGAGCTGGTTCTTCGAGAAAATAAACAAAATAGATAAACCCCTAGCTACTAGACTTACCAGGGAAAAAAGATAGTCTACACACATAAACAGAATCAGAAATGAGAAAGGAAAAAAAAACTATGGACACCACAGAAATACAAAGAATTATGAGAGAATACTATGAACAATAATATGGTAACAAACTGGATAATCTAAAAGAAAAGGACAATTTTCTAGAAAAATACAAACTTCCAAAGCTGGCCCAGGTAGAAACAGAAAATCTGAATAGACTAATTACCAGCAAAGAAATTGAATTGCCAATCAAAAAACTACCTAAGAACAAAACTGCTGTACCAGATGGTTTCACTGCTGAATTTTATCAAACATTTAGTGAAGACTTACACCCATCTTCTTTTAAAGTTTTCCAAAAATAGAAGAGGGAATACTCCCAAACTCATTCCACAAAGCCAACATCACTCTAATACTAAAAACAGGCAAAGACACAACAAAAAAGAAAATTACAGAACAGTATCCCTGATGAACACAAATGCAAAAATACTCAACAAAATATTAGCAAACCGAATTCAAAAATACATCAAAAAGATCATCCATCATGATCAAGTACTTCATCCCAGGCATGCAAGGATGGTACAACATTCAAAAATCCATCAACATCATCCACCACATCAACAAAAAGGACAAAAACCACATGATCATCTCCATAGATGCTGAAAAAGCATTTGACAAAATTCAACATTTATTCATGATAAAAACTCTCAACAAAATGGGTATAGAGGACAAGTACCTCAACATAATGAAGGCCATATATGACACACAGTCAACATTATACTTAACAGCGAGAAGCTGAAAGCTTTTCCTATAAGATCAGTAACTAGACAAGGATGCCCACTCTCCCCATTTTTATTCAACATAGTTCTGGAGGTCCTTATCACAGCAATCAGACAAAACAAAGAAATAAAAGGCATCCAGATTGGCAAGGAAGAAGTCAAACTGTCCATGTTTGCAGATGATATTGCACATAAAAAACCCTAAAGAATCCACTCCAAAACTACTAGAACTAATATCTGAATTCAGCAAAGTTGCAGGATACAAAATCAATACACAGAAATCTGTGGCATTCTTATACACTAATGATAAATTAGCAGAAAGTGAAATCAGGAAAACAATTCCACTCACAATTGCATCAAAAAGAATAAAATACCTAGGAAAAAACCTAACCAAGGAAGTGAAAGATCTATACAATGAAAACTATGGGACACTCTTAAGAGAAATTAAAGAGGATACTAATAAATGGAAATTCATCCCATGCTCTTGGCTAGGAAGAATTAATATTGTCAAAATGGCCATCCTGCCCAAAGCAATATACAGATTCAATGCAATCCCTATCAAAATACCTACAGCATTCTTCAATGAACTACAGCAAATAGTTCTAAAATTAATATGGAATGACAAAAGACCCCAAATAGCCAAAGAAATCCTGAGAAGGAAGAATAAAGCAGAGGGAATTACGCTCCCTGACTTCAAGCTCTACTACAAAGCCACAGTAATCAAGACAATTTGGTACTGGCACAAGAACAGACCCATAGACCACTGGAACAGAATAGAGTTCAGATATACAATGGGGAAATGACAGCCTCTTCAACAGCTGGGTTGGCAAAATTGGACAACTACATATAGGAGAATGAAACTCGATTATTGTCTAACCCCATACATAAAAGTAAACTCAAAATGTATCAAAGACCTGAATGTAAGTCATGAAACCATAAAACTCTTAGAAAAAAATATAGGCAAAAATCTCTTGGACATAAACATGAGGAACTTGTTCATGAACATATCTCCCCGGGCAAGGGATACAAAAGCAAAAATGAACAAGTGGGACTATATCAAACTAAAAAGCTTCTGTACAGCAAAGGATACCATCAGTAGAACAAAAAGGTATCCTATAGTATGGGAGAATATATTCATAAATGACATATCTGATAAGGGGTTGACATCCAAATTATATAAAGAGCTCAAGCACCTCAACGAACAAAAAGCAAATAATCCAATTAAAAAATGGTCAGAGTGCTAATTCAGATGGCCAATAGACACATGAAAAAATGCTCCACATCGCTAGTCATCAGAGAAATGCAAATTAAAACCACAATGAGATATCACCTCACACCAGTTAGGATGGCCAACATTTAGACGACAAACAACAACAAACGTTGGCGAGGATGTGGAGAAAGAGGAACCCTCCTACACTGCTGGTGGAATGTAAACTAGTTCAACCATTGTGGAAAGCAGTATGGAGGTTCCTCAAAAAACTCAAAATAGAAATACCATGTGACCCAGGAATTCCACTCCTAGGAATTTACCCTAAGAATGCAGGAGACCAGTTTCAAAAAGACATATGCACCCCTATGTTTATCACAGCACTATATATAATAGCCAAGAAATGGAAGCAACCTAAGTGTCCATCAGTAGATGAGTGGATAAATAAGATGTGGTACATATACACAATGGAATATTATTCAGCCATAAGAAGAAAACAGATCCTACCATTTGCAACAACATGGATGGAGCTAGAGGGTAGGTATTATGCTCAGTGAAATAAGCCAGTCGGAGAAAGACAAGTACCAAATGATTTCACTCATATGTGGAGTATAAGAACAAAAGAAAACTGAAGGAACAAAACAGCAGCAGACTCTCAGAACCCAAGAATGGACCAAGAGTTACAAAGGGAAAGGGACTGGGGAGGATGGGTGCAGAGGGAGGGATAAGGGGAAAAGGGGGCATTACAATTAGCACACATAATGTAGCGGGGGGGATACAGGAAAAGCAGTATATACAGAAAAGATAAGTAATGATTCTATAGCATCTTACTATGCTGATGGACAGTGACTGTAATGGGGTATGTTGGGGGGACTTGATAATAGTGGGAGTCTAGTAACCATAATGTTGTTCAAGTCATTGTACATTAATGATAACAAAATAGAAAAATATAAAAAAGGAAATAAAGTGCAAAATGCAAACAGTATAAGATTGCTTTTATGTAACATTTTTCAAATTCAATATATGTATGTATAAATAATGAATAACAGGTATATCATGCTAGTAAAAGGGGGAGTAACATGAAACTGGTGCTTCTAAAAATTAACATCAAGTTGAAAATATGAAAATGAGGGTGAGAAGTACATGGGAAGGCTCTCTGGAACAAAGAAAGATACCCAGGTTGAGAGGGATGAAAATAAATGATCCACAGCACACAAATGGGAGACATTAATTGAGGCATATATACATATACAAGTATACTTAGTAGCTATTCATTACACATGTGAAGGTCTCTCAAAAAATGTCCCCTTACATGTTATTTTAAAGATGTCTACCTATTCCAAATCCGAGGGATGAGGGCAGCAGCAGTTACCAAACTATTCACACAGTCCTCAATAACCATAAATATTGCAAGATATTAAGTACAAATAAAATCTAGGAGCTTCTTCTACCTTTATAGTAAGTTAAATAGACAATGACTGAACTTGTCTTTCAATTAGGTTTATTTCCCTTATAAATAATAATGTTAGTTTGAGTGCCTACTACTTGAGTGTCTACAATACACCAGACATGTAATAGCCTCTATCCAATATAATCAGTATAACAATCTTAGGAGATAGACATTATCCCCATTTTATAAAGGAGTATAAATAGGAATCAGTGAAGTTTTAAATCTTGCCCTATTAATATAAATGAAGAAATGATAGCATTGGAATTTAAACCCAAGACAATCCTCTTCCAAAGCCCTTTTTATGCAATGCTATATTGCCTCTCCATAGTATTTACTCTGTTCCTGGCACATAATCAAAGAATGTGCCTTACATTCATTATTTCATTTTTTTCCTAATCACAGTAAGGAAAACCATGTATATTTTGATTTTTGTATCATACTTATCCAAAAAGAAAGAAAAAAAGTAAAAAAGAGAGGTATTCAGAATTCCATAACTTAGAGGAAATGCTTAGAGGAAAATTAACAAAACAAACCAAGTTAATGCAGCCTGAGAAAAACACCCTTGGAAACGACAGCACTACATCTTCACAGAAAAAGTCAGTTTCGATGGTTGCCCAGGCATTTGGGCAGATTCACAGTTAATTTGAAGAAGCTACTATTGGCTCTGGATTTTTTAAGCTAATGTGAATGCCCACCTTCAACCAAATTTACTTTTTAAAGATATAAGCTTCTCAGCTCATTCAATGACCCTACATCATTTCACAAAACTTCTTCAGAAACAATGTAACCATAAACTGAAAATAAGAGGTGCATAAATTTTATTTCCCTAAATAAATTAAATTTTATTTCCCTAAATGAAACCACCGCTCAAGTACTTATTCACTGATGAGAATACAGCATAATCTGATGAGAATATAGTATTTTGCTTTTGACACCCTCAAATAATATGCATTCCAGTAGGAAAAAAAAACATGAGGGATCAGAACAGAAAAAAAGGAGAGCTTCAACTTTCTCCAAAATGTTTTATGATCTAAACAAATATGGCAACATGTTAAGATTTGAGAAAGCTGGAAAGTGTTATTTAAATTCCCTATCCTTTTCTGTCCATTTGAAATGTTTTTACATTAAAAATAGTAATAAACTTTTAATATCTGTAAATCAACAGCACTCATTCCTCTTAGTATACTTGCATTGACTAAAACATACACACTATTTCAACATCCCTCTACTCAACCAAATAACCCTGGGTGACATTTTACCACGCAAGGAAGCCACTGTTGACATGAATATCAAACATTCCCAGTATTTAGGTTACTCATTCGCAAGCATGAATTCTGAAAAACTGTCATATGATAGGATGTTTTAAGAATTAAAATTCTATATATAATGATGGCAGAATAGTCTCTAAGGCTTCTGAGATGGTTTCTGTCTATGCCTTGAATCCATTTCTAAAATGAAAATAAATTGGTTTACCTCTCGAAATGGTGCACATCTACAATAGATAGTCCAAATCTCCCAAGGAAAGCACAGGCTCTCAAGACACCTTACAAAGCATGCCACCTATTCTTCACATGAGAAAAGTCACTTCTAGTATTAAACTGGCCTGCGGCCTGAAAAAGTAAAAAGATCTTTAAAACTAATTTCTTAACTTTCTTCTCACTAAAAGAACCAGAATCTACATTTATATAATGCTTTGATTCCATGGGCAAATGCACTAAGTGGAAATTGCTGTCATATACAGGAAACAGATGGGGTGGATAATGTAACTAGATAATCAACTGCCTCCCTAGAATTTAAGAAACACTCAGTTAATAACAAAACAAACTAAAAAAGCGGAAGTTCCTAGCTGAAGCAGGACTTGAATATGCATCAAGGAATATGTTATGAGCATCACGTAGTGGTTAAACCTGAATGACAAAGAAAATTTCATCTGTATATTTCCTTATTCTCAAAAACAATTGCAACAGCCTCAATTAAAACCAAGATCCATCTGCACCCGCACCAGTCAAGCAAGTCAGATCCTAATTGAGATGCAATTTATTTGCTTTATTTCAGAACAGGCATTTACTTTAATCCAAACACTTCTCAAACAGCAACTGGGTGTAAGGCTCTGAGCGAAAAAACTGAAGAGCTCCAAAGATCACAATGGCATAGACCTTCCTTTCAAAAAGTTTACACCCTAATCCATGGTGAAGGATATGTAAAAAAGCAATAATAACACAAACCAAAGCACTGGTAGTTGGTAGGTACAACTTCAAGGATAGCAAAAAAAAAAAAAAAAAAAAGATAAAATCAACTAACTCAACGTGATCAAGGAAGAACATGAGTAAGTTTCCTAAGGGCAAAGAGGAGGCAGGAAAAGCAATTCAGGGGAAGAAACAGAGGAAAAAAACATAAAAGGGCTACCGTGCACTTGGTGTTTGAGTAAATGAAGAGTACAAACCTGTAGAAACACATTTTTTTTAATATCAAACATAAAAAGAAACACTTAAAACTCTAAAGCCTGCGTGGAAATTTTCCTTGAGAGCCACAGGAGATGAATTGGCTTTACATTCAATGTCTGTCATTAGCTTTGGCCTCATCCTTCATAAAGCCAGGGAGCCAGATGCCTACTTCTACATCATTTCTGGCATCTGTGAACTTGTATGGGATCAAGCATCATGTGACTACAAAGCTGACATCAGATCTTATTGTCCTACCAGTGACAGTTATCGGCATATAGCACATTATTCAGAGTTATTGTTATAGTGTGAATATTGTTATAGAATATATGTTATAGTGTGAATCTTTACCTCCAAATAATGATAAGCATTTAGATGAAACCTGGAGGTGTTGTAATTCTATCAGGCAGCTGAAGTATAAACGCATGTTTGTTTTAACCTACAGTGATGCTAATACCTTGTAAAGCTTTGTGATCATGTTCATTGTACAGGGAGAAGTAGGCTAGCAGAGTGAGTGAGTGAGTGAGTGAGTAAGAGACAAAGAGAGTGTGTATATTTGTTCTCCCCCTGGTTTTACTTAAATATAATTTACATATAACACTAACACTGTATTAGAGTGTGCAACAAAATCATCTAATATATGTATATATCAGTGTGCAACAAAATCATCTACTATATGTATATATCAGAATAAGTTTAGTTAACACCCATCACCTCACACAGTTAAAAATAAATGAGTAATAGTTTTTTCAAAAGAAAAATGTTACAATTCTAATAGTGAATTAAAAACTTAATTTCATGGACAAAAATAGTCCAGAACTTTCAGATAGTGCCTAAATTGGAAAAATAATAAGCTTCAACAAATTAGTCTAAAGAACTGCAATTCAGTTTTAATTATTTCATTCCACTTAGGCCATAAGCTATTCAAGAAAAAAAAAATTTTGTGGGAATTTTTCACACCTCATAAAGCAGAAAGCAAACTTTGCTGCCTTAGATGGTAGAACTGCCTCATCACCTACCTGCTTACATGAGACATTCCAATAAGGTGAAATAGTGGCTTTTACATTTAAAAGGCTACCTGGACAAAAGGAAGTCTGAGTACCATACTTGGCAGATGATGCCAGCAAAGCACCACAAACAAATTTCAAAGTAAGTAGTTCACTGGCTGGAAGGGCAAGAAGGACTAAAGGGTTGATGGTAGAAGGCGAGAACCATGCACAGTTTTTAAACAATCCGCTAAGGAGTTGAGGTCACTCTACAGGCAATGAGGAACTACCAAAGGTTCATTAGGGACAGTCATAACCAGAACCAAATGTGCATGGATATATGTGCACAGAGACACACACACATATATATATATTCCCCCCACCCCGCAACAGAAGCCTCAGCAGTAATGTAGGAGAGAGGCTGGAAGAGGAAAGGCCGTGAGTAGAGAAATGCTAGAAACAAGGTCACTGCAATTTCCTAGGTCACTGCAATTTCCTGACTTAGGAGAGTGGGACTAGAAAGAGGAATGATTTTAAGTGAGATTTAGAGATAAAACTGCCAACACCTTGAAAACGAGTAGAATGTAGTGACTGAAAAAGAATGGAACTGCAGTCGACTAAAATCTGTCTCGAAGGCCTAGAGAGGACAGCAGTGCTGTTGTCCAAGTAAGAAACTGTACCACCATACGATGAACCACACAATCCACAAAAATAATACTTTCATCCAGGTTACATTCAACTGACCTCTGAGGTCATTAATATGTCTTCAACACAGTCTAAAATCATCCAGTAGCCACACAGAGACCAGTCCAAGAAAGACTCAGCTCTCAATAGTCATTTTGAAATTTGCTGATTTCATTTACCTTGAACATCTGTCAGCAAATTTAAATGTATCAAAAGATACAAGATATCCTACAGAAGATACATTACAAAACTAGGACTATCTCCATAAGGAATAACATTTGCCCATAATTTCATAACAGAACCTGCTTTATGCTCTAGTTAATAAGTTTCAGTATTACTTCATTGTATCTATCACATTTTAAAATACAGTGAACCTCTTGAAATGATATGTAATATATATTAAGCTATTAACAATGCTACTCAAAACCATACAGAAGTATACATACACAATGTAATTAGGGTTAATGCCTAATACAAGAACTAAAAAGATGTTTTAGCAAAAAATTACACCACTTTACCATGCCTTTTTTTTTCCAGCTTTGAGGTATAATCGACATATAAACTGTAAGATATTTAAAGTGTATATGATGTGATATTGCATACAATGTGAAAAGATTCTTTTTATTAAGTTAATAAACATATCCATCACTTCAAATATTTACTTTTTTGTAAAAAAATACTTGAAAAGCAAATTTCAATTAAGCAATAGTGTTAACTATAATCATCACATTATACATTAGCTCCTCAGAGACCTTAGTCATCTTATAACTCAAAGTTTGTACCCCATATTATCTTCTTAATATTCAAAATTAGAGAAACTGACCATGAGATAATGAGTTATAATAAATACATAGTTGGTCACTGACATGACCAACTATGTATTTCCCAGGTGTATTTGGTCTTCATCCACAGTTCCTGAAAACACTGCAGAATCGTAAAGGTGAAACAGGTGTTCAGTCATGTTAATGAGACTTTTGGACTCCCCCACCCAAGGGCAGGGTCTGGATGCTGAATCAGCTAATGGCTAATAATGTAGTCAATCATGACTATGCAATGAGAGCCTCACAAAACCCCCTGAGAACTTGCCCTGTCTCTGCTCTGCCTGCTCTGCTCGGTTGGATCAAGCTTCTATGCTTGAGGAACCAGAAAGCCTCCACGTGCCACGGAGCCAGGCCCCAAACTCCAAAAGGATAGAAGCTCCTTTATTTGGGACCTGCCCTATGTCTCTCTTCATCTGGCTGTTAACTTTTATCATTTATTAAACTGGTAAATGTAAGTGTTTTCCTGAGTTCTGTGAGCTGCTCTAGCAAATGAATCGAACTGAAGGGGGAGGTCATGGGAACCTCCTCTGGAGCTGGTAAGTTAAAAGCACAGGTTAACTGCCTGGGGCTTGGGACCAGCATCTGGAATGCGGGTGGGGAGGGCAGTCTTGTAGGACAGAGCCCTTAACCTGGGTATCTGGTGCTGTCTCCAGGCAGATAGCATCAGAATTGAGTTGAGTTCTCCAATACCCTGCAGATGTTCGAGATTGCTTGGTGTTAGTGTGTGTGGGAAGACCCCCCTCTCCCATACTTACACACACTGGAATCAGATCCCGGTACCCAAATGGAGTTATACTACTATTATTGCTGTGTATAATATTGTTACTCTTATACATATATGTAGGGAAGAAATACACCAATACATTTGGTGTCAGAGATATAACACTGACCACGTAGACCAAATATCTTTGCAGAACATGTTGTTTTCTAAAGATTAACAGACTGATGTCGAACTGAAAAAAATACACAAACCCAAGTCAACAATTCAAAGTACAACCATAATGAACAAACAAGGGACAACAGTTGGCCAGGGGCATAAAAATTAGGTAAAACGGAGTAGGGCAAAAGGAACTAACACTTGTTGAGGATCTCCTGTAAGTATGACACTGGGCTAAGAAATCCAGACACTCTCCCAACCAATACTCACTGTATAATGAATAAGTCTTTGGATAACTTGGTATACGTTGCATGAGGGTAGAGAGGGCTTGGTAACCAGCCTATCTCCAGGTTCTCAAACAGTATGTGGTACGTAATAAGTACTCAATAAATACTTGTTAGATGCATGGATGAATGGATGGAAGGCTAGATAGCTGATGGATAAATGAAAAGGTATTTTTAATAACAATGTTGGTCTAGCCCATGTATACTGAAAGGTCCTGGCAGCTTAGGAGAGAGGAAGCATTAAATTGTTGCCTAAACCTATGATATACCACAGTAGAGCAGAAAAAGCATGAGCTCTATCAAGAGACCTGGATATAGAAGGCCAAGTTTCAGATTTACCTTTAGTGTGTCCCTGTGTAAGTTACTACTGAAATGCATAGACTAGTTCTCTGATCTTTAAGTGGTAAAATGGCTTAACTGAAATAACATATATATAGTACCTAGCACATAGTTAGTGCTTTATGAATCTCTCCATGCATATGGTGAAGGGAAACGACACTGGGGCTGACACAGTCTTGGTGATAAAGTCCAACGGAGGGGTCTCAGGGAGAGGAATCCTAGGGTAGTCCACAGCAGGACAGCTTAAATCATTTTAAACTATCAACTGAAAGGCCTGGCTCATCCTATCATATTAGAGGAACCAACGATCATAGCCCCTAGCCTATGTAGAATTCAAAAAGGGGACCTGACTCTGCCAGCGCGAGGAAATACAAAGCAAAACAACCAACAGATGCTCTCATTGACAATTTCACACTTGCCAAAATTAGCCATACTTTTCTTTGCTATTATGTCAAAGCAACCTTACTAACAATATGTGAAGTATATCTCATTGATTTGATGAAATTATGGATCATTGAGGATTCTTTCTAGAAAGATTTCCTAAGGCACCTCCTCTCCAGGCTCTCTCTCTAAGAAACCAAGGTCACTGCACATTTGGCTATAATGATGCCCTCCTGTGTTTTCTCTTTCATACTTTAATAGCATCATATCGCACCAAGCAGCCCAATGATAAAACATGGCTAAGACCCACCCAAACTTCTTATCCACAATTGAAAGGATGAAAGGAAATTCTTTTAACAAGTTCCAACACAGGCATACCTCGTTTTATTGCTGGTTTGACTGCACTTCGCAGATACTGATTTTTTTATGAATCGAGGTTTGCGGCAACCCTGCACTGAGCAAGTCTATGGGCGCCATTGTTCCAAGAGTACTGGCTCATTTCATGTCTCTTTGTCACATTTTGGTACTTCTTGTAATACTTCAAACCTTTTCACTATCTTTATATTTGTTTCAGTGAGCTGTGATAAGAGATTACAACTTCCTGAAAGCTCAGATAATAGGTAGCACTTTTTAGCAATACAGCATTTTTTAATTAAGGTATGTACATTGTTTTTTTTTGAGACATAATGCTATCGCCCAAGACGTGCCATTCAGTGTCTTTAAGGCACTGAAAACTCAAATAGAATGCAGGGTCCCTGTCTTCAAAGACTTGACAGTCCAGAGGAGGAAGCTGAACAACTAAATAAAAAATTTCAGAAATACTATAACAGAGGTATGTGCTATGAATTAACTACACAGTAGAAAGGCAGAAAAACTCTACAGTTGCTAACTTTTAAGCTGGCCCTTAAAAAGGAATTAAAAAGAATGTATTCAGCATTAAAGAAGAATGCTTAAGAAACAGAAATAGCATGGGCACCAAAGGACAAGAAGTCACCTTATGCAAGAAATTTCCACACCACTGGAACAGAGAAGCAAGGCTCAGCGACAGAGTGGGGAGGGAGGAGTCAGAGAGAAAGCAAGATGGCCTTCTGATACTTAATATGGCACCTCTCCAGGCTCAGATTTCATACTATGGGTTATGAAGAATTCCTGAAGTATGTGCCTGTAGGAGCCTGTCCTCAGGAGACACTGGTTGTTGGGAAGTCATAGCCTTCCCTGAAGTCCCCAAGCCTCTGTGGTTTCCTCCTGCCTGGAAGGTTGAGAGGGGCAGGAAATGAGCAGACACCTCCCTCCAAACCTACATGTACACAGGCTGAAAACAATCCTCAAGGCCCTCTTGGTAGCCATAAGATACTGAATGGCTTCAGATAATCTTTGAAGTGTAGAATCTTGAAGAGAACAGAAAGGGAACCAGTAGAGCAGTCTCATTTCCCATAACTACTAGAATCCCTTTATACACCTTGATAAATGGCCAAGTATTGGACAGCAGCTGAAGTGCCCTCCCTGTGCTGTCTTCTCCTCAGAATCACTTGCTACAGTTCTTCTAATCAAGCATCATTTCAAATCCGTCCTAAATCTTCCCTATTAGAAAGTCACTTCATCAGAAATCACTAGTAATAAACAGGTAAGGTGGTAAAAAAATATGTGATACATTATGATTATAGATTACAGAAAGCTCTTCAATGAGAAATCAGAATCCCGGCTGAAATGTAAGTAGCACAAGGGAAACTTTGATGTAAAACAGATAAATCTGGGCAGCTTTAAGGTCCTTAAGTGCCTCAGGTGATCTGAGGTTCAGCTGGAGATGGGAACTGCTGTCCCAGACCCTCCCTCCTCTGTATTCAAGATTCCACCACTTTCTGCAGCCTAAGTTCCCCAACCATTCAGATTCTAGGTTATCTTACTAGGAAAGAAAAGCAAGTCTGAGGTTGCAGGCCACCAAGGTGCCTTCTGGAGTCTGGAATATGGCACAGAAAGGGTATAAGCTTCAGTCACTTTAAAAATCCACTTTCATGAATCAGCATTCTCCAGGCTATGAAAAAGAGTGCTAAGGTATGTGTAGGAGCTATCCACTCTTAAATCCTTAATGTACATGGTAGATAATAACATTCATGAGGTTTTGTAGAAAATTCCTTGCGAATGATATCGCAAATATGAAAGATAAATTAGAATTACTTCTTTGCTTATAGGTTGGGTCAATTAAATCTAAGCAATGGATTCCACAGTGACAAACACCTGCATATGCATTTTTTACTGAATGATTTCTGCATTGCTTTTTTTCAAATTCATGGTCCATTATTTTAAACTGAATGACAGTGAGCAAAATATTTTGCAGTATCTTCTGACTTTAGGAAAAGCTTAAAATTATATTTTAGGCCTATCAAGAAATGCTATTCTCTACAAACTAGAGTTGTTTCTCACAAATTCAAATATTTGGACACCTGTATAAAGTATTAACTGTGCCCCAATAGCTCACTGACACACGCTGCTCTACAGAGTAGGATATGAGTACAAACGTGGTCAGCATCGGCCTCCATCCAAAAGGATGCTGACATGCAAGGCTTCCATAAAATCACACTGACCCTCTAGAAATTAACTTTGATTCCTCTTTAGCATTTTAGCCATAGTAAGTTGGACCATATCAAAAGCATCTGCTTGAGGGTTTCATTTAAATGTTAAGCACCATAAAGCCAATCACTTTAATGGCTTGAGAAACATGGAAGCTGCAAAATCTAATCACATTAAGCACTGGAGAGCTGTGCTGGGTAAGTCAGTTACTTTCCCTCTGTGTAAGAGACTTTTTTTTCCCCATGTGATAGAACAGAAAATCATGACACTCCCCGCTAAAGAACAATGTCCCTGGAGGTAAAACAGTTACAAAGAGGCATAGTTTCAAACACATGTATGCCTACCTTGTCATAAATGGTCTTTTTATTCACCCAATTTTTATGCCCCTTCTGTAATTCAGAAGATCCTAACACCTAGAAAAGCCATACACACATCTTTCTTGGCTACAGTACCTACCCATGTCTTTGATGACTCAACAAATTTTAAGATCTGACCTTTAAAAACTATGTGTAAATAGCTCTGTATTAATACTTATTCAGTGTTATCTTTTAATATCCATCCATATCTAAGAGCCAACTAGTGTTCATAGGGAAGCATGAGTACATCTAACACAAATCAGCAGGAAAGTACATAGTATGGAGGAGAAAGTTCTAAAAGAGAACTCAGAAGACTTGAGTTTGAATCCTGATTAAACCCCACACTCAAACTAGGTAAGCCTTAGCAAAGCCATCTATAAACTAAAGACAGGGAACTTGACTTGGCTGAACAATGTTGTGGACAGTATGTATCAGTGAGATAACACACGTGCAAATGATTTTAAACTGAACACTGAAAGCATCATTCAGCGACTGTTGTATTCAGCAACTGCTAAGAACATCCAAAATAAGTGAAACACCGTTTACTCACCTTTGAAGTTTTGCCATTTCCTTCTTCCCTTTCTCCCTCCCTCCCTTTCTTCCTTCAATTAACAGTTATTTACTGTACCCTATACCAGCTATGGTTCTAGAGCTGCATTATCCAATACAGTAGGCAGCTGTCACATGTGGCTCTTAAGCATTCAATATGGCACTGGTCCAAATTGAGATGTGCTGTAAGCATAAAACAGACACCAGATTTTGAAGACTTAGTGGGAACAAAAGAATGTAAAATATCTCAATACTTTTTTATACTGATTATATGTTGTGATGATAGTATTTTGGATATTAGGTTAAATATATTATTAACATTAATTTCACCTCTTTTTTATTTAAATACAGAAACTAGATATTTTTTTTATTTTTAAATATATAGAGGATCACATTATATTTCTATTAGACAGTGCTAATCAGACCCTGGGGATATATTAGGGAATAAGAACAAGTCCCTACCTTCATGGAGCTTATGTTTAAACATCTATAACCCTAAATTCTTTGATAATCAGTAGAAAAGGAAAACTAAAACCAGCACCTGTATTAGAAAGGACTTTGGGATGGAAGCAGTATGCTGGAGAGCCAGATATGCCTTCCTTTTAGTCCTTCCTTCTATCAAAAGTAGGGCCTGTGAGCATTTTTACAATACAATAGCCAAGATATGGAAGTAACCTAAGTGTCCATCAGTAAATGGATGGATAAAGAAGATGTGGGACATATACACAATGTTATTCAGCCATAAAGAAATCTTGGCATTTGCAACACATGGATGGATTTAGAGGGTATTATGCTCAGTGAAATAAGTCAGGCAAAGAAAGACAAATACCATATGATTTCACTTATTTGTGGAATATAAAAACAAAGCAAAACAGAATGAAGAAAACAGCAGTAGACTCATAGACACTGGGAGAGGGGCTGGAGCGGATGGGTGGAGAGGATGAGGGGGACAAAGGAGCACAAAATTCTCAATCATATAAGTTGGTCACAGGGACGGTAGTACAGCATGGAAAACATAATGATTCTATAACATCTTTCTATGTTGACAGATAGTAACCGCACCAGAGGGGGGTGAGGATTTAATAATATGGGTAACTGCTGAACCACTGTGTTGTACATCTGAAACCAATATAAGATTGTATATCAAAGCTGCTTCAATTCGGAAAAAAAAAGGAAGGGCCTATGGTTCCCAAAATAATCACAATGAGCAAAATGACCTTGACCATCTTGGGAAAAACTATCGCTTCCCTGTTTACCACTCCTGAGACCATGACCACTTTTAATGTGAGAGAGAAAGCTTTTAATTTGGGGCATCAGTAGTTTCAAGGCATCATTTTAGTACTTTGGGTTGTGCCTCAATAGCATTTTAAAGGTTTCCAATGGTTGGGAGATGTTTATTAACAAAGACAGCCTCTCTCTGGATTCTAGCACCCTCTCCTTTGTAGTGAGAGCTCTTTATCACTGTCCTCTCCACGGGTCTGGTGAGCCCCACCGCTCCTTGGTACCATTAGCTCCTCACATCACAGCAGAGAGCTTCTGGATAAAGAGCAAGCAGCTGACTCAGTAACACGGGCCCATGACAGCAACTGGAAAGTCTCCACCAGGCTAAGGACACAGCCAAAGGAAACCCAGTCAGGCTGACTACACCAGTTAAACGAGAGGCTACTTGTTTTAAGACTTAAAGGAATTTCCGGTGGGGAAGTTCAATATATAGACCAAATGGGCCTGTTTTTCAACAGCACTTTTCCTATCAAAAAGTCATCCTATTTGAATTGTATATTCCATGTGTTCAGAACTTACCTTAAATTCAAACCAACAAGGGCTGTACAACACAGAGAAGTAGTGATTCTATAACATTTTGCTATGCTGATGGACAGTGACTGTAAAGGGGTTTATAGGGGGGACCTGGTATAGGGGAGAGCCTAGTAAACAAAATATTCGTCATGTAAGTGCAGATTAATGAAACAAAAAAAAAAAAAGGCAGTTCCTGTGTGGTGACCTCCAATGAGTTCTACACAAGGGTATAAAGGACATGTAAAAGTGTAGGCAAAGGGTCTGTTTGTGTTCATACAGAGGATCAAAGCCAAATTTGGCTACCCCGAAAATGAACTAAGATACGATATGAAAAAGAACTTCCAACATCAGCACTCTCTGGAAGACTCATGCCAGAAGATGATCATCAAAAAACCCCAACAAAGATCCACGCACTGCTACAGGTGTAGATGCCCTCATCCCACCAGTTCCTGGACTTGCCATGGGAATGAAGAAGGAGATATCTAAGCTGGCCTGTGCATACAGTAAAACAACAAATTTAACTGGATCTATACTGTTGGAACTCAACCAAGAATTAGAAGTGCAAATTGTAGCGCTCCAAAATCTTACAACTACAGACTATTTACTGTTAAAAGAACATATGGGATGTGAACAGTCCCCAGGAATGGGTTGTTTTAATTTGTCTGATTTCTCTCAGATCGTTCAAGTTCAGTTGGACAACATCCACCATATCATAGATAAGTTTTCACAAATGCCTAAGGTGCCTAACTGGTTTTCTTGGTTTCACTGGAGATGGCTGCTAATTACAGATATGCTTTGGTTATGTAACTATACTCCCATAATGTTAATGTGTGTGCGCAATTTAATTAGTAGTTTAAAACCTATATATGCTGAAGTTACTCTACAAGAAGATATGTCAAAGAAATAATCAATCTTCCCATGTTTTCTGCCGCCTGCTACTTCTATAGCTTTTCTTCTTCCTTCCTAATTACAACCCCTAAATAGAATTCGTGTCTCATATCAAATTTACCGAGTATCATAATTCTTCCAAGTGGTAAAGATACCTCAAGATAAATGCTGGGCATAGAAGCTACAGGGCATAAATATGCAAATAAGTAAAAAGCTAACCTCTTCAAACAATATGGCTTCTCTCTCACTTACCAACTTTACATTTCCCTGTATGGCCCCGGAAGATGACTGGTTAGCCAGAGACGGGTAAGATTCCTCTAGGGAGGAACAACCTAAGACAGGCACAGTCGCAGGGAAGCCATCAGGTGAGAAATTGGGGATCAACAGAGGTGAGGCTTAGAACCTCACCCCCCCGTTCTGAGAGAAATCTTCTGCATATGTGGATGTTTTATTGCCCTTGTCTAGCTTGGATTAACACATAGTCTACAGGCACACACCTGATCATCTACATTTGCTCTCTTAACAACACTAAACTATGTTTTCTACCTTTATCTTCTATCTACCTACCACTTCAGCATTTGAACTGACTGTTTATAGTTCATAATGCATGAGCAAAACCAAAAGTTTCTGTGATGACTGCCCTTGTACTGTTCACCATGTAACTTATTCACTATGTAAGAATTTGTTCTCCATGTAAGAACTTGTTCATTATGCTTCAGAAGATTGGAGACTGACGAAAATTAGGCTTGGGGTGGATTAATGATTGTGCATTGAGCATTGACTCCCCTATACAGAATTTTATTGTTGTTAACAACCATTTGATCAACAAATATGAGAGATGCCCTCACAAAAAAAAAAAAAGTGCACACTTCCAATTGTAAAATAAATAAGTAACCGGGATGCAATGTATAGCATAAGGAATATAGTCAAAATATTGCAACAACTTGGTATGGTGATAGCTGGTACCTATAATTACCATGTATATAAATGTTGAATCACTGTGTTGTACACCTGAAACTAATGTAATACTGTGTGTCAACTACCCTTCAATAAAAAATAATTATCTACAAAAAAAAAAAAAAAAAAAATTCAAACCAACAATAATGGCAAGTATTTTGCTGGCCCATACATCCTTCTGGCAGACTATAAAGAAAATCGGGGCTTTCAAGAGACTCTCTATGATGTAAAATACTCTGCTGGGTGTCAAGAGGGAGCCAAGAGGCTCAAGTTAGATGGCAAACTGTGTTACTTCATGTTGGGTCCCATCTGTGTCCTTTGCTATGCTGCTCCCCCAGCCGGCAGGCCCTGCCCCCTCTGCCAGCTCAAACGTCACACCTCCATGAAGACCAGGCCCACAGCCCAGCCCCTCCAGAAATCATCTTGCCCCCAAATCCAGGATAATCACCCCCTTTCTCCTCACAGGAACCCAATCAACCAAAGTATTGTACCACGTGTTACTTTCTCTCTTCTCACGGTATTTCAGATGCCTGTGACTCAGGGGAGCAATGAGAACAGGCAGTGTGACATCTGAAACATATCACCTGCTTTTCAAGCAGCGAGACGTATCTGAGCTTCACTGAGCAACAAAGATGAACCCAACACAGGGAATAAAAAGGATACACAGTCCTCAAGTAATTTACAGTCTAGCTGAGGAAAAAATAAGAAGTAAAATGTGATCCTACCATCTAATAATGAACGCTGCACAAACGGTGTGGGCAGGGAGCCATGTGAGCCCCAGGGGGCGCCTCCTCCCGGAGGGCCGAGAAAAGACTCACCGGAAAGACTACAATGTATGAGCGAGAAACTGAAAAATGGCCAGAAACTGGCCAGGAAAACTGGGAAAGACCTTTCAAAGGCCATAAAGCATGGCACATTAAAAGAAATGAGAGAATGTGTTAAAAACCCTCACACAGAAACATTAAAAAAAAAAGTATTTTCCAATATATTAAATTATTCATGCAGGCATTTGAGTCTCTACGTAAACAGACCCAGTCAACTTTCACTTCATTTCCACAGTGTAACAGAGCAATTAAGGACAGCTCTCTGGACTCAGCCTGGGGTCAAACTCTACTAACCATGTAGCCTTGTCTGTACCACAATTTCTTCATCTGTAAAATGGGATGACACAGTACCTCCCTCATAGGGTTGGTTAAGCTATTGTTAAGAGGAAATGAGTTAGACAATAATTATCACAAGTCAGGCATTCAATACAGGCTAGTGTATTATTATTATTACTATTATTACTTACCTTTCCATGCTAGATATTGTAGCAAAATCTAAGTTCTTATCCCCCACACTTGCCCACGCTTCCCTGTAAAGAATTCTTCACGTGTCCAAATCCCACCTAGCAACAAGCTGCATGAATTCCACCACCCACATGAAGCTCCACTGACCCTGCTCTCCCTACTCACTGGAAAGCTAAGTACCTCTCGTTCCCTCCTCGGAGCTCCCAGAGGAGTCTGGGAGGCTCTCTTGGGGCCCTCATCACTCTGTTAGCGGAACACCCGTGTCTCATTTTCCCTACAAGGTTACAGCTCTTCCAGAGCCGGGACTACACTTTACCCATCTGTCTTCCCCAGAGAACCGACACAGTCTTTTTTACATACAGGCGCTCAAGGTTTGCTGCTAAGTAATTAAAATACCCTGTCTCCCCTTTAATTAAGTCAAGAACACACTGGAGCTTTTTAAATTGCTGTAACAGCTACCAAGTTATTCCTAATAAACTATTTCCTAATAAAAACCCTTGCCCAGAGAGAAACTCAGTGCAATTTGAACATAGCCGTGGCATTCATGAATCCTAAAGAAAAGTCAGTAATAAGTGTGTTCTTAAAATGACTGACAACAGACAAAACTGAGTCACCTGCAGACTGCTGTTGGGTAAACAATTTGCCTGCTTCCTCATCCTCTGAACATATTCTAATGTAAATTTGTTTAGGCTATTGTTGCTTTTCTATTACATATTTGCAAAGGGTGGGACAAAGTTTCCATAGCAATGTCGCTTTCATTGTTTATCCAGACTCTAAAACCTATTCTTTACTGTTTTCTACCACCTACACAAAGCAAGTCCAGCCTAGAACCACTCAGAACACTTGGCTTACAGAATAACAGTGTTAATACCAAACTACACAGAACTCTTACCTCTGGTGTCCAGCCCCTGGTCAAAGTTCACTGGAAGATCGGACCCACCACTGTCCCCCTCTCCAACACTGACCAACTCACAACATAATAACTGCTAAGTATAACTTTATTAAAGTACTAAGTATTTATTTATTAAAATACTAAGCTTTAATTAGCAGAGAAAAATGTTAATGAGGACTGGCTTCCTCTTACAATAAAAACATTCTGACATTCCAGTACATTCAAGCAATTCAAAGACAGTATATCAAAAACTCTATAAAAGCATCACAATACAGGTGCCAACAAAGCACCAAATTATGACTGTTCAATAGTAATGTTTTTGACTATTTCTAGGATGAGAGAGATCAGAAGCGAAGACGATGCACAAGAACAGCTTCTAAAACCAATATCCACGTGATTTTTCAAGCACTGAAGCTGTTTACACCTTATGTCAACAAATATACCGGTTTATAGTTACATGACTATTTTTTCTTTTTTTTAATATTTTTATTGTATTAATCATGATTATTCCAAAATTGACAAAATCCCACAGTAAATCTACCATTTACTGTGTAAACTGTTTCCAGATACACAAAACAAGAGCAGAGTGTGGGGAGAGGGGAAGATTCCAAACACTAAGTGACACATCAATAAATGTTTACACTCTGTCCAAATGCCAGTTGTGCTGTGGTAGGAATAGTCAATTCGTATATTCTCTTTTTTTCCAGTTCTCTCAACTAAAAGTGGGAAAACATACATCTTCCTCACATCTGAAACATACTTTAAGAGGCCTATGTGAGCAGCATGTAGGTGTTGCTAAGCCACTAGCAGTTTGATCTTTGGTCTTCAAATGCCAGAAGGCCATAACCATAGAAGTATTACGAAGATTAAGAGATCAAACAAAACTGGATCTAAAAGAACTGTGAAATACCCCACTATCCCTACACTATTCGAGATCACCTCCTTGTTTCCCAAGTCTAATGACTACGGGTCTCTATCAAGGCCTACCATCCCTGATACTGCTCTAGATTTTAGATTTGTTCTACCCTCCCTACCAAAAAACTAAACAGATCTATATCCTATTTCCTTAAAATCCCACTGTCCAGATAAACTGCACTGAGCTGGCAAGACAGAGGTAGATGACATCTCAATATATAACTTCATCAGTGATAATACCAGCTCTTAAACAGTCCTTGGACTGAATCTTTAGAAAGTATCCCAAAATACCAAGTTGAGCATGAAGCAATTTAGAGGCCTATAAGTTACTGAGCATCTTTTAAATCACAACAATAAAGCATGTAGCAAGTTGTCAACCTTCATACTGAACTGGACCTGGGCTATAAAAGTATTACAAAATGAGCACCATTTTGCAAAGCACAGGATAAGTCTTACAACATAAAGAATATTCTCCTGCAAGTTATTTGCAAGAACCATTCAATTACCAAAGAACATAAACACAGTAGTTTAATTCCTGTCTGTCCAAGAACACATTACTCAATACACTGCCTTACACAGATGTCCTACTTTACAATTTTTATAAAGACATTCCTGTCTTTTATCTTACACATAAGGTATCTTTACCAGCCCTGTGAAGTTTTTATTTCCCATGTACAGGTGAAGAAACTGGCAGTGTATTTAAATGACTCACCCAGATGAAAATGGCAACCCAGTGACTTCTGAATCCAGGGTCAAGGAGATCTCTAGTTTATACAACAGGCCTAATGTGCTAGTTTCAAAAAGAAGACACTTGAAAGAATACGGCAACAATTAATTCTCAAAATACAAAATAATCATAATCATTTATAGCAACATTTCATGCAACTTTTAGCCCCCTCCAAAGAAAAGGTGACAGCACTATGAAAACCCTAAGATGGAAAAGGTGTGAATTACTGCTCAGTGTCTACCAAACCAAGCACGAGGACAGTAATTGAAGGCAGATTCTGGTGCGCTAAGACCCCCACCCCTTAAGATCCAATCACCACCAACCAGACATCACCCACCCCTTAAGATCCAATCACCAACACAGAACACACCCTATCCCTACTCCTTAAAAAAGTGCTTCCTCACCCAGGAGCTGCTGCTCCCTCTCTCTGGGGGCAGCCATTTTCTCTTTCAGATAATAAAATCTCTTGCGTGGGCCTGTGTCTCCTGAGTCGTTCTGGGGTAAGGAGGGTGGTGGCAAGATACCTTTTCAGTAACCACTAGCACTTCCTAATGTAAATGGAATTTATCACAAGAAATACATTAGCTTTCAAAATACTAACACATAATGTAAAACCCCACACACACACACACACTTTGTTTCCTTGTATAGCAAAAGATGGAACTGAATTAGTGCTTTACATCCTTAAAGATCAGGTTAACAGTAATGTATATTCACTTAAAGGCTTCATGTAAATAAACTAAAACATCCCTATAGGACAGAAGTATATAATCAAGTATATGCTTACTTCCATTCCCTCCAGAAATGACAAAAAAAAAAAAAAAAAAAAAAAGGTGGTGGTGGGGGGACAACAGCATATGAGAGATGTCTACAAAATTCAGAAAGATGGAAAACCAGTGTATAACTAGAAACTGATTTAGCAAACTGGATAACGCTGAAACCTAACTGCCAGGGATGAGAGTGAAAAAGTCACCAGGAAGAATATTCAACTAAAAACAAACAAAATCTATTCATGATGCAGAATAACAGAAAGGCTAAGGAACTGAGGTACTACATAAGGGATAAGGCTGAAGACAAAAGGAATTAGTTTTAGGATGTGTAAAGGACCAGGTCCCTAACCCAACCACGGAGCGACTTACTAAGCATGGGGTTTATTCTATATGCAACAAATGAGAGGATTTGGCCACGTGTAACTGAACGTAGGAATGACTTTGTATACTGAAAACAAAAAGCATCAAGTTAACAGTAGCTGCCTTCAGACTACAGACTGTAAGACTGTTGATGCCGGGTTTCGGGGTTCTTGTCTGCGGAGCCGAAGAATGAGCTTCACCAACAGTCAAGGTAGGAGAGCAAGGTACAGGCTTCTATTTAGAGATACAGTGAAAGGACAGAGCTCCCGGCTCACACCAGGAGGGGACAAGAGAGTCCGTGGTGGTGCGTTGTCTAGGGGTTTTATAGGCAGTTGAGAATTTTTCGAGAATGTGAAAAAGAGTTTAAGTGTGTGGACTTCTTAAGTGGGCCCTGAATATTAAAAATTAACTTAACATAAGGAATTTCCTGCCTTGATTTCTCTCTGGGACACCGGCGCCTTGGTCTGGGAGCATATCAAAAGGCTGCCTGTCCAGCCCCCAAGGTGGGCTGAGGTATTGTCTACTTGCTAAAGAATCCTGCCTCTTGAACTTCCTGGGTGTTAAAATGCAATCTTATCTTCAAGATGAAATTCTTCCTGCCCTTTACTATGCTGTTTACAGCTGGGTCTGCATGCTAAGTTAGTTGCTCAGTTTGCAGAATCACCTAGTCAAGTCTGAAGGAGGAAAGACAGCACATAGGCCTGGGCCTTTTAGTATGCTGAAGTGAATCTTCCACATGGCTACAAATGTTCAGCATAATAAAACGTGTGCTACTCTTCTTTATCTGGGGAACATTAACTGATTTCACTGAAGAATGATTCTAGAGCTCAATGTTTAACATAGTTTTAGCAGGGGGGGTTTCCTTGCATGTAGTTACATTGCTCTGACTGCAAATATCCCGCCCTGCCCCCTCCAGAGGCCCTCACCCTACTCTGACTACATCTATGGTCCCTGTCTCACTGTTTTCTGGAGAAACTGAGCAATCTGAAAGGAAAGATCAACAGAAACTGGCGTCTAGGGACTTCCAATGAAATGGCAGGGCCCAAGCTAATCACCCAGAGAACACCAGACCCTCCAAGCATACACAGCTTCTAATCAACTTTTAAGACAAAGAGTTAGAGAGAAAGAACATAATTATAAAAGGAACAATGTATCATGAAGACATAGCACTTATGAAGGTATATGCACCTCAAAACACATGAAGCAAAATAGAATTAAGAAGACAGTGACATGAATATAGTAGGATATTTTCACACTCCATCTCAGGAACTGATAATTAGACAAAAAAAAAAAAAAGAAAAAATCAGTAAAGTCATAGAAGATCTAAACACTATCAACTACCTTGACCTAACTGACATCCATAGAAGACCCAACAATGGAAGAATACATTCCTGTAAAAAAAAAAAACCCATGGCACATTACCAAGATAGACCATATGGTATACTATAAAGTCAGTCTCAATAAATGAAAGGATTGAATCACACAAAGTATATTCTCTGGGCACAAGAGAATAAATTAGAAATCGACAATAAGATATCTAAGAAATTTCCAAATATATTGAAATTGAACAACACATCTAAAGAGTTCATTGGTGAAAGATGAAATCAAAATAGATATTAGGAAATATTTTGAAATGAATGGCAACAAAAATATTAAAGTTTGTGGGATGCAGCTAAAATGGTATAAAGTGAAACTTTTATTAAAATGCTTAATGTAAGAAAATAGGAAAGATCTACCACCATGACCTAAGGTTCTAACTTAAGAAATGATAAAAAGAAGAGCAAATTAAGCCCAAAATAAAAGGAAGGAAATAAGGAACAAAAGTCACTGAAGTAGAAAACACAGAAAATAGAGAAAATTAACAAAACCAAAAGCTGAGTCTTTAAAATTATCATCAAAACTGATAAACTTCTACTCAGATCAATCAAGAAAAAAGGAAACAAAACACAAATTACCAGTATCAGAAATGAAAAAACCATTTATCTATCACCAGAGATCTAATAGACATTTAAGAGATAAGCAAATACAATGTTTAACTTCATGGCAACACAGTTAACAACTTACATAAAAAAGATGAGTTTCTTGAAAAATAGAATCTATCAAAATTGACACAATGGAGGAACAGCAAATCTAGTTAACTCTGTATCTTTTAAAGAAATTGAATCTATTTTCAAAAATACGCCAAAAAAAAAAACCTCCAACTCCAGATGATTTCACTGCTGAATTCCATTTAAACATTCAAGAAGGAAATTTCACTTTTTCAGGAAACAGAGGAGGAGGGATCACTGCCAAACTTGTAAGGTTAGCATAATGCTAATACTAAAACCTGACAAAGATACTATAAAAAATGAGAATTACAGAATATTACAGAAAATTACAGAATATTACAAAAAATAAAAATCTATAGTGTCCAACTTTGGGGCCTCTCTGTAAAGGAAATATTTAACGGAATTTGGTTCCTCTAAACAAGTTTACATACAAAATCAGTTTGAATAAAATATATGAGAAATATACATAATGTGTTTGCACTAAGTTATTGATACCAGTGGTAATTAAGGAAGTAAAAAACTTTTTTCAAAAATATTCATGTCAGCCTCAAAAAACAAATAATGTCTAAAAGGTCTTTTTAACCACCTTACCCTGAATTGGCTCTTTATTTCAGTTCTTCAACTGCCCAGAGTAACAATGGAGTTTTTCTCTGCCAGTATTACCTAAAAGCTCCAAAGACCAGTTCCTCACATTCACAGCAGAGATGCCCTCAAAGGACACAAAACCAGGCATCTCAAACAGAATGACTCTAAACAACACTCCATCTCATCTCTAGAGGGCAAATTACCTCTAAGGGTACCTTATGCAAAACAGCCTTCACGTCATAAAAATACCAGGATGGGATAGAAGAAGAGAGATTCTATATCAAAATATAATAAAATTTTGAAAAATATATGCACACTTGTAACATTTTAACTCATTCCTTTAGATGTTAGGTGGAAAGCTTTTGGAAATCCTGGAACACTATTCATAGTTCCATCCAATCAAAAACATTCTAGTTTAATGAATAATATTAAAATAATTATCTAAAAAAACATTCAAGAGAAATCTACAGATGGATTTTTTCTACAGTAGCCTCCAATCTGTGGGGCAATTTCTCACTGAAAATGTACGCAGCCCAGGTACTCATTCCTGCATTTGTAAAGTGTAATCTGTGATTATGCAATTGAACATCACAGCCACCCCAGGCAATTCTGTGTTTAAAGAGAAGTGTTTATGGCCATATCCTGCCAAACAACCATAATACCACTTAACCTCAGTTCAACCACTGCTTGCATGAACTTGTTAGGATTACTCTAAAATACAGATGCAAAACAAATACCAGGCCAAGGAATGTGATCTTCACATATTAAAGGGGGGTGAGGGTGGGGGAAAATTCTTATATAATGCCCCTTAGTCACTACAACAGAATATACACAAGCATTTAAATTTTAAAAGTGGAAAATCTAAGTATAGAACATGCATAAAAATTACAAAGTCCAAATTTTGGAAAAAGAAATGAATTCCTCTTAAGGGTGGAATGTGTCACCTCAGAAAGCAGCCCAAATAGGCAGCTATAAAATACAATATTGGTTATCTGTCCAAGCAAATTAATATATATAGAAATAAGGGGAAAAGATGAATCTAAGAACATTTTCAAATATGTTGTTTAGAGTAGACTGTACTAGATTATTGACTGAATTTACTGTTTATCAATAGCAACTAAATGTCACTACCCCCAACTGCTTCCTGTGATCTAAACCCACTTTG